>NC_134031.1:4122352-4439117 GCF_964204645.1 Tubulanus polymorphus
TTTTGCGATTGCCTGAGTTTTCCAGGTTTTCCAGTTCAGAAGCCATCACGCCTGCCTGAGTTACATCAAAATAAAGACTTCTAGTTAACTATATCTATAGAGAATTGTACTGAACATACGAGGAGCGCTTTTTCGTTTTAACAAGGACTTACCTGACATCTGATCATGATATGTGTGACTTTATCATCGACTCTGACGGATAGTACATAGTCACCGGGAGCACTCATACTCTCTCGCACTAAATAACTACCATTCTTTCCTTTATCCATTAAATACTTCTCGGCTTGTTTCCCCGACAAATGACCGTGAAACCATCTAGAAATATCAACACACAATATCAGCCCCCCAATAAATTAAGGGTTAGACTCCGCCTAAGTTGGATCCGATCAACCCGGATAACCGTACAAATCAGACGTTTTTTGAAACATTTTTTGTGACACCATATGAAATACGTAATATCCAACTCGGATATCAACCAAGTCAGACACATTTTTACAGTCCCAAAAAATCTGATCGCTAAGTCTACAGTAGATGTAATATTTCAAGCCCCTTGGTTTCTAGTATTTAGCTAGACTAAGCAAACTTTTGTGAACTTGGCCCCCGACTATAGCCACGATCACACGATTGGGCCTGGAAAAATTGGCCCAGATCGGGACCAAGTCAAATTTGGCCCGTGCCTAATAATAGAGTACATTCACACGCAAACCACTCTCAATATTAAACAATGCTTAAACAGAGCCAAGTGAATCACTTCCTGGGCCAGTAGCAATTCAAACGCAATAATTTAACTCTTGTTTAAATTTGGCTCGGGTGATCGCGGCTTATTGTACGGCATACAATATGCCCCCATGCACTAATATTATTATCAATTAAATATCAATCAAAACAAACGAACATCAACTGAACGAGTTCTTTCTGTTTTAATACCTTTCAGTGGTCGGGTCAGCGGAACTGAGCGGATACTTCAATTCGATGATTTCGCCATTCTTTTCTCGCAACTGTCCGAGATTCTCCATGTGATGCTGCATCAGATCGGTCAAAGTGGCAAATTTTTCACCGCCGTACAAGTCGTAATAATCGCCGGTATTCTGTATTTTTATATGAGTCACTTGTCCTTTACGTCTATTAGAGAGAAACAAATATGAAAAATATATTTCCATAACAAATACGTAGGAAAAACATTGTTAATACAAGTTAAAAATATCTTTAACGGTCATAATGATTATGGACTGAACTCGAGGGAACTGGTATTTAGAAATTACTGGTATTTTCGGATATATTTCTTTGAAATTTTCCTTCCGAGGGGGACACACTGGGCCTTCGGGGACTCCGCTACATGAATCATTACATTTGATATTCATATTCTTATGATTTCATGCTACAAGTAAATTACAAAATCAGCAAATCGAAATAGGCCTTATAAATGATGGAACTTATTGATATCAGATCAGACAGTCTATTTCTGAAGATGGCTACCCACGGCTGCCAACTTCTAAGAAGTGCTATCAGTAACAAATTGAATTTTTTCAGTAAAATTTCATTTTCATTGAAACATGAAAGAAAATGTTCAAATTAATCAATAATCAACAAAAAGACCTTCATTAACATTTTTCATATTTTTGTATGCATCAAACAAATCAAATCAGTTTTTGCCGACATAAACTGATAACAAATACTGAAAATCCGGAACAATTGGCAGCTCTGTTTACCTAATTGCATCCGCTAAAAAATATAGATCAATTATCATGGCACGCTGAATTGTGATTTTTTGGACAATCTATCACTTTTGTTTGACCTGTTTCTTCCCTGACTTTGTATTCCCAGTCATGGTCTGCTAAGAAACTGATTGATTTTACGCGCGATCAAGCGATTTCGACAATTTCCCCAACTTTTCCCTGAATTTTAGCTTTTTTGTTCAAAATTCCCGACATGATTTCCAGGAAGCGGCCGCCCTTTCTATTTCTGCTCGGTGTACTTTCCATTTCTAATAAGGGAATAGAACTCATGATCGAGCAATTCAATCAGCGATGCGTGCGCGCAAATTCAATCTACACGCATGCATACGATAACTACAGGTATATACGTAGAATACGCTATTAAAATAATCCTGCGTAACATACCGTGAACGTACGCGTTTCACAGAAAGTGTTTACTCAAGAATTACTTGAGAAATCAAATCGGATTAAACAACCACACGATCAAAAACTCAAACATACCCATCCCACATTTTACACGCTAGATTAACGCGAGAGGGTAGCTTTCGAGCGCGAAACATGGATATATATATATATATATATATATATATATATATATATATATATATATATATATATATTTCACAAATCACGAAATTAGATATAAGTTTTACCATGTGAACTAGATCATTTTGTACATCGAAAAAAATCAGAAATGTTTCTTACGGTCCCTACTGATCCGTCAATCCGGAATATAAGGCGTTTTAAAACATTTCATATTTCAAGGAAGCCTTTGCATCACTTTTATATCCCAATTACGGTAGATGCGCCCTACGGTTTATATCAGTAAACCGGTAATTTGGGGGGTTTCGTAGGCAAATTTCTATCCTTTATCCTTTAGTAGGTGGCGTAACCGTACCTGACTGAAAGCGTAAAATCGCCCGGGTTACTGCGACTCCGACGGAACAGAAAACTACCATCGAATCCGCGATCCGACAACAACATCTCGGCATCGACCCCGGAGATATTCGGATGAAATATCCGACTCGCGATCCTGAAAACCAAAAAATAAAAAAAAACAGATAGAAGATAAAACAAAAAGGTAAATAACATTTCCTGAGATTACCGGAGATTATCTTACATTTTTACTGAAAGAAGTTAAGCGAGTAACATCCGAAGACAAGGTTCACTAGTCGATATATATATATATATATATGAATAAAATAAGTCTGAAAAACTTGCTCTATATAGCCGTGTATACACCGCTACGTATTGATATAATATAGCTCCCGCATGAATACACAATTTGAATACATCGTCGACAGAAATACCCAACCTGAAAACCTTTTCTTTTTTTTTTACATAACCGGAATTCGTTTCGTCAATTATAATCGAGTCCGAATGAACGACTTCTTTTTTACCGCGATTGTTCGCCCCGTATTCGGGATTTTTTCTATTGTCGATTTCATCGATTGATTTTTCGAGTCACAGAGGGCAAAAAAGATTCGAGCCATTCGCGAATATTAACCCCCTCGACATGCTTTCGTTTGTGGAATGTTTGTCGAACTAAAGTAGTGCTTTCAAATGAAGAGACACCTGCATCAATCCTTTGTTGAATTGAATTTTGTTCACCGAAAAAGGGAAGTATCAAATTGTATCGAAACAGACGAGGAAGCACCTGGAATTTGTTTTCTCTTTTTAGGAAACTGACAATGATGCGCGATCAATGCATGACTAAAAATCATGCGAAATATCCTAGGGCTCGGATTTATAACGAGCAGGCTCGACGAAATGAAAAAAGCGGTAATCACTGATGGAAATAAGAATAGTCCGATGAAATTTAGATTTTAAGGTTTATTTCAGAAACCGAATTTTTTCCACCGGCCTAAACGCTTGAACCGACACGAAATTGAAAACTTGAAAAAGTAGCATTGAAAAGAATTCCAAGCGAAAAATACGCGATATACTGACTGCACAGTAAAATATAGACTACTGCTGTGCTCGGTGGTGCTCTATGATTCACATGATGCTGGCAGTTTCAGTATATTATAAAAAATTAAACGTTATGAAATGAATCATCAGTGTGTGGGAATTGTGCGTTATTATTACATGATGCAAATAGAGAGGAGAGGAAAGAGAGGAGAGAGGAAAGGAGAGAGGAAATAGGAGAGGAGAGAGGAAAGAGGAGAGGAGAGAGGAAAGAGAGGAGAGGAAAGAGAGGAGAGGAGAGAGGAAAGAGGAGAGAGGGGAAAGAGGAGAGAGGAAATAGGAGAGGAGAAAGGAAAGAGGAGATGAAAGAGGACAGGGAGAGAAGAGAGGTGAGGACAGAGGAAAAAGGAGAGTAGAGGAGAGGAGAGAGAGGAAAGAGAGAGGAGGAAAGAGGAGAGAGAGGTAAGAGAGAGGAGGAAAGAGGAGAGAGAGGAAAAAGATCGAATCATTTCATAAATACATAGGCCTACACTAAACAACCCACATCACTGTTGATTAGATACAACCGACCGTCAAAAATATACATATAGGCTACATATGTTCCGGTATGATATACTTTTGATAGGCTATAAAATCATGTTTGTTGATTTGCGTCATAACATAAACAGAATAATCAGAATAATGAAACTGGCTTCAAAGCCAGGCTCAGGTCGACTAACGACCCGATCAGATGGTCCTAACAATAGCGTCAGCTAGTACGCGCATCACCGCATTTGCCACGCGATCTTTAGAGAACTCACGTCGACTAGATCGTCGCTGAGTCTAAAAATCATGTAACGCAATACTCATCGCTGATTGGCTACAACGTTAAGATTGGTCATAGAAAATTGAACTTGTTCTATGCTCATGATTTGGCTTAAGATCAGTCTGTGATAGACCAGTCGCGGTCGTAAACTGATGTCGAAATGGTTTGCTAAAAAATTGCTGACTCGCCTCCTATCGATCTGATCAGATCTAAGTCGACCTGAGCTTGACTGAAGGCATCAAAGTTTGGACCATCTTAATCAGGGTGGCCACTTTTATTTGACTTGCTTTTTAACTGCAGCGACTTTCCCCCTGACATGCGCGTTGTTTTCCCTGACTTGATCTGCTAAGAATCTGACACAGTCAAATATGTAAGACATAGACGGAAACTGTTTGATTTTATGCACGGTTTAGCAATCTCAACATCAATCTAGCTATCTTTCCCTGACTTTTCCCTGATTATTAGCTTTTTCGTTACAAAATTCACTGACTATTCCCTGACTCTTTTTAAGATAATAAAATTCCCAGACTCCAAAACTCCCAGTTGATTTCCATTCATTTGTAAATGAAAAACAAAAAAAGTTTCTGGACAAAATGAAGATTGTGAAAATCGACTGACGATGTAAATTATTCATAGCCGCTTAAAAAAGATTATTTAGTGCTTTCTTTGAAATATTTCATTTACCGTACCAAACTTGCGACAAAACTTGCCCTCAAGATACATTAGAAATCAAATGATTCAACGACCTTAACGAGATTAATACTGATGTAAATGTGACCAATATTTATTGAGTAAATATCGCACTAAGTGATGTGTACTAACAATCCTTGTTTAAATACATTTTATCATGCCTTTCATGTTCAATGGGATTAGTTCATAGTGACAAATCATAGACCATGTATAACAGGATGGCCACTTTTATTCGACTTGCCCCTTCCCTGACATGCGCGTTGTTTTCCCAGACTTGATCTGCTAAGAATCCAACCAATGAACACAGTCAAATACGTAAGACATAGATAGAAACTGATTATACGCATGATCTAGCTATCTCAACGTATTTCCCTAATTTTAAGGTTTCCTATTTTTACAAAATTCCACGACTAATCCCTGTTTTTTTTTTTTTTCAGAAAGAGAATTCCCTGACTTCCAGGTAAGTGGCCACTCTGTAAGTTTAAGAGCCATATGAAATCACCAGATGATTTCCTATTGTTCACGTCAGTGTAGCCACTTTCCGCCAATTTTACAAATTCCCTGATTTTCCGTGTTAGGCCTATATCACTTAATTCTCCTGAGTGAATTGGCAGGTGATTGGAGAAATTTATTGGTTTAAAAAGTTAATTTATTCATTTTCCACGAATTAAGTTGATAAGGAAAGGCTTCGTCAATAGCATATCCAAATTCCCTGAGTTTCCAGGTTTTTTTGCAAAATTTGTCAAATTACTCAAGGTTTTCCGCAATATTTTCTAGATTTTTCCGATTCCTTGAGTTTTCCGGGTTTTCCCCCCAGTCATTGGCCATTCTGCTAATGGGTCCAACCCGACAATCGATACCTGCCAATTTATTGTGAAATACCAATAATGTCTATTACCACTGCAAAAATGACCGTACTATTAGGCTTTTGGTATCAATAAGTTGTCACCTATTGGTCTAAATTTGCAGTAACCAATATGCTGAGCCGATTGGATACTACAGGTATTCCGATTGAAGAGGTTACCGGAATAGGAGAAAGAAGACGAACGAAACGAACATGGCATAAAAAGCCGACTGTCAGTCTGGTTGCGGCGCTGGAGCCACGAAATTTTGTTAATGAACTGTCTTGGTGTAAACAAGGATCGTAGAGCAACATTGCACGGATACAACCACTTCTAGGACTGGGTGAATTACATGTAAACAGAGCACAGCGAAACCTAACATAGCTCGCTCAGACTACTTTTATTTATTTTAGGCCCGAAGATTCGACTTATTCAGATCGATGTTTAAATAAATTGACACCGGGTCAGTGGAACCAGTTACGAATATCAATTAGTTCAATGATTAAATCGGCGCGATACTCACCGGCGACTACTCATTTCACTACTTAAACCTAACTACTAATCGAACTGGAAGAAATAAATGAAGCGACATTATTATAGACGACAGGAGCCAGGATCCGGACTTAACATTATCCGCCGGTATATTGAAAATTCGGATATGGACTTTATAAAAGAACCGGACAGGTTACTATCCTCGATTGCCACAGTAGGCAATGTACTTTAGTTTTCAGTTTTTTAGGCTTAAATAGCCCACACAGAAAGCTACTTTTCTTTCTCTTATAATTTGTGCTTAAAAAAATTGTAAATTTATTGTTAGTTTTTCTCTCCCATTTAATCTCTATATAGCCCGTCTTGCTCTCCATTATGAATTTGAGCTTGTCGCAAACTTTTGGCAAACCAAATGAATGAATCTCAATTTGATTCAAGCTCAATGGAAGGAACATAATCGTTGGTAGTGAACCTTTTATAACCAGTTGGGCTGTCAGAAAATATCCGATCATGAACCCTAAAACAGTCAACTGCAATCCTATCCAATCTGAGTAGAAAGCCCGGTCACAAAAGACGATACAGCAGATTTATAAACAAACAATTTTATTCTATACAGGCTTTGAAAAATACATGATTTTTGGGGGTTCCTCACGAAAATTATCTTTTGGGCCACTGAGATTTATTGTTACTCGCACCAAACTTCGAATATGTGAGACTTTTTTTCCCGCTGTTGCCGCGTCCTCTAAAACTCTACAAAATACATCAGAAGTACAAGTTAATTAACCTTTCTCAGCGGTTTTTTATGAAAACTGTTAGATTACCGGGTAGGTCTTACCTTCGTAGATTTGCCTTTTCCTTTTCGATCTTTCTTTTTACCATCACTCGTTTCTGATTGGAAAAAGAGAACATTTCTGAATCATTAAATTACTGCAACATTATAGCTACTGAATCGCAACACATTTTTAAGAAATGCCACCAGTTCCACAGTTCTGAGTTAAGATTTGACTTTGAAAATGTACTAATTTTAACTCAAAGTTAACTCTGCCTTATGACTGTAGAACTGGATCCCGGTTATTCTACATAACGTGTCTTACCTTCAAAAACCTTCATATCAGCTTTGCCATAATCGAATGCTTTGAATTCTTTCAGCTTTTCTTTTACAACATCAAGGATTTTCGACCGTTTCACTAAACCTTTAACCGTTTTATTTGTAGTACTACAGGATGCCTTTTCATCTTCAGGCGGAGGTGGAATTTTTCTTTTCGGGGCAGGCTTCATCTATGTTTGAATGCAAAGACATGTATAGAAATTAATATACAGAGATTGTTACTTGCTTCCTTCATCTCAATCCAACATATTCCCTGAATCAACCAGCAGCGGACAAACTCAGCCTCACAAATGAATGCGACTATAGTTTGTAGCATAAACAGAAATACCAATGTAATTCAGCGGCTAAATCTACATACCTGGCTCTTCAGTGAATCTTTAACCGATGCAGTATTATCAGATTTCTCCGACTCTATAGAAAAATATAAATCGAGGATACATGAAATGCGGCTTGAAATGAAGAGAAATCATTATCATTATCACTATTATCTAATTCTCTGCATTGCACATCTTTGGATTCGAAGCACTGACATGCAGCGACATGAACAGTCTGACTGCTAAATGAAAATAAACTATTGTTCTGAATATATTGTATTCGAAATCAAATACCTTGTACTATCAATGTATCATTCGGACACCTCGTGGCTACTGCATCTAAATAAGAGCCCCATTTCGATTTAATCTGTGAAGAAACATAAAAATACGTTTTATCGAAATTTCTATGAAGTTTTTTTACAAAAGAGAGGGAGAGTATATTCACATCATTAATCTGTTGATTCCAGGTATTTTCCGGTGTCTTAGCTTCAAGTTTTAGTTTCGGCTCTTTGATCCACTCTTCTGCTAATCGTGGTTTCTGGTATTTTTCGAATGGACTGTTTAAAGACTTCATGATATTCTCTACTTTTTGTTGAGCCGCAGTCAATGTTCCTTCCCGACACTACAAACATGCAACAAGCAATCAGTCAGTTGATATATCGCAGCTGTGTTTCGTTAACTGTGTCATATTTTATTTATCTAATGGCCCCACCACTAAACGGATCAAATCCAAGAACAGCTAGTTAGTCAAGACTCAACCCCATGCGGGTCAAAAACAGCTCCAAGTTGTTTTAAGCCTTGGACCGCATAGGATCATTGGTACCAAGGTTCATCTGGATTATATATTCACTATAAGACTTATTATAGCGGTTTGAAGTAAAAGTTGACGGATGGAATGATGAGGGAGAATCCCCTAAACCATCAGCTCCACGCAAGTTTTGTCACAGCAGAGCTAGAGAATTATTAAATCAATTAATGCACGAACTAGATTATACTAAGACGTAGAAAAAGTTCCAACAAACCTTGCTCAGTGCCTCAAATATTGAAGTCGCTTTGGAATAATCACCTAAACCATTCTTCTCCGGAAATAAGTGGCATTTAGTAGCTACCAACGAAGTATCTATTGGATAAAACAAAAGAGACTTCTTAATACACTTTTCCAAGCTCAATACATAATGATTTTTCACCAGAGAGTTACTAACCAATGCTTAAACTGAGGCGATCGACAATGTCTCCGATCTCGGGATGGCTTGTATCGTGATTACAGTGTAACATACTAGAATCATATTTTGGGTGTTGAGTTTTCGTTGGTTGAATTTGATTCTTCGTTGCTTCTACCTACAAAACACGAATGATCCAGTGAATTCTCGGTCATGAAAAATTTGAAGCATAAAACAGTTAAATTTGACTGCTTTAACAAACATGAAGTAACAAAATGCAGCATGTGAGATGGGTCCGAATTTTGGCAAAGCTATAAAAAGTTCAGACTATACTAACCCTGAGTAGCGTTACGTCACGAGCGTCAAGAATGATTCGGTGTAGTTCAGCGATGTATTGCCTAACTAATGGGGGTATCGGATTGCAGCACGCAAGTATACCCTGACTTTCTCTGAAATGAAAAAGATAAGACATTGAAATATACCCTTAGATTTCTCATTGATCAGCTGCGTTCTGCTGATACAGGGAAACACAAGATTGATTTGCGATCCTTTTTTGGCGACTCAAAATGCACAGGTCTTTACATGACGAATTACCTGGGTAAGAATTCAGCTATCTGCAGCAGCATATGGTTGGGTAAGACATAACCGGTGCTTTCATCTTCCAATCTGGCCACGTTGTCTCTCCATTCGAACAAACCTCGTAGTCCGGCCATTTGTTGCGAATTCAGAACCTTGCGACTTTTCAGATAAACTTTCTGAACATCATTTTCAGTACAAGTCGGTTTCTCATATGTCTATAGAACATAAAGCAAATAACATATTACCTTTCAGTATACGTATTTCTTGTCAATATGCATGACAGAAAGTAACCAATATCCGAGGAAATCTTGGAATGAACTTCATACCTTCAGACAGATATCTTTACTACGGTCTATGACTGCAATGATTAGGTTATTATTCGAATTTCCACGTTCCAGTAACAACTTCTTCAAACGATCGTAAATATACAACAAATATCTCGTATCTTCGCGGGCGTAATGTAACAGTTCATTCGGTAGTGGTCTGAAATACAGTAGAGCTCACGTTCAATTGTTACAGAGCTAACTTGCACGCCTAAATAACATACATATGGTAAAATGCATTGGAAATCAATCCAATTTCATCATTTTCATATATTTTTCATCATAAAAGTGATAAGGTTAGGAAACAGCTTTTAGACAACCTTCTGACTACTTTTTCAAAAGGGAACATTTATTCATTATACGTACGCATGAAATTTTTTTTCAACCCCCCCCCCCCTGTATGCAAAATCGGCCATTTTTTTCATACACATCAAGCATTACAGTTCGAAATTTAACTTACCCCTCCTCCTCCCCCTCCCCTAATGCGTATGTAATAAATGAATGATCCCAAACTAAATCATCCGCACACTCCTATTATACTCCAGTACTGAGCAAGTTGGTAAATAACTTTCACTAATCTCAGCATGCGATCAATTTGGTGAAACTACATGTCCTAAACTCAGTGAAGAGTCATCTTTATTCGAAGTTCCACTGACTTATGTCTAATGAACAGTTCATCATCTTACCTGATTCTCCAGTCAGCAAGTTGATATTGTTTATCGGCCTCAACGTTACAGAAATACTGCAGTAAATAGGCGAGCGAATGGCGCGGGAAACCGAGTAATCGCGAAGCTTGTCCTGTATCAAACATGTTCACTAGATATAACCCGAAATCTCTCTGTAACCAAATCACATCGCTGTCTGCACCGTGTAATACCTGGAAAATAACGAAAACTTTGACGATGGAGATAAACTAGGAAAATTTGATAAAACAGTTGAAACTCAAAAGTGATCACACTTTTGTGTCCTATCATACTGTACAACTTCGACCGCATTGACATAAATATCATCATTGGTTTCACAGCAAGAGAACGTCTGAAATAAGAACAATCGCGAGTAATACGTACTTTGACTATTTTTGGATCGGTGAAGACGTCATTTAATAAATGCATTTCTGATCTCAAAGCGAGCGTGTCGACGACCCAATCTTCATTACGAGTCGAAATCTGCATCAAACACGTCAAACCTTGATACGAACGATACGTGTGAGCCTGTGAGAAATAAATATAGCATTCGCACAACTAAGACATCGTTTCATCAATATAGTACAAGAATCCGATAGAATACAGTTCAAATGTGCTCATTCTTCTGGTACTATCGCAATTGACCTATCTCTTAATTTTCCTTGGATAGAAATGATACATGAGCCACAACTAGCCATTTAAATTCAAGATGGAGACAGGCAACATTGATGTGTTCTGCCTAAGGCTTCAATCGCTTTCACAAAAAGTGAGAAAGTTTTTTATGTAACCCAGTCCAGGACTATCCTGTATTGTACAGGGTTGCATTCAAATTCACACGTTTTATATCATTTACTACGGTGTTCTTCAAAGTATCGATATTTTAAGTTCTTTTATGATTCGACCAAAATCTAAGGAACTGGTTGAGTCATCAACCTTTTACCTCTAAATCAATGGCAATTTCAGTTTGAGTTTTCAAGTGCTCGCACAATTCCTTCAGTTTCGCTTCAGTTTCAACATATGTAAATTGCGTTTCCTCGACACTACTGGGGAACTGCAATAAACAGAACACGATATCAAATTTTATTTCATCGAAACGATGTCTTTGACATCTTATCTACAATGTTTAAAACAGCTGAGAGATCTTACCTGAGGTTCTTCGAGTTGAAGTTGTTGCGCAGTTGGTTTAAAGTTCTCAAGCTCAAACTGATAAGGATTTAAGAAGCTGAAATATAAATAGATCAAATTAATAAACATTTCGAACATTTCCAAACACTGACTTGAACAATTTGGCAAATCTATTGAAAACTTACGATTTGTATTCGAAATCTACATCATTCACATCAAGATCGCAGACATCTTTTATCAATAAACTCTCTGAAAGGAACACAATTAAATTTGACTAAAATTTCCTGAGCCGAATCAGAATAGCCATTTTATGTTGGATATATCACATACCTGTCAACGATTTCAATGCATTAGGTTTCGTTTTTAACCGAGGCACGAACGGAACATTTCTGTTGTCGACTTTCTCCTTGAATTTAGTCTGTGGTCGTTGAACGAATCGCGCCGTTAACAAACGGAAATTTGAATTCTTCGACGTTGGAGTTTTCTGAAAGCATACAATAGCAACACTCATTTATTAAAGTTCCATACATTTATAGTTATTTGATTTTTGCTTCTTCCCTTTCCCTGACAAACATGTTGTTTTCCCAGACTTTATCTGCTAAAAATTCAATCAATTAACACAGCCAAATATGAAAGACATATCGGTACACGGAAACTGATTTTACACATGATCTAGCAATAGCTGACTTTCCCCTGTATCTGAGGTATTTTACAAAATTCTCTCACTTTCCCCTGATTTCCAGGCCACCCTGTAGTTTAGTTTGGTTTGTGTATATTTCTGTCTGATCGGTACAAATTTGCAAAATATCTTGAAAATCTTTTTTCTTGAATATACACACTAGATTGAAAAATCAAAATAACCAACTCCAGTAAAACTTTCTTCCAATGATGAAAATATCTTACCTTTTTATTCCAACTTGCATTAGTCGGAGTCTGTTTAGGAGTCAAACTAGCGATAACTAACGGCGTTTCTTGTTTCTTTATTCCGGATGCTTCGTCCAGCAGTGTACCCTTAAAAGGCAGTAGAATTAAGTCAATTTTTTATCAAAACTAAATAGACTATGAGCTGCTATCATCACGGGCCCTGAGTCTTTCCCGGATATAAGTAGTTTGAAAGGTGAACATTTTTTCAAGTATCTGCATTACTTTATTATCCCAAATATGTCAGTAGACTCTTAATCAGTATCTTGGTAAACCGATAATTTGGTGGTTTTATAAGCACATGTTTATCCTTAACTCAACTAACAAATTCTCTTTCTAATTCCGTCACTGTCTAATAGGGTATTACCCTATTAGACAGTGCCTGAATTAGAACCAGAATCTGTTTATAACTGTAACTTAAAGATTCTGGTTCCAACTGTACTAATTTAGGAGTAGTCTAAAGTACAACTTCTAATTGCCTATTTCTCAAAATGGTCAAGGGACTGTGTATGTATGTACTAACCACTCGTTCTAATAACTGATCATTAGCGTCGACGATCGCGTCAAATTTATCTTCGATATTTTTGTGGTTGTTCACGGTTAAACTTCCCTTCAACGCCTGGTGTTTCATAATCGATTGCATCCTGTATAAAAACGAGAAGAAAATCAAACCCATAATCGACAAACATTGGGAAAAAACACAGAACAGCAAAACAATATAAGGCTCATTATAGGGGGAAGCAGAACGAAACGAAATATTCTCACAATATTAAGGTTTAGTTCTACAAAAAAAACACGTTTTCTTACATATCTAAGATACGTTTTCCTTCTATGTCCATCAAATCACGGAATCCTTCGAAGCTTGAATAGTAATCAAAATCATCGCCATGAGCCGGCAGGTCATTCGATGACTTGATCGCTCGCATGACTCCAGATAATGCATGCTAAAATGAAAATCAAGATAACTGTACATTGACTATCCCACACAACAGGCCTGGTTGATGGATACGGGCCGGCCCAAGGTCAAGCACCAAAATAAAAAAGCATTCAAATAGTAAAGATCCTAAATAGTGTCTTCTTTGGAAACGTTTCAGGAATCGGGCCCTAGTCAGGTTGAGCTACATTTTATTCACACTATATTATGACAATTGGCCGAACTATATTTTACGAGCGTAAAAAACCCAGACTAATCAACAAACTACAAATCATCAATTTCCCTCCAGTTTAAAAAATTGATCGCGAATATTGACCTGATCTATCGGACAATGAACGTAGAATGAACGTTAAAATACCTGTGAAAATTCCGTAACACTTTTAAATCCGGGCAAAAACTCATCGTCTTCGTTTTTCATTTCCACACTTTTATTTTCCACGTTGGATTCGGAGGAGGACGCCATTTTATAATATTACGTTTCGGACGCGGCAACGGCCTCGGAGCCGCCCTCATTCCACGCCAATCAATGCAATTAACTTAACTATATTACGTCAGATATAAACAAACTGAAAACCTAAACAAAACTTAAAGTTATTAGGCATATTATACTTTTCTAACGATATATTAGCTATTTGTAGATAGGAAACACGATAGGTAAAGTGCACAACCTACTAAATTTAGAATATTTTTCTTCATTTGGACTCTGGTAGAGAAAATAGGCCTAGTGGAAACTGAAAAAAGATGGGGCCTCCAATCCAGGCTAACTAACATTTCAGTATCTCATGTCTTGGTTTGCTTTCAAATTTCTTGCTTATCCAAGTTGCAGGTAATTTTTGTTCAAGGCTTTTGAAGTGTCTGTTGGATTATATTTTACAGGTAGACTGCGGTAATAAATTTATGAAAAAGGAAAATGACGTTTTTTTACTGCTGGCCGCATTTCTCATATCATCTACTTAATTCTTTCCCGAAGAATAACAGATTTAAAGTGTAAGTAATAACAATGGACTAATAATAGCATTCAAGTTCCATCAAATATCCATAATTTAGGCTTTAATATTGGCGGCGTTATCCTGACAATAAATCAGTTAGGCCTAACCTTTCAGTGGTGATTAACTAATACCGGTACCTGTAAGTGGATATAATTTGAAAATTCCACCTCGGTATTTGAATAACTGGCATACTGCTTTGATGTGTCTACACTGCAGTGCGATGTATAAATTCATGATGGACTGTTATTATACACTGCAGTGTAGATGCAGTGAAAGGTTAATATTCAAGAAATTCTTTTGCAGACGAACTGTGATTTTATTGATGAGTATCCTGTTGATGGTTCCGTTGTTGCTGGTTTTATTTCTACCAAACACGATGAATCGATATTGTGAACAGCCATTGTTTGAGTTGCTAATTGCTTCGATCATCTTTCTCATGTTCACGATGAGTAAGTAATATCATACTGCATCTGGAACCTCGTTGTAATTAGTGAATGTGAATATGACTTTACCATAATAAGTAAACGTCATTTAGAAAAAAAAGAACAAAACTTGAATGATGAGATGGTACTGGTATGCTAGACCAGTTCCAAAGTTCTGGTTAAGATTTGAGTCCACAGAGTAAACCTCCACCTTACTCAGACATAGCCAACTTGGGACTAACTCAGACAAAATTAATAAATTTTTCTGACATCCTGATATATTTCCCTATGCTTAACTCAGATTTAGCTTACCCGAGACTGATTTTTCTGGTCCCAATTTGTCTGACTTAGGCAAGGTTTACTGTATTTTCCTGGGGCTGGTTATATATGGAATACCAGCCAGTATTATCAAATTGCCCTATTATGAAATCACTTTTTTCTCGGGATCATAGTAAAACGCCACATCACCGGGACCCAATCATTCTGTAAAACCAGCCCTAGAAGTTCGATAAGAAGATTAACTGGGTTTTGTTGTTTTCATTAATCAGATATATTTAAAACTCTCAATATTTTGTTTTTTCTATTGCAGGTTTTACGTTGTTGTTTATTATTATGGATCCGGTTCCGTGGCAGGTGAAGGCTTTGTTTCACGTGTTCGGCATTTTTTCATTGGTTCTAACGATCGTACACATTATCTATTTCTTCACTGGATTTTATTGCGTAAGTAAACCTCGGTTAGTAACAAATTGTTGCTGTTTTACTTCATATATTAGCTAATGCGTCTATGGAGATACCGGATAGCCCCCCCCCCCTAAAATTTTGAATGCCCTTAAGAATTTCGTTCTGAACATTTTCTGAAGAAAAATCACAATTTAGCTTGAACCACTGAAAAAAAAAAGAAAACTTGAACCACTAAAACTAGGGTGTGATTATTTCTAATATTGGATTAAAAAGAGAGTACAATCTCATCAATCCAATCATCTGATGCCGGTTCCACTAATTAACAGACTGTTGGTCCATTTTAACATTCTAGTAGATCGAAAAAATTATTGTGTATGTGAACAAAGAATTCATGAAAAGGCCCTAAATTTTTAAGTGGACACCCCACTTCCTTTCTCACCATGGATCCACCAAAGATATGTCCTTTATACCACAAAACAGTCCTTTACTTGATTAAACTTCAGCCTGTCGCTGGTCGAAGCTGCTTTGTGTCAATTTTTCATGATTGAGCTTTCATATGTTGTAGAAAACCTACACCCCTGGATTGTTCTATGTATCGATGGGTATCGTAGTTTTCGACATCATAGGAGCAGGTTAGTTCATCTATAACTGCAAATACAACAGTCAATATCATTTCCAATCAAATGAATTCAATTTCAAGTCATTGTTGTTACAGTTTGGTTCGTGTTCACCGTTCCATTTTGGATTGCTAACCGAGCGAAATACAACTCCGTCTTGGATCCGAAAATACGAAGCGGAATTTGTTACGAGCCGGTGAAATGTTGTCCATGTGTCTGGCACGTTTAGAATATAAAACCTTAGTAATCTCTCTTTATAGCTTTATTTGTATATTTATCTGTCTATTATAGTATTATTAATTTCAAACTGCTGATTATTGAAATATCGTATGTGCAATGTGATTAAGAATAAAACCGTCCCACGAATTCATGAATTTGTCATAAACAAATATTTTTAAGTGTATTCCATGCTGGATATGGAACATGAGATAATCGCTCTTTTTGAGTTAATAATTAACCTGATATTTTTAGACGAATATTTTAAGATTGTGCTGGACACATGTTATATCATTCAGATTACTGTTGTATACCATCTGTGGTAGAGCAAGACTCCTCCCATGAACAAACCTTCCATAATCTTCTTACATCATCGAGTTGGTATTGTTAAATGTTGATGATGGTATACTATATAATACATACAAGCTGTAGTCATATTTGTATGCAGAGAATGAAATTTCTTTTATCAATCGTGTTGATGATAGCGCCGCAATAAATATCCTTTCAAATATGATATATCTCGCGTCATTTCTAATTAATCCATCATTTCCATTGTGGCAATCGTGTACAGCGAACCTCGTCATAACTGACTCCGTTATAATCCATCGTGTACAAATATTGAATTTTGTGGGGTGGCGATCCTATGTTGCGACAATTCAGAGGTCCACACAGAGACGAGAAAAACCCATAGAGAAAACACAATACAATCTGTTCTTGACGCTCGTTTTTATTTTCCATGAGATTTTTGTCAAACGCGCACACAACTTTTTTTCGAAGATGTCAAAACCTTGGTAGCAGAAAAGAAAAAACGATGTAATAACCGAACAAAAAATTCTCAATTTTGTCTGCACAGATTTTACATGAATGAGATTAATCTTCACAAAAGTGTTTTTTAAAACCGGCTTTTAATTTTTTTTTATGTATGAAAGATACAAAGCGTATAAAACTACCCCGTCAGTCCGTGTTGGGAGGGTGTTAACTATATTGTTTCAATGATGATGTCACAAGCGATCCAGATCTTGACACAAATACAGGGAATTATCAATTAGTCAAAGGAGGCCTATTTTGAATATCCGAGATTACAGTTCGTTACTTTGAAGAGTAGTTTAAGTGCATCATATGATGAGTGTCAATATTCAAACACAGTAGTAGTAGTAGTAGTAGTAGTAGTAGTACTAGTAATAAATACATTCGCATTATTATCATTATATACTCAATTTTCTTTTTTTATCGTCAAATTCATGATTCATAATAAGAGAAGCATGATTCAATCATAAAACAGGAGAAAAACAATTCATTTTCAATTAATCATCAGAATGATTAGAACATTTCGTTTATAAATTTACAATTTTAGTCGAGCTAACCGTCGATAATCGGAATAATCTGAACTTCGAAGATGTTCGTTTACTGGCTATAACCGCATAAACATTTCTATTACTGGTACAAAATAAATGGCAGTGATATTTCTCAAACGTTAATATTTCACTTTTTTTTTAGACTGACGAGGTACGACATGCCATATTCAAATTAAATACAATACAATCTATTCAACCACTAGCTGTTACAGGCTGGTGACGCTGTCCACCGCTACTGGGGGGAGGGTAGGATCGCGATGTTTTCGTTGATTTAGGATTCTTCTTCCGGACCTTGATCATTTTGAGGAGCATCTCCATTGGTCTGAAATATACGTAGATGTTTTGTTTAGAAGAAAGAAAGTATCCGTTAAACGTTCAAGCTACAGTGGAATCTCGCTACAACAGACTTCTGGAGAACTGAAACTGTTTGTTATAATTCAAAGTTCTCTATACAGTATTATCTAGCACTAATACTGTATATAGACATACAGTACAAACCTAGAATCTCACCCCAAACAGGACAATTTTATTTATTTCATACTGGATATAAGGAACTATCTATCAGTTATAACAGATTTCGTGGTCCCCTGAACCTCGCTGTAACGAGGCTCCACTGCATCCAGTATGAAATTGAATAACATTATAATCGTCACATTAAGGACAAATCTCAAGGTTTTTAATAACCCATTAATACTAATATTCGAGTTCCTATTAACAAGAATCCACTGTACGATTACAGGGAAAAACATGCAATGGGAGTTAACCTGAGTTAATCTCGACACCTTGTTTCCATCATGTTCTGATGGTCTCCCTATTTTTCTTGGGCATAGCAAACTCAGGACCTATTCGCAATGTCCTTTTAAAGTGCCCAGAAATACGTCATAAACAGACACGACAGAAATGAAATACCTCTTCCTGGGGAGCAGATTCATCGTTACGCCTACGATCTCCAGTCTGGCGACGTCCTCCGCGACCGCGTCCACGGAAACCGCGACGTCTCGGCGGTCCCGGGTAATACCCCTGTGCGCCGCCCTGGTGGTGGTGATAGTAACCACGGGGAGGTCCATACCACCGACGTAAGAACCGGCGAATGGGCGGGCCACGTCGACGATGATAACCCTCATCCTGCAAATACAATTGAGACATACAGATTAAAATGACACAGTTCCTGATTGGCCACTGGTAATGGGAACAAACTCTAGACTTCTTCTAGACTCAATTCTGAATGCTAATCGGTCAATTTTTGAGCATAGACCGACTATGCATTTTAGTGCAAGATGAATCTCCTCAAGACCTAACTATAGATTTCTACTAAAACTATAACTCGACTACTTACCCCTCCATCTACCATCTGACCATCATTCATCGGTGGCCTTCCTCTCGGCGGACCTCCTCTGAAGAATGGCGGCCTTCCACCACCACGACGCCAATATGGCCGACGTCGCTGTCCTTGCTGCTGCTGCTGCTTATCGTGGTTTCCTTCTACTTCCTCCTTCTCGTCTACAAAAATAGAAATTCCATCTCTATAACTCAGACTACTTTCAGGACAGACCTCGACAACTGGAGGATAGCTCACCTCCGTCTTTTTCCTCGTGAGGTCGACCTCCTCCACCGTGACCTCCGCCGTAACCTCCGTATCCCCACCAACGTCTGTATCTGCGACGATCGGCGGCGTATTTACTGCCTTGTACGGCGGCGCCCTCCGGACCGGTTACGTTGGCCGCTTCGTTGCCCTTTTCGCCCTCGACTACATCAAACTCAACGGTTTCACCGTCACCAACGCTTCGTAAATACTTCCTCGGGTTGTTCTTAGTGATGGCTGTCTACAATTGAGAAAATATTGAAAATATTACAACGAATTAAACAGAAATTTCCATGTCATATTACAAAATTCACCAAGGTAACCGGCAACAGGTGAATTGAGAAAATCAAATTTCAGTAAGTTAAAATACTTAAAAGTTATTCTCACCTGATGGACAAATACATCTTCCTTGGTATCATCTCTACAAGAAAATGAAATGTTGGATGACTAACAAGTTACGACTAATTATGTGTCATAGATAGATAGGGTTCCTAGAATAACTCAGCACTGATTCATCAGTGACAGAGAGTTAGAGCACCTATGTTAAGAGCACTTCCAGTTTGAAATTTTAATTTCAACTGAACAAACTAACAAACTCCAAACAGTTTGGAGTTTGTTCAGCTGAAATTAAAATTTCATACCACTGTCCTCCTCGGGACGGATGCAATCAACCACTACTTTAACCTACATCAAAGTTCCAATGAAAACCATTATGATATTGATAAAGGGCCTAACCTAGTTTCATACAGGGTCCCTACAGATCAGTTATTACCAAATAAAAGGGAGTTTTAAAGGAGAACATTTCAAGGAAGCATCGGCATCACTTTCATAAAAGATTGGCCATTTTCTAATATTTCTATAAACATGCTTCCTATACGTTTACTATGCCTACGAACTCCGATTTTTGATGAATAGAAAACAATTTCAAACGGTAGGGCGTCATGGAAACATAGTTCAAAATTTATTCAGTTCATGAATTGGAGTCTCTTTTCTCTGATTCAAATAAGTTAAAAACAACTTTTTAGCAATCCTTCAAGACAATATAGCATAATGGACATATTGAATCTTTATTCAGACTGCAGTTTGAGTTTCACTGGTCGCATCATAAACCAACTTGAGGTGTGTGTGTACAAAAGGTGAAGCGAAATATAGGCTATAAAAAGATCTATGCCAGACAAAAAAAAAACATTAACTTAAGACTAAATTTTTGGTAAAAGTGCAGATCCGCACCTCTCTCCGCGTAAACGGTTAAATCAATTACATTAAATATCATTGTTTCAGATTCAAAATGTCGTCAGCAATTCGGTACATTTCCATTGGTTAATTTTGATATATCTTCACTGCAAAGATTTTAGCCTGGATTCTGTCATTCTGCAGATTGTCAATCACGAGAGGTGCGGATCTGCACTTTTACCAAATTTTTTTATCATCACATCAAATGAGAAAATTCAGAACTTGAATTTGCCAACATCCTGTATTGAAATTAGACCAATCCGATGCATTGTCAACACAAGCCCCCATCATGCGGGATGCGTTGTTATTGCTTTTTCCATTGTGAGGTGTCCCCTATTAGTAGCCGGGTTCAGCATTAATTATTTACAATGCATAAAATGTGAGTCATGATGAGTCGCGACGCATGCGCACTCCGATAGAAACCCATGTGTGTACCTGTTAATGAATCCGTAGCCACTTTTCACATTAAACCATTTCACAGTTCCCGTAACTTTCGTGGCTAGAAAATAAGATAAAAAGCGCGAATCAATTCAGTTCCTTGTTCGAAATACCGATCAGACAATTTTAACTGAGATCGTACGATTTATTGCAAAATTGTTTACAGCGAGAAGCCGAGAACGCGCTAAAATAGGCGTCACCCCGCGCGCGTTCACGCTCGGGCTCGATTTTCAAACAGCGATTTCTAAATGAAAAAGTACTCAAATCTACCGATCTTACCTAATTTCTTTTTCTCCACTGCCTCCACCTTCTGTTCCTGGTCTTTTTCGGTGTCTGACATGGCCACCTTTGATGGTAAATCTGATGGAAAAGGAGTTGGTCACAAACTCCCGCAGCCTCAATCCCTGCTTTCTTTGTTCCAACTGCTGCCGGTATCCCCGCATGTCTAGCGTGCTTCTAGCCGGCTTCACGGTCATTGGTCAATCCGATACCTTCACGTCATTTTCGAATGCTTGCAGGTGCGCGGGGAATCCCATCGCAAGTCACTTGCCACAGAAGTAATCCACAACTGCCAGTGTTGCTTCCACGGCAGAATAGACGGCGGTAACGAACGGTCAGAGAGTGACACGATCCCGCTGCGGCTCGGTTTAGAAACTCCGGTTCGGTTTATGGAACTCGGTATATGCTCAGTGTTCAAACCGTGCCACTCAGTCATATGGTGGGATCCTCTCATTTCAAAAGCCAGAAACTATTACAGATTCATGGTTACTTAGCGGTTCCGGCCGGTCGTTCCGAGAATTCAATATCATAGTTTCGTTTCCTTTTTTTGATTTTCGGGTTCGAGCATCCATGAATTTGGAATCATGAGTTTGTGCCCCAGTCAGTTCAATGCCGGATCAGTTGAAAGAGATATTCCCGATGTTGCGGCACATTTAACAGGAATGATTTATGTCCGGCCACGAAGCAGGTGTCGATACCTGGCGCACGCGTATACACCACGGAGTCACACTGCCTTTTTTATTTCGTTCTTTGCATTGTTCCATCGGAAAGGAAGTAAGTAAAATTCGATACAATGAATTAATATTTGAATTACAACCTATGTATTAAAATAATCTAATTGCTTATCTATTGGCCTCTTCAAATTCATGATCAGTTCATCCGACTAAAGCATTTTTATTTTAACCACTGGAAAATGGTCACATATTCCTTGCTGAACTTTTAGGTTTTTGACAACAAAATGTCGCATGAACACGATTACGATACAGATTTTGAGACTGGAGCCGCTGGTGCAGCGAAAACCTACCCGCAGAAAGCTTCGCATTTGAAGAAAGGGGGTTATACTATGATAAACGAACGCCCGTGTAAAGTGGCAAATATATCCACGTCTAAAACTGGAAAACACGGTTGCGCAAAGGTAATCAGTCGGTTAGTTTAAAACAACTTATTTAATAAAAAACTGAAAATGCTCTGGATATTGTAACTTAAAGAAAATAAGCATTCATTTCTATGAATTACATTATGTGATACAGAAATATATGTATCTAAGGCATTTTTCTTAGTTATCTAGAATACGGAATTTTACAAGAAATATAATAGGAAGGCAAAGAGAAAAACATTTTATTGGGCGTTTCAAAATTAAAGGGAACAGCAAGAAAAATAAGATAAAAATCTATTTATCATCGGAGTACTTTCCGCATAATATCTTGGAAGGACTGCAGGAAATCATTTTTTTTTCGAAAAAGAAGTGAAAATTGAATTCAATTGACTCAGCCAAAAATTGTGACGGGCATTTTGAAGTTTTGTCTGTAATTTCGACTTCATGAGTCAAATATAACCCACAACTGTCGAAGCTACGAAAATCGATGTAGCATGTATGTATGTATCTATTGTGCTATTTTTCAGGTGCATGTGACAGCTATAGATATATTTACGCAAAAGAAATTAGAAACGATATTTAGCTCCACATCTGATATAGATGTACCGCATGTTCACCGCAATGACTTATCAGTACGTATGATTTGACATTAGCCGCATGTGTCTACACTTAACGTACTTGGAAGAAAAGTCCATGAGTCTCAGAGTGCATAGTCTCAAAAAATTACACCCGAGACCAAACGCGTAGACTAACTTCAATAAGCTGATGGCAGAAATTATACTCAATTTTATCTCGTTATTCATTGTAATTTTTTATCATTATTTCTTCAACAATTCTAAGCGCAATAGATTCGATGAAGATTGAGCGTAAACAAACCTCCAGGTTATTTAATTATCAAAGATAAAAATGAGCCCGACTATCTACGATTTTATTTCTGATTAACTGCAACAAATTCATTCAATCGCTTATGATTTCCTATTTTTAACTTTCTTTCTTTGAGGGCATTAACGGATCAACCAACCAAAATTCGATTTTTGTTTCGTTCGCGAATTCTTTTTCGGTTCTAACGCAAATAGTTGCTGATTTCAATTCGTATGTTTTTATAGTTGATCGATATCGACGAAGGGTTCTGTTATACCATGTGCGAATCAACTGGAGACATTCGCGAGAACATCAAACTGCCATCTGGCGAACTCGGCGACAAGATTAAAAAACTCTACGACGAACATGGATCCGGAAATCTAATGGTAACTGGAAAATCCGTGAAAGACGTCCACACAAAATTGCAAAATTTTTGTCTACAGATTGTCCTTCCCTTATCGGACAAAAAGCAATCGGATATTTAGCTATGCAAAATAGAATATTTGTTTTATTCGCTTAATCATTTATCATACACTCTGGACAATCTTGAAAACATATACATGTATATGTGGACTATTTCTCTTCTGATTCGAAGTCGAAGTAATCGTCCAGGCATGCGATCCACTAAATGATATTTTGTCTGGGTTATAGGAATTAAGCAGAAAGAATGTCGTCAGCATCCAAACAACCCCTTTCCCTTTGTCTACAAAAGTCCAACGTTCACCCCCCCTACCTTGGACGTCTTTTATGAACAGACCCTAGTAGAATATCTACGTCACGATATGTGTATGCCGTAATTCTTAACTCATACCAGTAGATGGAAATCATTTGATTAGATTCACTTTATTTTTTCATGTTACAGTACATGAATATGGCTAATTAACTATATCAATCAAATAAACTACGTAGGCACATACTCAAATTTAGATACAAGCTCGCAAATTGGTCTGATATTTTGAACTTAGATTGAATTTACTTTTTTATAGGTTACGTTACAAGAGGCTTGTTGTGAGGAGATTATAGTCGACATTAAACCAGCCAGGAGAGATTTTTAACGTTTTACTGTGATATTGATTGTGAAAAATAAATACCAATATGTTTGCCAAAGTAACACACGATTTCTAATCTTTTCCTTAACGTCGTGTAATTTTTTGGTACACAAAAAATCTGATGATTAGAAACGACCACTTCATCTGATAGTTGATCTCGGGATCTGCTCGGAATTTGCTAATTTGCTGCTGAATAATGGGGAAGATTATGAATTATGTTTTGTGAGACCTGTCAGCGGCAGATATTCCAGTAATCTGATTTCAATTCTCGGCGATATTTCTAAATCGAGGTCCGCGAGAGAGGTGGCGATATAAAGATATACATTTTCAGAATATTTTTGATAAGAATCGTATACGATTCCTACGTATCTTATGCATGCATACGATTCGAATAAATTCCGTTTTTTTTTCTTTTTATTTGAACGAAATCGTTTTATCGACGCTTATATTTTGATTCATATCAGTCTTCTGAAATATTTCGCGATCTCGCTTTGTCGATCGAATATCTGCAATTAGCTAATCATAATCAATAACGGCGGTAGTTCGTTCGTTCCTCTGCGTGAGACACACGCAATGTGATTATTTATTTCTCCCGTGACTTTTGTTGTTCGTTTTTGTGGCTCGTCGGCGAGCAGATGAATATATCATGGCATTTGACGTCTCCGAGGACGTATTCGGTGTATATTGAACCGAATAATGATGATACGAATGGAGTGTTATAATTGCTAGAAAAATCTCATTATTCAATATCAGTCGTTTGGTAAAAGCTATTTCGTACGTCTGGGAATAAGTAAATGGATCGTATAATAATGACGTCAGAATGATTACGCATTTGCTACGTGCTTTTCTGCATCTTAAACAGAGCGGTGATTCGTTGAATCGGCGAATCGACGAAATTTTGCACGATCCGGCACAAACATCTTCAAAAAAAGAACTAATAAATGAGGAGGCGCGAAGTCGTTGAATACTAATTCCCAGTTACTGTTAGAATTTTGTCGTCTCTTCTTATAAGTCTCAGAAAACGCCGTCGATTTCCAAACAGAACCTTCGTAGCGTCGTGAGGAGCGAGAATGACAGATAAACTCGTTTAAGAAAGAATAGTGCCAAGGTAATATCGAAACGGTGGATGCAGTGCTTTGATGGTAATATAACCTAGGAAATACCACGCTATAAAGCGCGAATATGATACGCGTGATTTGATGCACGGTCGAATTCTGTTTTGCAAAAACGTTTCTTGTATAAATCATATACTTGCGCGAAGAAATGTGAATATTCTCTTGTGGCATATTTTATTTGGTTTCGTCATCAGCGTTACAGCGACGTCAATAATTAAGCGCGCTGAAACGGTGCGCACGAACAATGAACGCAGTTTCGATGTAATCGGGGCGCGCACTACGTTCAACACTGCTCCCGTGCAAAAACCTCAATGCATATTAAACAAAATTCGATATTACTGATATAGATGTTGACTATAAGATATTTTGACTTGCGGATTTAAAAAATCGTTCGGAATTCGACTGTGGAATCGATTCAAAGACGAATCGATTTGAGACGCTTCGCTATTTCTGGTTGGTAAGTGGCGTAGACGTGATTGATATACTCTTAAAACTACTTCTTTTGATATTCGTGGTAAATTTGTAACATTTTATTGCAATAACATAGTTTAGGGAAGGTTTATACGTATGAGTATTCGAAATACCCAGTGGCACTCATTTCATGGATAAGAGCGGTTTCGTGTAAGGCTATTATTGCATGTTTAATCCCATAAAAAAACATTTACAACTGCGCTAAGCGTAGACGAATTACGATACATAATATGAGTAATCTTAAAGATTAGATTTGTCACGAGATGTCAATCGAGTACGGCATTCGTAGTTAGTTATAGGTGTGGTTCCGCGGTACCTGATTAGGGTAAGCAAATACATGTACTTATCAACAACATATTTAGTGTCGCCGAAGTACCATTTGAAGCCATCTATGACTTGAGTCTCAAATCAATATGAAACCGACAAAGTAACGGCCTCTCAGCAATCATTACTCAACGCCTGGTGAACGCTGTGAAATGACCCAGCTGCAATTAATAAATCACTCGCCGATCTGCAACTCCATCATCACAGTCTCCTTAATGTGGAATTCCAGAAGGCTGAATTCCATCATTACCGCTAGCCGTAGGCGGATTTTTGATCATTCAGATCTGGTGCGTGGTCAGCGTGCCCAATTCACATGTCTGCATAGAATCATAGGCGATGTACGAATCGCCGGCTTCTTTTTCTATCGGCGATCTGCGCCTAATACGACGGATAGAACGACCTGCTTGAAACGACGTCGCCTATGTTTGATTCACGTTCAGAAATAATGTACAGGTTATTTATTATTCGCTGCACGAAATTTCGTTTTTGACGCTTCTTGGGCTAGAATATTTTAGGAGGGATGTACAGGGAAATTCGAATTCTTCTGACGGATGGTTCGAAAGAATGCTATTTGCATTGTTCGACTAACGCACGGAGCATTCTCCGCGCTCTTGATATTCAATCGTTTTGTGCTCAAAGACACTGGAATTTTCGTGTTAAAAAACTATTCTGGCGCATCAGAAGATATTTGATGTGATTCGTGTTGAATATTACGAGCTTCAATAGTTCCCTAATCGTTGATCAAAAAGACATTTTCTATATTGTGCAATTGATGTAACTTTGATAATTCTTGAGAAATAAGAGTTTAGTTTTTTTACTTAGATTTTCTTTAGATCGGTCTCATTTCCTCAGATCGATTGTGGGGCCAAAATAGATATAAGATTTGCCTTAAATATGACGACTAGAATATACCCGTTCAAGTGCTCAACGTCACAGTACAGAAATTTTAAGTAGCCTAATTCCGAGATTGTTATATGATAACTGACGGTGAAAAGGGAAAGACACCTAAGCGCCGAATCAGTCTGCAAAGGGTAACGTGGTCGCCATGTTGCGTCTCGTTCAGAATATGCTTCATATTTACACGCAGATTTACAATTTATTTCATTAAAACCAGTTGTCATCAACAGCCGTTTTCTTCGCGTTGAGATGCTTACAACCGCAATCTGCAGACGACAGGAGGCAAAAACTAAAATTGTCGTATCGTGATTGAATGAAGTCGATCTTTATAGGTATAATATGACCATTGATTTGGTTCATTATGTAGACGGTTTATAGAATCTTTATGCGTCCTTTGAGCGAACCCACACTTCTACTTAAGCAAAAATACATAAGGAGGATGTATTTTTGGTTTAAGTAACTATAGAAATGCATTATCCTGTGACTACGTATGTAGAAATAGCAATATAAAACTAGTCATTAAGATAAAGATTGAAATTGGCCAAACTTTGGTCATCGTAGATAAACCCCAGGGTATGATGGTATGATCGCGGTCAGGATAAATTGAGGAGGCGTCGGCTTCATTTGGTATGCCGCTTAACTTTTTTGTTAGTAGGCTTGTTCTCTTGAGACGATCTTATTTCCTCGAAAATGGTTTTTGATCTTGTTTTTATCTTCAAGTACGAACGGGGGAAGGGCCGAAAAACAGTGGATTGTACTGAGGAGATCAGTTAGAGATGCCAATCAGTTTTTTCTTGCGTTCCGCATCAGTTATTCCGTTGTTAGAAGCTTTTATGACCCGGCGTTTTCTGCATGTCGTAGTGGAATACACGGGAAACGGAGATGGACAAACAACAAGCGCTGTTTTTTTCTAATCTTAGACACGAGAAACGCCCCGCGGGATTCATTCGACAGATACCAGACCACCAGACCCGAAAACATACAAAAACATGGTCGTTGCATGAACACCGGGGCTTATAGAGGTGAGAGATTAGACCCCCGAATTGACTGGATGAGATGAAGCCTGAGATTATGTAAGAAATGAAATATTCATAGCCTCATTACAAACAAATAGTGTTGAAATTATCCATGTGATAGACAGGTATCGTTGATCCGTCGTGAATTATTGAGGTATTTTCAAGGGAATGATTGACCCCTCAAATGGAAAAACATCTGATTTCTATTTTTGTTACCTTAAAGCAGAGCAGAAATCTGAATAAATATAATCCATTTTCCAAAAATATTTGCTGCTCATTTCAATCGTACGACCATAACATCCATTGCAGAAAATTAAGCTATGGCTGACGAGAGGTTTTTGAATATGTTGAAAGTCTTACCTTAGAATGTCTAAATCAGAATTCATATGATTAAGCAATCGAATGTAGGAGTGCCCATTTAGAACGATCTGCAAATTGACGGTTACTTCATTTCCTTATTGAAAACTGCTAATATTTGGGTGTAGCCGCTGTCATCTAGATAATTAATCAACCAACGCTGAATCAGTATCAAACAGTGTAGCTGTCATACCGTATACAAACAACCATTTCTTCGCGCCGTAAACTATTATTCGAATCACGTCACCGACTGAAATCTCAATACCTCGGTCTTATACCATATGATTATGCGGCTACGAAAAACAAAAGCGCAATTCGTTGCAGGCAAGTTTACAAATATCGATGTGTCATTTTCAATACCGAACGAAACCATGGCGAACTCCTGGGGATTCGAGAAATACTATAGGGAGTTGCCATGGATCGTTATATTCATATCGTTTGAATAGAAAAACTTAAATCAAATTTTTCGTTGCCGAAACACAATATTATATGCAATTTACCGAAATGAGTGTATATGCTATATGCTTGCTTGCCTATGGCCGCGAGGTGCAAACCGGTATTCCACGTCGGAGATGTCTACGTATTTCACATTACACGTAGGCGTATAACTCAAGAGAAATATTTGCCGGCGAAATCTGGTTGTAATACAAATATTGAGAGATATTATCGAGGAATTATGAGAATACAGAATACACAACTGTCAAGAATTCTATGGAGCTGAAGCCGAACAATTCGTAAGGGTCTCCACGCTTCGGGGTTGTGTGGGGATGCACAGAGCACCTAACGGATTTAGCCCAAACATCGTCTTAAGCGCAGATATAGATTTAATTTTCATAATTAATAGATTCATTTAAGAAACAAGTTCACTCCATTCTACGTAATTGAAATAGAGAAGAAATCGCACGCGGAAGACCGACTTCCTACTAGCGAACCTGGTGGATCCTCGCCTGCCATACGTGGATTCCTCGATTGCCACAGTAGCGGTGCCGGTTCCCCATTGATGGGAATTTTCTAATCGAGATCGACAGTTGATGCTAAAGAGACTGGGCAATAACTAGTTCAAAATCCATCGCACGTTAGAACAAGAATGTCATTGATTTTACAAAGGCAACGAACATCGCGCTAGAAAAGATCTCACCTCAACAGTGCGGTTACGGAATTCTATACGATATCGGTTGAAGCTACGCAGATTGCTATAATGTTCACACGAACACATACGCAGTTCCTGCCCAACTCGTGATATATGAAATTGCATTATCTTTGAAAAAATCTGACGAATCCTCCTAGATCCTCCTTTTACAAGGAAAATGATGAGCCTGACACAGAGAGCAACTAAAAATTGCTGCGGGAATTTTTAGTTGAATTTATCTCTTGGAAAAAAAACCTCGTGTAACGATAGTAATACGACATGACATTCACATAGAGAAACAACGCCTTAGACTATCACAGTTCGTGACATCAGTTTTTATGCCCTGTGAAGTAATATCATGATCTAGGTAATTGCTTTTTCCATATCCTGCGCACCATACATCCTTGCGGTGGCTGTGAGATCCACGGAAATTGATTGAAAATTGGGTACGATATGTACTGATGTGTATTTTTCAAAATGAGTTGTCGTTCAAAATGCATTTTGATGTTTAACAAGTAAACAGAACTTATTGCCAAATTTTTAAATCTCATATCTGTTTTTCATCTTTCTCTTCCATGAGGAAATTGGCATTACAAATCAACTATTCAATGTAGATACGTTCACGGGGTACGCCATGGAGAGGCTTTGAATCTCCATCATCCCGGTTATATTCAAGTCCAACCACATACGTCTAACCGGTGTTTATGAGTCTGCCATACATAGACCTTCTGTTGTGGGAAGATTGGAGGCTAATCTCCCTTCCAAATTGCTACCGGTACCCGGGATACTTAAACTATGTAGCCTATTATACAGTAGGGATGTTGTGCACCTGTATTCATATCGATAAACCGGTTGATTCTTCTGGATTATGACTGTTATTGACTTTCGGTGTAATCATTATCGATCGCAAGTCGTTTGCTGTCATCATCGTTTATAAAGATTCCTAACGAGACGCTATCTCCGGGTGGCGAGAACCATTGTGTTTTGCTGCTATCAGCGCTAACCCACGCGCTCCCGTGTAGTTATTTATTGAGACATTATCAGCTTACACGGGCTTTTCAGTTTTAATTAATAAAGAGTTCGCTGGTGGCCTCGTGCTGTGTGTGTGCATAGTCGGGTCGATTTTTAGACGGTGTCTGTCCCGATCATCGGTAAATATATTGATGAAATCTTGCTATGCCAAGAGCCGTTGAAATTAAGACGGATGAAGCTTATCTCAATAATTAGTTGCACTACCCTGAATCTATTCTACCCCTTACAGTGTAAAGTAGTAAGTAATTTGATTGGATATATATATATATATATATATATATATATATATATATATATATATATATATATATATATATATATATATATATATATATATATATATATATACATATATATATATATATATATATATATATATATATATATATATATATATATATATATATTTACATTAATGTATTCAAATATACTTAAATCAATAGTCGGTGATATTTTGATCGCAAGGCACTTATTTTGAATAGTGCGCATCTTGAATCCGATCCATGTTGATTCACGGACGACTTGTCCCAGAAGCTTATCTCTGGTGAGTGAATACCCTTTAAAACGGCGGATAAACGACACTTTTGTGGCTTTCATCGATCGAAATATGACGAATCTTTCGGACATGGATAAGCCGCCTCTCGCTAAACGTTTGGTCCGTATCACATTATTACCTACGTCGTACGGACGACTTCCAATGGACGAAGATATGAAATTGATGCGGGTTCATCGAAGCATTTTATATTTGTGTATAGAACGATTAGATATGGTTCGGTTGATATTAAATCCATGATGATAAAGTGAGTGCCGTAGTGATTTATCCCATCTAGGTCGGAGGTATGGATTTTACCGTATTGACCACAATGTGCAAATACACCATGTCCTCTTGACGCATAAGACGTTTTCAAGATTAAGGTTTCCGATAATATCCGCTACACCCTAGCAATATCTGTCCCCGGCCGTGTTAATCAGGTTTTCGACGGATTTTATATCGAAAAATGGATAAATCAGGTTTCAACCGCATTCGTCAAGGGTCGTGAATAATTAGAAAATCATGAGTGATGCTATGTGGGCGTGTTTCTAAACTATAAGCTATTCTATACCAGGAACTCTAAAACGAACTGTAAATGTCATTGACTCTCTTCGTTTTAGAGTTCATGACTATACCAAGTAATCGAATGGTAACGCTTTCATGCGAGATAACTGAAACGAAGTTCATGTTATCGAATTAAGCTGGGAATATCTGGACCAAAATACCTACGTCACGAAGAACAACTAAAAAATGCATTAGTATGAAAATGATAAATATTTGTGCGCATATTTTTTCAGTCAATGGAACAAACGGGTATTAATGTTTGATCTTCAATAACACATTTGGCTTCATGAATTCCGACTTTTCTGCGAAATTTCTTGACACCGATGCATGAATTACGAGCCCATGCGGCTTCACGTCTTAGAGATGTAGGTGGAATCGTTAGGGCAAATATATTAAGAACGAACACAATGATCGTACATTATGAAACGTCGTATGGTCCCGTATGAGACATATCTATCTCTGGCACGGGGAGAGACACTTTCTCGCGCGCACCAATCACCCTGACAACACGCTGCCATAGAGGAAACGTCTACCTGTTGATTACGCTGTCATTACGTTATTGTTCCATTCTCCTAACGCTGCATGCGGTGCAGTTCCCAGGGCTGCAACCTTCGGAGGTTTGTCTCCTTCGTTACATTGTCTGGCGTTTTCGAAAGTTCAGTTTTATACGCGTAGGACCGACGAAAAATTTTGTGCCGCCAGAAGTTATCGGAAGGCAGAATTTGCTTAATTATAACTCGCAAGAGTTATACGATTATTTCAGTAAAGGCGCCTTTTATCGGCGCACTAGCTCGCATTCCGAAGGAGATAACTTTGCACGTTTGATGTTCTTGTCTATCCAACCGGACTGAGATATCGGGATCAAATGAAAAAACAACGGGAAAGTGATATAAAAATAGCGCGCCGAAGTATAGCAGAGACAACTTGCCGAGTTCCCTTGGCAGTAGTTACGACAAATAACGGGAACGCGCTGGAAATTGGATTTGCCAAGTAAGTCTTTATTTCTCCTTTATACCAGAAAAATAGTGAACGAAATTAGATTGAATTTTTCAAAATTAGATAGAAGTGAAGTATGTAAGAAAAGACAATTGTCGTGTTCAAAACCAACGAATACTATATCCGTACGTAAATTGATACACTGTATTGACCGGTCTACGTTAGCGATTTATAATTCAACAACAACTCTTATTATTTATACTCTTAAGAAGAGATGAAATGGTAATTGATGGGATATTGTCAGTCGTGTGTAGTGTTTCCCTGGGGGGTATTTTATCCTCTCAGTATAAGTAATGTAATAAAACCGCCAATGATGCTAACTATTGATCAGAACCGGCGCTTAACTCATATGTACTATGATTTGGACCGCCACTGTGTACGATCGGTTCTTCATTAACTTAAAAGCAATATATTCGCATCTCTTCTCGTGTGCCATTAACAGGGGCGTCACTGGGATTTTTTAAAGTGGGGGTTCACAAGCGGAACTGTATGCCATACTCAGCACCGTATCCGTTGAGCGCCGAAGGCAAATGAGCATTTATGAAACCTTGAAATTATCAACGATAGAACTCCTTACGAAATAATATCATTGATTATGTTAGATCTGCCAACTTGTGGATATTAAATCAAATTCATAATCAATCCTTCCTAAAAGTGTGGAGTGAAGATATGTCGCGGGCTAAGTTTCCTGAGGGTTGAAACCCGAATGTATTTGAAATTGATACTTCATATTTCTCAAAACACTTATTCCTTTCTTATAAACTTTGTGCATAACAATTTCTGTGATGAGAATTTCAATTACTTTAAACTAGAATCTCTCACGGGTATTTAACTCCATTCACCATTTACACGCATCGACGAATTGTTCATGGCCTATTCTAATTTGCATAAATTTACAACGCCGTGTGACGTAAAAGGCGTACATTTTTTTTGCCCTGCAATCACGTGAAAGCAGTGAATTCAACACGGGTTGTTTGAATATTGAATTCGTTTTTGAAAAATATTGGATGAATATTCCCGACACGCGCCGCTTTGTAATGAAATACGGCCTGATTTGAATAAATTCATTTTCGATAAAATGCAATCACCGGTAAACTTGACGAATGGGGAAACAAAGATTTGTTGATTCAGAAAAAAATTCCCAGGTTACTAGTAATGATTCATCCTTGTGTTGGCGTGAGCATCGGCGGGCGGCAACCAAACCCTGGCAAGCGAGGATGGCGATGATTGAGTAGAGTTTACTATGGGTGTGTTCTTACAATAGGGATAGCTAACGTTTCCTTGATTTGATGACGTCCTCTAAATATTGGCTTTTGTTTTCCGTCGCTACGCGGAACATCCTAGTATTTATACGTATATTTTATTGCTACACGTGGGGGTACTTACATATGGATATATGAAGCTTCGTACTTCAAAGATATACACGCACCGCCTACGTAGATACTCTGTCGTTTGTTGAAAATATAAAATTGGATAGCTAAATAGGTATCTATATGAGTAAAATGAAAAAAAGCTCTAACTGTAGATACAATGATATCCCTTTCGACCTAAACAGTTAAAAACTAGAATAACATAAGGTTCAAATTAAAATGGTATTTATGATCATAGAACCACCAAACTATGAAACTAGAATTTCAAAATATAGCCGCAAAGCAGCGATTAATGATTCGTTGTGCGGCCGCAACATGCATATTCGAAACGATGAGTTAATTACATTGTCGGGATTCGAACCTGATGTAGTGACTGTCGCCACTACGTATGTTTGATCGTGAAAATAACTAGCTATAGAGGTTGACGTAGATATAAAATGGAAGTAGATAGATGAACTTTCAGGTCAAATGTCTTCCGATGACTTCAATGACTAATACCAATCAAAAGCAATCAATATGATTCGACTTAATTCAGCATTAATTGTGGGATTCGAACCTGGTGATTTTAAGACCTGTCGAAGGTTGTCGTGGTAGTACGATTTAGTTATCGAGAATACAGACGGGGAATATATTCTTATCACAAGGTTTTATTCTTTTTTCTAGTCGATTTTCAGTAATAAAACGTTTCATTATTTTATCAAATGACTTCCGACTTGAATAACTTTTACATTTTGAATTGATTATTACCACTACACCAAGAATTTTATGGCACATGGGGATTCTCCAAAAGAACGGCAGTTCATAAGCAACGCGAAAATAACGCTAGGGTTGTATTGATTTTTTGTTTTATTTCATTTTGTTTCATTAATATTATATCAAATAACTTCCGACTTCAATGACATTTATCTCGGAGCCATCCTTTTTTTCATTGACGCATAAACGACATCACTAACAACGCGTTCAAGCAAAAGTATACGGCATACATACTCATAGCAGTTCTACATTTGGGGCTGGTGTTCTCAGTAATTAAGTACAGAATATGACGGACAACAGCACATTCAAAGGGTCTACGCGTTCAGGGAGACTATTATATATCTGTCAGCGTTTAACGTCACGTTTGGTGAAAACTTGGTTGGACATATAATTCATAGACGCTCGCCGGCTGGAAAGGGGGGAAATAATAACATAGCATCATAATAATGATGATGATAACAATAGAATACAAGAGAATATATATATAGCATTTTCTTTAAAGTAGCAGAAAACCTTAATGATTAGGAGAATAACAATAGGATTTTTCTGTAAAGTAGCAGAAAATCAGAATATCAGAATAGATGTAATACAGAAAATATGTGTACATTATTTATCGTGACCCGGAAACCGTCTGATCGACAGTTAGAACCCAATGTTTGTCAGTAGAGTATTTCAGCTAACTGACCATATGGAACTCGGGGATTATTCAATGTGAATACAATGTATTTTAAAAATTCTTATCGAGTAGAATCAGCTTTTGAATATTTGTTTCTGTCCGGTCGTGGATGTCATATTGAATGTTTCCATTGCGCGTTGTAATCATAATATCGGACTACGAGAATCAAATTGATTCATAAGGTGAACTGAAGTCTATCGGACAATAACCTTCATACATATACGTCTTACATAGGCTGATGTGGGATTTCATATCGCAACTGATGTATTGATAGTTAGTTAACCCTTTGATTCCGTTAAACCGGAGATTTGACCAATATTACTTGAAATCCAAAGAAAGCTCACATCTGACGATGATCTCTAGGGTGAGATCTAAATGTCGTGTCTTATATATATTTTAGATTGAATAAATAAATTCTTGCTTTTAAATTCTTTTAATCTGTAAATAGTGGGTTTTATCTTATTTTCCATAGAAAGCGTTTGTATGGATCGTCATATTCACGCGCACGCGTACCAAAAAGATTGATGTTTTTGCTAGTCCCATGGGGATATCGGCGATGCTTTACACGAGAAAAAACGCTGCTGGTGGACGCAGTGCTCTCGGTTCGATCTTATGCCAAAAGGCGTTCCATCATCAACCTTTCTACTTTCGAATGATGCCTGGTATCATGTCCCTGTGATCTGCCCCTTGTTGATCCGGTTCTAACATATTCGTTCATCTGATGATGACATAAATGTATAGATATGATAGATATATAACAAATATAGACACTCCAAGTCTAATGGCTTTACCATGCATTTCGTTTCGTTATATCGTATATATTTCAAAAAACACCTAAACGTATTCCGACAATTATGGAAACACCTCGATGTTCTCACGCGTTCTTACGTCCCAGTTGGCTTCAATTACGCGTGGGATATCTAATGACTTATAACCTAAAACTTTTTTGCAAAGATTAATTGTTGTTTTATCCAATAGAAATCTAATGCAGACTCCTTCACACGGCACTAACAAGCATTTTGTTATAGGCCTTTTTAGTTAGGGCATAGATTATCATATATATACATACATCGCATTTTTAACTGCCCTTTTTGGATTTGTCTGCCTCACCCCTGACATTAAATGCTCGGTACTACCCTGCAAAATGTGTCAAGTGCGTATTTCTATGGATACTACACCGAGAAATTGCTTTATCAAATTATGTAGGGTTGTATAAGAGCATTGAGAAACTGACTTTCTCGAACTGACCCGATTTTCAATAAACGCTATATTTACTTTACTTTAAAAAGAAGTCACTTTGCACGGATCATATGCAGAACGTTTTTCTCGAGTCTTTTTGAATCGAATGACGTTTTTCCCAATTTCCGATGCATGTTCATCTCATGAGAGTTCATCGCAGTCGTTTCAGAGCTTAACTTCACCTGGTACACGCGCATACATATATACATTGAAATTCGACTGATTACCTCGCCCCCGGGATACATGATATGACTTCTCAGGATACGACACACATAAGGAATGAATCGTCTCACCGCTCGGATAAACCAAACAACTTTAATTTCAATCAAGGCGACATCCTATATCACTGTACAGACCGATCGAGATTAATTCTAAATATCTGTGGATGGGCTAGCGATGAAATACAAGTACCTGGAAATATAGATTTTTAATATCGGTCGAGTGCGTCACGTGAATCTGTGATGAGAACCAGTGATTTGATAGAATATGTTATGTAGTACAGTCATTTCGTTACTTTACCTGAGGCGCGCACAGAATTGATCGAGCAGCTGTGGCTATCAAACGTATTGCAGCATCGAATAAAAACTATCGGAAAATATCCCGAAATTGAAGCATCGCTTCGGGCTGCTAAAAAAGGCGAGACAGCCATCCGCGGCAAAAACAAACAAAAAAAATGTTTTTTTTTCGATTCGAGTTTATAATTGAATTGATTACATCAATCAGTATGGGGCGTATTTAATTAGCTATCAAAACGACGTGGAATGGGAGTGACTGCAATTTAGTAGTCATTCCGCTGACTCCAGAACTGCGAGCATGTACCCAGTAGGACTTCGCACCGAGTCTGTTCAGTTTAGCTTAGTTTTAATTTTGCTCAACAAAAAGACTTTCGGTTAGACTAAGTGCAGAGAAAATACAATACGTGTAAATAAATGTGTAGGATGGACTTGTCTATAAATTACACTTTATGGATTTAATTTAATTAACCCTTTTGCCTTTTGGGCACTGCTGGTATATATGGCGATAAGACAAAAGTTGGTTCTGGTTAAATCAGGGAAGTACTAAGGATACTTAGTCATTTCAATCCTCAAATGGTAATTGCTCTTGAAGTTCTATTTCATCACGGGTTCTGGGAATACATGTCTTTGAACCGAACGAGGTAAAACTAAGGATGTTCCTTTAGGGCCAATCAGAGACGATGTTGGCGAAAAAAAGAACGCTTAAACTTCCGGTGAGATATTCTGGTTTCCGTACCGGTGATAGACGGAAGCGTGAAAAGCATATCATATGAGTTTTATGGACAAACCCGAAAATATTACCGATGATGTTATAAACTGTTAAGTTCGGAACTGGTTACGCATGTTTCAGTTTTAACGAAACAGGTTTAATACATCGAAGCCGCATTAGTTCATTTCCGGTCACGTGACGTTTGAGTGATGAGGTAACGCGATGATTCTGTTACAATGCGTCGTAATATTCTCCATTTCGATCTTGCGTGCCAATATAATAAACCCACCAGTTCCGTGAGTGGTTTATAGGGTTTAATAGATTTTCGCTACTTCTATAAGAAACGTGTGTTAATGCGGATCCTGTATTTAGGCTCGAACGGAATAACAAAAATGTGTCTGCCTATCGTTTGAATATTTTCCATATACACAAAAAGGGAAACCGACAAAAGATAATTTAAGTGAATTTGATTGATTGTTGCTTCTGAGTAGACTTTAGATCACTAAAACGGACTTATATTTCTGGTCCCGGTTTTTACATACTGGTATTAGCTTTAACCCGGGGACTAACTCAATTGATAATGAATTGAATTAGCCCCCGCGTTAAAGGTAGTACCAGTCTATAAAACCAACCCCTAGTTATCACGCTATAAAATGGCTATAACTCGATTTGAAGTTTATTCAAATAAGTCGAACAAGTTGACGAAATATTTAAAGGCGTTTGCGTTATGGATAAATGGATTTGATCAGAATATATAATCACAGGGTCTGTATGGCTCTTGTGGCAGCAGTTAAGTCCTGCAAGTCAGAAGACTGGACGTCTATTTGTAGTCCATCCTGATCTGTTCAGTATTGACCATAATGGACGAATATCATTGTAAAGCAAGCCGGGTTACATTGCGGATATTGTGAAACCTACTCCATCACAGGAACAAAACGTCGGGAACAACGAAACTAGCGCGACTGTCGTGTATTCATCTACTTCTTCATGCAAATTAACGAAATAAGAACCACTAAACACGAGAGAAAATCTGCGACGAATCTAATCACGTACTTCTCCGCTGGCAATTTTCTCCTGCCGCGCTCGGTTACATACAAAGTCAAATCAATGTCAACTCCGAACCTTTCTCCCTCCAATACCCCTCCCCCAACGACGCATAATAGATATCATGGAGAGGTATATTTTCTGTTGCGTATATTCTATTGCGTTACAGGAGAAATCGTAATACGAATCGAATTGGGGAAAGAAAATCTACGTTTGATTTTCTATTCGACATCACCGACGAAAATGTATAGTAAGCTTAGATTCCATTACGTCTTGTGGAGTAGAGGTTCGTCTGCTGAAAAAAGAATGAAAATAGATATTGTGATAGCCGAATGATTTACTATAGGGTTCATTTTAGAGTACACGCTTCTATACTGACAGAATCCGCTATAGCTTTCCTCGTAGAATTGCTCAGCGCATTTAAATAGAATTTCTAGCCACGACAATGATGGATGATGTGCCAAAGAGACTACTTTACTGCGACATCTAATTGTCTAATAGTGAGACAAATTACTTGTATCTACTGGCAATAACATAATGGCCAATTGCCGTCTTAAGACAGCTTTCACAGGTGATTTATTCTAAGCGTTAGTACAACTGTCCTGCTTTCCCAATATACAGAAACCTACAATGATTTGAATCTCATAACGAAGAAGAAATAGAAATGCCGGGGTTTCCTGATTGGATCGTCAGGAAACCCTAATTATATCGTGAGGAATCCCAGAATAGCATTCTTTCTTTGAATTTTGACCTAGTTATCGGAATAGAAGCAGCGTTGTCTTCAGATGTTTTGGATAATGGAAACTTCGTTTCTGATATGGATATCATTGATCGTTATTATGTGCAAGCCTCTTCCTAACAGCGAAATATACCGTATTGTCCATTCTCGTCCATTGATTTCATGACCAAAACAGCCTTACTGAATAAGTTAACAAAAAAGATGCCGAATCTATTTCTGCCGCGAATGTCCTGTTCGATGGCAATTCATTTTTTTGTAACAGCGAGGCGCTGTATATTTTGTCGGGAATACATTTGAATAGCCCTAATCAGCTGCCATAAGTAGCCTCTCTAAATGAGCGTTTTAGTGTTTAGAGCTTCCACAACACGCAAGCGGGAAGATCTACCCACGGATTCTTACAGTCGCTCTTTAAAGAAACGACTGTAACATATACCGCCTAAAAACGCCTGTATCACCGCGCTAGTTCTACTGTAGTCTTACAATGAATTGTGAACGCAATTGTGAACGCTATCGCCATCTAGTCCGATCTAATTTCGTCCCTTATACCTGGAACAAATTAGATTTAGAAAGGGCCAAATCAATTCCGTGCGTTCACACGTGTTTTTGTTTTAAATCCACAGTCCAGCGAGATGCTGTGATTGACAGATGTTTAGATAATAATTTATTTTTCATTAAACTTATAAGGAAATACAAGATATGATAGTGACAATAGTGAGTATAAGTAAAATGAAGGAAACAATGGAAGCCTCGTGGCTGTACAGGTCACTGCACCTTAAGCTATGTTTATCTTCATACTCATAGGGACTTACGTTCTAGAATTGAGAACGGACTTAATTTGGACCGTGCTAAATAACATATAGCGTAAAAGTTTCAATTGCTTCGCTTGATTCAGGATAGATCTACCATACGTCGTATATTCATTTATTGCTGGTGGTTGGTTAGTAAATTGCCAATGTTATCAATCAGATCTATCGCAAACAAATCGAGATATTTCTGCGATGCGAGGAATTTCATACGTTGCACGATATGATTCTGCGCCGGGTAAAACACATAGCTGATAATTCCGTCCCGGCATCGGGAGAATCCCAGCCAATGACCCGGGGGTAAGGATAGGCTATTTACGCGCAGGTAATTAGGAACACGCATCCGCTAACAACCATTACGTTATCTGCAGGCAAAGCAACAAGCGAAATGACCAATATACTGTCACAGAAGGAAAAAATATGCAATCAAAATCGATGTCTTGCGGCAAATAGAAAACTGCTAACACATACAGGGCAAACATATGATTGGGACACTAATATACATAACAACTGTGTATGAACAATTTTTCATCTATTCAAAAAACTGGACCTCGAATATGCATGCATATATGATAATTCATACCTTATCTCGCTGTTTACATTAGTAGATATCGTAAAATGTTCTGCTGCGTTTCAAGGGCTTTTGGCGCGAGACGCCCGAGGATTTAGGGAGGGGTCGTATACGCAAATATTTGACCTCTCAAAGATTGGGCGATTGGGCCAGCTGCGGTGTTGTGGGAGAGCACTGGCTTAAAAAAGACATCCTGCCCCTAAGAAACGAATCACGTTCACACCCATCAGTGATCTTGAACCCACCACGCTAAAGCTGTTCCCCGAACCATTTGACCTCGCTACTCGTTGGAGTCGTTAGCAGCCGACCAGAATCCAGTCGGGCCAATCACAGCGATTATGAAAAACGACATTACGTATGTATTTCCCGTGCAATGGACCAATCAGCGACCATTTTAGCGAAAAAGGAAGTATTTCGCAAGTTGATGTATGACGTCATGCGCAAAAGTGCCAGTAATGATATCGCGCGTCGTGAGGCCAGGGTGCTGGTGGAAGCCAGTTCGGGAGCGATACCGGAACCTGGCAAACGAGGATAAACTTTCAGTGAAAGAAAAAGCCACGTTAGAATTGGCACCTCTGAGATACTACCACCTTCTAAACTTCTAGATACTCAGAACAGACTAAACCAATGACGGGGACTATAAAAAATGTCCATATGCCGCTCTCCTATCAAAAGCATTAAAATGAAATGAGTTATAATCCCAGATATAACTAATATCATTTTAATGCTTCGCTTTTCGATATATACGGCAAAGCATTACACGTAATAACTTTCACTGGCGCGTGAGGTTTTCCAAGCAATGACTACAGAGCGTGATACAATCCTCAACCGTATTTCAATACATTCCATAACATCGCGAGAAGAAAATACACGCATGTTTAGAGTAATATTACGCTTTAAAGAGGATGATACTCGTTGCACAACACTTTTATTTAAGTACTTCATATACGACACAACATCCCAGCTGTCACTACTCATTAGTACAGGTTTCTGTACATATTCATATTGACAAAAGTAGCCTACCCTTTCACGGCTTCGCTCTCATCGTTTCGCATATGTTTGGCAACACAGATAGATATAACATGCATCGCTAAATGAGGCAGGCAAGTATTTCCAAAAATGGACCCATCTCATTCGACTCGTCGCATGACTAGTTAGTTCATTCAGCTGGAAGGTCTTTACGCAGACTTTTGCTTTCTGTGTCGCGGGGCCGCGGGAGAGAGACGGAGCGACTATGCGCGTGTAAGTGCCTGAGATCAGATTTGCTGAAAACAAGGACGCACTCGGTAAACGATTGAGAAGGATTTTCAGCAGCTTCGAGTGTGTGTATTCGGAGAATGCCCTCGGGGGCGTCACATTCGGGAATTCGCACTCGATCACGTCTAATTCCGGTCAATTGAAACCTGCTGAAATTCAACTGTCGACGAATGTCAAATAATTGTATCACGTGTCGCACGTTGAATATCTCCACGTCTCGCTACGATACAAACCACTCGATGGCTGTCACATGTTATGCTTTTTAGATTTTGTCGCCTGAAGGCTAGAGAAGACGCGGTATGTGTGGGCTTTAGACTGCGGGAACGTGTGTAATACCATTGGGATCGTGGTTAGATTCGTTCATCACGACCTGGTCTGACACTTCATTTACCCGTTTTCACACAATCTCTGATTGTCCACATACAAAACTGGTGATTTACGTCACTCAGATTCTCAACGAGAAAGTATCGCCTGATTTATGTAGCTCTTGGTATGTTTGGTAAAGTTTGCCACATATTCCCAGCCAATGGATTCTAAGAGTGGTGGTGGATTAGATACCACTTGCTACCCAATGTTTGAGTCCTCAGACTGGTTTGATTAGTTGCGAGATGATTTGCGACGAAATTCCGTTGCCAGATGTAATAGGGTACCGGCACCGCTACAACTGTGGCAATCGATGATTCGACGTATGGCAGGCGAGGATCCGCCAGGTTCGCTAGTATGAAGTTGGTCTTCTGCGTTTGATTTCTTCTGCATTTCATTTAGAATTGTGTGAACTTTTTTCTTAAATGAATAAATTTTGAATGAAAACTATACCAATATCTGAGTATGAAATGAACTTATTTTATATTAAGTGGGTGCTGTGATAATCATATGGATTCGGGAGCATAAAAATTCAGAGTTCAATGAAAATGAACTAATTTTGGCAATGTGCGACCTATTGCTCGTCACGCCATCTGGTGGGATAGCTGGTGTTGATCTCTGTCCTGTGCAGTTTTACAGCTAGACACGATCTGTCAACGAAAAACGAAACCCTGTTATAAACTTGGGAGGGGCATTAAAACGTGCAAATGGCTTTCAGAACAATTAGAAGCAAGTGCAAGCATTAATTAATTTGCCATTTGTGTAGTAGTAATAAGTGGCACAATTCAAGTGCCTTCACTTAGTTTAGGACAAGTGGCACGAACCATGTGGAGAACAATCTCAACACTAGTCGCTCTTACAATTAGCTGATGCGTGTATCTCAGCGCATACCTTAATGACTTTGAAGTGAAAATGTTGTGTGCGTGTAAATCATTTATGTAATCGTGAATGCTTTTATCTCCGGTTAGGTGTAAACTTCGAAAATTGATACATGCATGAATTCATAAATATAGCGTATAAAGCGTCCATGCTGTCAGCAGTGCAACATTATACCAGACCCTATCAATAACTTTGGCCAAATAATGCCGTGATGTGTGGCGACCTTAAGCTCCATTTTGATATTTATCTGAAAATGAATTCTTTCGTATTGGAATAGAAATGCTGACTCCTAATGGCATGCCCTAGATACTGGTAGGAATTATCCGATAGTAAAGTGAATTTCCGCCCTCCTCCCACGCCGTATTTACTCAGCGGGCGTCATATGCCTCGATGTTATTCGTTTCAAAAATAAAATGTCGTCAGGATCGAAAGCACTTCTTCGAAATCATTTCCAAGAGGTTGCCTGTATATTAAAATCATTGGTTAAACAGAAGCTCGCGGGTATATACGAGAAGCACGTTAAGCCAGACCTACTTGGATCAATATATTCCATCTAACAAGACACCGTTCACCACTTTACCGCGTGTTTTTCATCACATAATCAAATAAACGTATTTTATCAAAGCTTTGCACAGGATCTGATCAATACACCTTAGTGTTTTGGCACCATCGGATATTCACGAAGCATTTCACCGATGTTTTTTTAACGCATCGCACCACCTTCACCATAGCAGCTGCCTAGCGGCCATCTTAGCTGTTGGCGTATTAGTTTATATTCGATTGTGCAATAGGGTCGTGAATAGAAGTAAATTAGCTGTTATTGTTGGTTGACTGTGATTCTCACTGGCAGAAAGTCGGTTATACCTGATACCAGTAACCGTGTACTGCGGTAATGCTTGTGTTTGCCGATGAAAGCAAGTGACGTTGATTACAATCGACTCGTGTTCGGCCCCTGGACAATATACGGTACTACTTTAGAACCAGTGGGGCTAGTCAATTCACCGGCGGGTGTAGGCAGGAATTAGCCAACTTAGTCTCAGTCCCCCACTATCTCCAATCAGAATTTCTTGAACGTGTTGGTTTGGCTCGGTACTGTCATGGCTACCACATATTTGGCCAATTTTGCGCGATGAAATTATTCAGACACCGATTCCAGACGATGTTTAAAAGTCTTCATTAATTTCTGTCTGTGAGAAGCATGTGAACCTTCTGAAGTGAGGTCATCGGTGCATGATGTTTAAAATCGACAATTAGAGATGTTGTCGATACCAAACATCATCAAACATTCCATACTCCTACCTTTATACATATTATTCTGTGGTGCATCCGTTACAGGGAAAATGAAACTTTCTGATGATACAAGCTCGTGCTCATAAATGGAATGTTTATTGTTTACCAGTTCATAATGTTGGAATATTCTCGTAAACTTGTCACAAACAGAAATTTCCCCCTGGCCATCATCTAATCACAATACTAATCCTTAAATGGGTACATGTCAAAAGTCAGGCTGAGGATTAATCTCCTAGTCTTTACTTTTATATCTAGTAGGATAATCCGACCGTTCACATAGTCGCATCTGGCATGCGAGGTTAACATATCAGTCGTTGTGGACGTACGCGCTGATTTTCATGGAGGACTTACTGTTCTCAGAATTCTTAGAATTGTTCGTTAGCGGAACTTTTCAGATTGCAAATGCCTGTCACCGTGAAAGCTAGGGAAGATTTCCTCACCTAGCCTTGTCAGACTACTTTGTGCGCAAATGAGTTTCAAGGATTTTTTGGTATAACTCGTGGCAAATACATTAGCATACGTCACTAGTTGTAGGAATAATTTGTCAAAACAAACGTTGTACACTAATCGTGTATAGATTAGCCCAATCAGTTCTTAGAAAAAACTATCAAAAGAGCAATGATTTGTTGAATATACTTTCATACATTTAAGCATTACGATGAGGACATATTGATTCAACAGTATCTAGATTTTACAAAGATCTTATATATAACGTTTTGCTTCACCTTAGAGCCGCTATATCAGGATTATGGCGATGCGCGTCGACTGCGTCTTTTCAATATACGTTCGATGAATTAAATATGTTCGTGTAACTCGATACACGAAAACGAATAATAACACTTTTATATAAATAATAGAGCGATACCATGAAACTGGTTACGTTACATTGAAGATACCTAAGAAGATTAAGCATTTTTTCGTGGTATACGGGGAAGTCCATCGCCGCATCGACAGTTATTGCATTCGGAATACGCCGTGAAATAGATTATTAGCCGGATTTTCACACATATACATATACTCGCATCCTCATCTATATCTTTCATCGATAGAAAAAGCTTTTTCGTGAAATTCGCCGCTGTTGGTCGCGCTGAATCTGCATTCGATGAACTGAACAGATTCATCAAAGTCGACGCCGACCCGGAGCGCTATTCATGGTTATGTCATAGCCATATTCATAATCTCGTCTTTCGTCTGTCCACTTTTCAATTAGATAATGTTGTGAAAGAAGTTACTTTCGTGTCTGGGCAAGTCGCAACGACTCTGATAATAAAAATCTTCACAGCGATGAATAATTTATTGGGACAATGTTTAGAAACTTATATTTTGCTTTATAAAATTCAAATGAATGTATCTGTTACATGATATAGATCTTCTATTTCTTTTCTCTTTTAGACGTAGTTTGCCGATATAACAAAATCTAGATAGTGAAGACATGGAACTGGTTTTTTAAACTGGTCGGGGTCGGCGCCTGCGTTCAAAATAACTAATTTGACTGGTAGAATTCAGTTGTATATATATACCCTCGCAGCACCTGAACTAATAAGGTGCGATTGAACCGACTGAAAACATGTCTCCGATATATTCCAGTATCCCCGGGTATCTTTTGGCGTTATATATCGTGATTCCGCTGGTGGTTCTGTGTCTAGCGCTGCTAGTGATGTTTCTATGCTGTTCGAAGCGCTACCGTCTCAATTGGTTTGAGCGGAGCTTGCTACAACACGACGACGAGGAGATCCGCCGTATAAATAAACCGTCGCCAGTGTATTCCAACACGTCGTCGCCACGTTTATCCATCGCCAGTATTAGGAGAGGTAGCCAGCAGAAATATGGACCGCTGTTGACGCCGAACATATTCGCATACGGGAATATGGGCTCGAACCCGAGCACGCCTCAAAATACGGACGGCGAAAGCGAACAAGGCTCGGAACAGTTCTGGGTACCGCCGGATGTGGTCAGAAAAAAACGGGCGCAAAGTTTAGTAGCGACTTTAATGCACAATGATACTAGTGATGAAGGTAGGAACTATACTTTTGTATCGCATCTTTCTTTTCTTTTTTTCAATTTCTTCCTTTTTCAAATCATCAAAGCGAATTCTATTGCCACGAATTCGTATCGAAATCATGTCCGGGAAAGTTAGGTTTTTTGCTAACTTTTATTCTTATCGAGAAAATCCGTGATTTCGTGTCGATGGTTTGCACGTGATAAAAATCTATAAGCTTTATTTCATTAACTTATGCGACTGAACAAATAAACCACGCATATGATCCCCGCGTATACAATATATCGTCGTGAACGTGATGATTTCTGTTAGGTCAAGTGGCACAATTATTGCTGGTTTTGGTTCTATTTTGCAGTCGCATTCGGAAACTCGTAAATAATTGTGAGAATTTCTATTTCCATTGTCGATTTGATCTCAGAATCAGCGTCGTGATAATCGATCAATTATCGAATTTTCCATCATCAAATATGTTTGAATGTTAAACCTAATGATTTTCTAAAGGTCAACAAAAAAGAAAAACGATTCGATGGTAAAATTTCATTTATAGCGAGACGCATCACTCGATGAAATTAAGTCTTGACTTTTATCGATTAAACTCATCAGTTCAGTAATGAATTGAGGAGAAATGCTAGTGTTTTGAGCGATATACATTGGCTATACTCAATCGTGATGAAATGAATCGTCAGCGATTCTCCCCACGTGCCACAGTCTGTTACAAGCCGGCCAGTGGTTACGATACGATGATGTTTTAAGCGATACTTGGTGCACCACCACCGCCGCCGCATCAGCAGCAGCAGCTCGTCGAATTGATTTCCGCACCTGAAAATTCAGCGGGCTTTGCGTTTTATTCAGTTTTACACCGGCACATGTCGTGTTCACAGTATTAATTCAAACATCGATGAATTCTTGCCGAACCACGGCGCGTTCAGTATTTACAAATGGAACGAGTGCCGGTTGCTATTTTATTTACTGTGTTTGGTTACTATAGCGCTCATTACAGTTGAATTGACGGCTAATATACGGCAATTATTCGTTCATATTCGCGATATACCATTATTACTTTTATCAATGACATACGACTGATACTGTTGCTACACCCGATGAAAAGATAGATTTTTTCCCTGCTGCAAATGTGAGAAAGGGCAATATCTGAGGGTTTGACCGGAACCAAAGTATTCTCCTGGGGGTTTCGAACCCCGTAGTGACCTATCGTTCTCATTGAGCAGGCAAAGAATTGTTTGTGCAGAAATTGTAATGCTTCCGGTATTTATGGAGGGAAAAGGGTCGCAATATGAATTCCAATTAAAATCTATTGTCGTTCATCTAAATCTAATACCATCCATATAAAGTTGACTTCGTTTGATAAAACGATCTGGAGTGTACTGATTATGACGTAAATAATTGGGGGAAAATCAAGATTTCGCTGAAATCGAACTTGTCTATGTTGACGCATTTTATGAACTGACTCGTCAAATTCGTGCGAGAATCGAATGAAACGACATCAAATTTCTGAGAAATCGTGAATAGTTAATATTCGAATTCCCGAAAGCTGCGTCCAAATTTAACATTCATTTCCGGGTGTAAATTGATTATAGTTATATTCGAGATGAGATTTGACTAGAATTGTCAGTGTGTCGACTATTTTGCGTTGTATCTGGCGACGATATAACCACCACCTGTGCCATCTGAAGCGTCGATACCAAGTCCCCGTTATTCTGTCTCACTGTTCTTCACTATTTGCATAAAAAACAGACACCCTTTTTTTGCGTATACGTAAAATCTCAATGTCGAATTGACTATGATTGCCACCGGCTAATGAACATGGTGAATCTTGATGATCCCAACGTCTGACTGCATGATGAGTTTAAAACCCTCTATATACAAATTTCACAAGATGAAAAGAAAAGGAATTTCATATATAAAAAATCTAAATTAAAATGCACGACGTATCGAAATATCTCTCTTTGAATTTTTTATATTTTTTGCTCCGTGCTTTAAGCAACTGAATTTATGTCGAGCGATGAAACATATTCTATTCTATTCTCTATAGCCAGATCAACAAAACTGACAAAGGTCTCATGAGAAAGTCCGAAACGTTTTATTGACCTGACGATGGTGTCCGGAGAGAGTCTGAAACGTAGTGTCATATGTTCTTGATTCTTGAGTATTAACTTAACTAACTTAATTTCAAATATTTTCTTTAAATGTCTATACAATGGGTTAAAAACTCATTATCTATTCACCGCGACAGAGTGCACCGGGCTATTCTACTATCTGGCTTCATGAACACTGCGTGAACTGTATCAATTTCATTTCTGTTATATACACGGGCGTGTCCACGCGCAGACCAGGTTAAAACAGGAGCGCGTCAACCAGATCGATTCATCAATACATTTCGAATCAATTACTAGAGTGATTGTGGCGAATTTTGCTCGTTTCATTAATGGTTACGTCGTCTTCATATCCGTATTCATCATTCATGAAAAAGATTATTTAGATTATTCTTTATTGCTTCGAATTATACATAATTTTTCGAGCACAAAAACAAAAGTGGAAAAACATGGAAATATAAGTTTCAATACTCCTACGCAATATCATAACATACACTGCAAGTTTTCCGAACATATTTCTATCGTTTGAATTAAAAAAATTACTAGATTTGTGAATAGTTAGGTTTGCTGTGAAAATTGGGGTATATACACATTCCGCAAGTTCGAAAAGTAATTACATTCCAAAACATAATTGAATTCGTCATCAATTTTGTTTAGGTATGTTTTGGTATCTACCAGTTTCAATAGGTAGTGGGTGATTAGAGCATCATGAAAAACATACGGTAATTTCATAATCGTCAATGAATAATGAAGCAATTTCTGTCATCCGTATTGAAAAGTCACAAAGCGTAGAAAAGTATAGTAGAAACAACAACGGAATGTCTATCTGCCCACATCCGTGTTGTAGCCAGGCGTCTGGGTTATTCCAATTGAAAGCAAAACTCAATCGCTCGAAAATGTGTCCGTATCGGGTTGACGCGGACACACGGAGATATTGAAAGGTATTTTAATGACGATTCCATGTCGTGTTGTGGCTGTTGGAGTTGTTTTTAAGGCTTTGTTGCTCGGATACTATTCGATTGAGTTGTAGGCGTGTGTGTCGAGAGCTTCGAAAGGCGGCTACTGCAGCCTCGCATTCTATATAGCGGCTCGCACAAGAAACGCTAAAATCCAATTAAATAACTCAATAAAACTGATGATTAACAGTTCATTTATCGTAACAAACACAATAGCCATAGGGGATAAGCTTACAAGACAATATGGCGTCTTCAAAGGCAATTAATCTAATGTCTACCATTAGCATGCGTAACGCCAGTCCCTAATACAAACCTCGATTGTTCTCCATTTCACCTTTTAAATCTATCTTTCAAATTTGCTCTCTGATTTCATGTTTCGTTTTGTATATATCATGTCTTTAAATTGGCCTAGCATCCCGTGTGTGTTGCCATACCGATAATGACAAAAAGATCGCTCTCTCGATGATGAAAATCATCCCTTTGATGACAGAAATTAGACTAAGTGTAAGATAGAAGAGCGGTTTTCCCTCATTGCTTTCATCTTTCAACAAATCTAGTCGTTTTTAAACGCAAAACACTTCTGCGCGCTAATTGTAATGACAGCCGCCGGTTACAAACACTCCTCTATTTCATTTTAGCACCGGTGGTACATACCTTCAATCCAATATTGTTGCTTCGGTTTGAAAACACACAGCGCGCCTAATTTGATTAATTTATCTCGGAGATGTTCGTTATTAATCGCTGTATACGCATCGGTGAATTTTTCCCAGGCAGCTGTGCGTGTGTGCGTGTCTGAGTGTGTGTAAATGCGAACACACGACGTTTCATCTTCTACGATTGGCGTCGATTTTTTTTCAATCGATAAAACCTCCGTTTATCTTACCTCTAACCAACAACAGGGCATTTTAGCGCAATCGTTTTGCGAGACACGGACTCGTAAAGCAAAAACACGGTCGATGATTCTAATTGACAGTTGACTTCTCGGATAATTATTTGCTGACTGATCGTTCAATTTTGACGATAAAAAATTGACGTGAAAACAAAAACATCGTATAAGAAGAAAAGTGAGATTTCATTAGATTTTTAATTTTTCAAATTGAAGTCTTTCCCGTAGACGGTATAACTCTTTGTAGCTTATGTATGAGCGAACGCTTCTCGGGTGTTCAAGGACGAGTAAAATCTAGCTCACATAATCAGTCTCCAGCGCCTTTCGATTCGCGTTTATTGTCACGTACGTATACTCGACTTCCAGGGACGCATTCAGCGAACGGATGCGCCACACGGATAGCGAATGAATAAACGATAATGATAGTAGACGTCATTTTCCACGCAGACTTGCCCTCTCACTACGAGTATATAAATGTAATTAATTGACCAATACTTGTAATTATATATGTATGTATACGTATCGCAGACGACAGTAGATATTATGATCGTATCTCATAATATCAGGATCACGACTGCAGCCGATGCTCGTCGTTCCGTAATTTAATTGAGAGGTTTTGTCTCGACTGGGTTCATACTACTTTTACGGAAACGTTGCTACGCATTACAGATTTTCCGAGGTCTGGGGAATAGATGATATATTGAAAACCCACTATTTTCAGCTTTAAAAGTATTTAAACCAAGAATTTATCTAATCAAAAATCAAAATGACAGAACGTTTCGAACTCTCACGAAAGATCATCGTCAGGTGTGAGGGAATACCTAAACACAAACGGTATATATATATATATATATATATATATATATATATATATATATATATATATATATATATATATATATATATATATATATATATATATATATATATATATATATATATATATATATATATATATATATATATATATATATATATATATATATATATATATATATATATATATATATATATATATATATCTACAGGGGAGAGTTAGTTATTCCCTCACACCTGACGATGACCTCTAGTGAGACGGCGGTTATTCTCCTTTCAGGTCTGCCTGATTTCATGTACGAACGTATGTTTTTTGTCGCCGTAAAAATCGTTGCAATAATGTGTTTATACGTTATTGTTACGACTTTTACGCGAGGATTTTTACGGAATGTATTTATATATACATTGATAACTGCTACAAGTTATTACTGCGTTAGTCGATGTGCACTACGTAATCAATATTGTCGTTATAGAATAATAATCACAGTTGTGAATTTTGGCGTAATTTTTGTTTAATATATTCCATGACTTTTATTTTCTATTTGAACTATTTTCGTTTCTTTTTGATCATGAATTTTGTGTGGCTAGCCTGGATAGACTGGTTGCCGGCCAATTCAATTCAATTGTCGATATATTCAAAATCAGAATATCGTTATTGATGATCAGTATATGTGTTATTTTTCTGCCAAGGCGTCAATAAGCTAGTTTTCTTGTTTATAAATCTACCGGTCTCTATCTATATACATGCCGTATCATTTCAAACGTTACAATTTCAATTTCATTAAACTCGGAGACAGTTTTCTATTCCATAACCAGTCGGTTTCATTATGACAAGAATTCTTAGCTTTCATCCATTACCATCGCAGTTAATTGGTCGAGAATTTTCAATTCCAACTTTTGTCGTATTCTGTTTTATATCCCGACAGAGTATACTCTGTCGGGATTCGATGTTCTGTGGCTCTCAAAGATTTTTTTCAGCTGTTCTTTCTTATTCTGCGCTGCCTATCGCGCACACTGATAGATCGACTCGTGAAGTATTCAAACGTGCATACATCACCCTTTTGTATAAATGAAACACCAATTTATCAGTTTTCGATCACCATCGCAGATAATATGGACAGCGGAAAATTCATGACTCTCACAAATACTGCGAAGGTCATTTTTTACGCCACACACGGAACGAAAGATCAACAAAAAGTCCGTTGATTGATGAATATTCAAACACAAATTTATTTGCTGATTGGTCACCGTACAACACTGTAATTGTTGGTATAGGATTTTCCGACGATTGGTTGCAAAAAATCCTACCTTGACCCGTGCTATTGCTTATCTAAAATTTCTAAGCAGACAATATAATAAAAACAAATGAAAGTCATCGACGTATAGTGGGCATTCTGAGGAAAAATTCGCGTCGTATTCCGAACAGTTGATTGTACATTTTCGGGCCTTTCATAATTCGACTTTCGAGGTTTTAAATTTCCCGCAAGAACGAAACATGTGCGCATTCGAATCCATCGCGCGACGGTTTCTCACCGGATATGGTTGTGTTAATATGAATGGCTTTGATTTATTAGAATTTCATACAAGAGCACTGCATGACGAGGTATATTCGAGTTATATAAGGAGTGAGTTGATGGCGGCGGCGGGGAGGTGGAGGTGGCGGAGAAGGAGTAAGGTGACACACAGTCAAACACTGTTATTATAGAATCTCAAGCCGGAAGGGAGTTGAGCTCAATCATTATGGCTGATATACTGCCCGTAAGGTTTTTCATCTGCGCTATTATATTAAATTTCTTCTATCCATGAAATGAAGAAGATGAAGTCAGCTTACGTTATAATTGCAGGCAGTCATCGGGATTAAAACGTTTTGCTAACCTATAGCTCGGTATGAGAATTGAATGATCATGTCATTCATTTCATTTTAGAAGTATAAATGAAACTGGATGTTCTTATGACTGAGAAAACAATTTTGCTTTCATTTTTGTCACCGAACAAAGGTTAACGAGACTACGCTCTTTCTCTGAATGAGAAAACATGCCAGCTTGAAAAGCATATTTAAATTCTATATAACGTCGAAGTACGCCTGTCTCAAAGTCTCAACGTCTCAAACGTGGGCTATTAACAACCTGCCTCGACGCTAATTTCTTGATTCTCCTGAGTAGCAGCATATTTCCTGTACTCGATGACTCCTCGAGTTTCAATCTATTCGATCATTCACGAAACATCCCCCGATTTGGATAACTATCTGTATTAGCCCCGTGTATATTAATCCGCCGTTGATCGGCAGTGATCATACACATTCACGTTGAACGCGCTCAATTCCGAGTAAATTACGTCCATTTTCTTTAGTTATCTATAATGCTTTCATTAGTAGATCATACGAATTTATTTTGACGTTCTCACGACATGTTCCATCTTATGTTCAGGAGACAATTTCCGGCGAAAAAATCGTTTTCTCGTTTCGACAGACGTAAGTCACGTAACTGGCGGATGTGGACTAGCAAGTATAAATCTCAAACATAACCGGCCCCTTTGGCTGCCTTAAACGATGCAAAATACTTCTTTTTTTAAAGGCGACGACCGGCCGATTACTTGTTTATTATATCTGAAGAATAAAAAAGAAAATTTACAGATATTCAGCGAACAGTTCTCACAAGTGATGATAGCCCTAAAGTCTCAGTGGGAATGAAAGTGTATGCCTTATGATAAGTGGCCGCAAAACCGCATAGTACGATCTTAATAAGCTCCAGTCAGACATTCAAAAGCTGCTAATGGACGCCACTATCTTCTAAATCGATAATGTGAAATTATGCAAATAGAAATCTTAATAACTTAAGAATAATATCACTCCGAACGTGAACAGTAAGCTTTGTAAGCCACTACACACGAGTTGTGATGTCTCACAATCAATTTTCACAATATACGCCGTCGTCGCACTAAACAGTCGAGGTTTAAGTAAATCCTCGCCGCTTTTTTATGACGCTCGGGATTAAATAGCTTTCAGGAAGAAACCGTCAAAAACACAAACGAGTGATTTATACACAGCCGACAGAAAAATACGTCTTGAAGATTGTTTTCACGACTTCCGCTATTTGTTATATCACTTAGCCGCTTTGTAATCAGGCGTATAAACCAAACGCGGTGGCAGCCAACGCTCTGGGGTTTATTGGCCGAGGGCTAGCATATCATATTCTCTCTGGGTTGCTGCTGCTGCTGCTGCTGCTGCTTCTGCTGCTGCTTCTGCTGCTGCTGCTGCTGCTGCTGCTGCTGCTGCTGCTGCTGCTGCTGCTGCTGCTGCTGCTGCTGCTGCTGCTGCTGCTGCTGCTGCTGCTGCTGCTGCTGCTGCTGCTGCTGCTGCTGCTGCTGCTGCTGCTGCTGCTGCTGCTGCTGCTGCTGCTGCTGCTGCTGCTGCTGCTGCTGCTGCTGCTGCTGCTGCTGCTGCTGCTGCTGCTGCTGCTGCTGCTGCTGCTGCTGCTGCTGCTGCTGCTGCTGCTGCTGCTGCTGCTGCTGCTGCTGCTGCTGCTGCTGCTGCTGCTGCTGCTGCTGCTGCTGCTGCTGCTGCTGCTGCTGCTGCTGCTGCTGCTGCTGCTGCTGCTGCTGCTGCTGCTGAGATATTTGGTATCGGTTAATCGATCCCGCGATGTCCATATGCGGATTTAAGGCGCTTTTTATCCAAGTATAGATATGGTCGGATTAATATACGGCGACTCAGATTATCTCAGCAACTCGGGTGTGAATAATAGAAAAATGAACTGAAGAATCTGTGTATGATATAGGTCCCGGTGGAACCCTGTTCAGCGCCGAGCGTCCGGTTTTTGGTGCCGGCTGCAGCTTTTTCTGTACGATGCAAAAATAATGAACACGCCAGGCGCTCAGAGGTTTCCTCATTAGTCGTCTGGTGTCAGTCGTAAAAAAACGATATCGTTGATGTTTCAATATTTGTTGTTCGGTGGCGTTCAACTCGCAAAGGGACAGACTATTCATGAATAGTAACAACTATTTTATTCATATCACAGTCGCCGATGAAACACCTCAATAGCTCCTCGCGAATGACCTCCGATCGTTGACATTCGCGTCACGATCACAACAGATAGTTAGCGAAAAGAAATTCATTATCATCGGTGGGGTCATTGTAAAAAAGAAAAGCCACAACCATGCGTAAACCGTCGATGCTGCGAACAAAAAGTTTCCGTGTCAAATCACCCGTGTTGATAGTATTCAGTCCCGTTTCCCGTCTTTCATCGTGAGACTGGTGCCTGGTGATATGAAATGAAGAATTCGAATCGAAGATACTACATTGTACACGGCGTGTTGTGCGATGCTACAAAGGACGAAACGGTTCGCGGTTAAAAACAGGTCCTTGAGATACTGCGAGAGGCGTGCGTGCGAATGGCGAAACGCAACCCTGGTAAAAAGGATAACGACATCGATAAAACCGTGTTGAACATTTGCTGAAATAGACCGGTCGTTCGTTCTCGAGGTACTTTAGATGGGAATACTGCCTGATAAGATACGGATCTGGTTGTCGTTGGAGCCGGTGGTACTGGCGGTGGATGGAGGCAGTGGTTTTATGTATGTACGACACTTAATGGTCCATTAATCCGTACACACCGCACGGGAGACATTGATGAACACCTGATTATTGAATAGTGAGCCTCTCAATTCTAGTGATGAATACTCGGGTGTCTCATCTCGGATATACTCGGCTACAAACACACAACAAATAACGATGACTCTTCCCTTGCAGACAATTATCAGTTTTTATATTGATATATTCGTATGAACACTACCGCGGGGCTGGGGAAATGATATTATCTAAAATCTAAAATTACGACTACGCCCCTGTCCTAACTCTTATGTTTTATGTCGTTTAGTTGGAAGTCATATAGCACCTGCTCCTGTTTAGGTCTAGATAACGAGCGAGATGTTATTCGGTGCATTAACCACTTCGAAAACGTCACTGCTTGCGATAGGAAAATCTGAAATCACAATGAATTAACTCGCGTAATTGGATATTATGAGATCATGTTATAATTAGATTCTGATGCAAATCGCTGGTTGACGTGTACTCAGTGCAAGACTTCGGGACGAAGATGCGACCCCGGATTTAGCCCCATTCAATCTCGACCACAATGGGGTACCCGCACCGCTACTGTGGCAATCAAGGATTCCACGTATGGCAGGCGAGGATCCACCAAGTGTCGCTAGTAGATTGTCGGTCGTCCGCGTTCGGCTTCTTTCACATTTCAGTAGAAGAATGAATTAATTGTAAATTTTTGGGTCATCTGATATATAATGCATGGTACCAGGGGTCTTAATATCCAGTTCTAAGTTCATTAAAATGAACTTATTTTGACAACAGAAGATCTACTGCTCGTCGCGTCACCTGGTGGGAAAGCTGGTTTAGTGGTGTTGTGATGCTCCTATCTCGCGGGCTGCCATGTTGGTTGGTTGGTGTAGTTCATAATAATCGCCAGATGCCACCTTTTCCTAGCGAAAACATTCATCGGTACCATTGTACAAATGGATTCTGTAGGTGGCACTGTATTGTTTACATTTTTTTCGTTTATTCGAAATAAATTCTTGTTTTTAAATTCTTTTAATCTGTAGATAGTGGGTTTTTATCTGATTATCCGTTCACCACGTTTGAGTGTGGTTATCGTTCTATTTTTATCTGCTCTTTGCAAAGATGTATTTTAATAAACTTTGAATTGAATCGAATTGAATACAGACAATCGACTTTTGAATGCATTTGCTATAGAATGCGATCACTGAAAAGGTTAGGAATGAAGGCTGGAGTAAAATGGATCTGTAAATGGATACTTGCAAGAGTAGGGATGAGATTAGAACAGAGGCATCGAGGGAGTCAAACGGCGGAATGACCGTGATATTGACAGAGCGTATAGAAAGAAATTATCAGCGAGTATCGTAATGGGTCATTAGTAACGCCTTCCCGGATTTATACACAATCCCAACTTCCGGATAAAAGGGAAATTGCAACGAATCGAAATCGAAGGCTACCTGAGTGAAAAATGTGAAATCTCGAACAGAATTGCTTTGATTCATGCAAACGACGGAACTACTCTCAAAGAAACGCCGCGCTGTTTTATGACGCTGTTACTTCCTTCAAACGAAATCTGAAATGTATTTGTTCCTGTGATATTTTTCCTCTGTAGCTTTTGGCATCGTCGATTCAAGATTCCAGCGAAACCACTATTATATAGGGCCTCTTACATCCACTCAACTTTTTAATTTTGAACTATAGATAAGATGTATCATTGTTTGCCAGGCTGAGCTTGGATATGTAGTCCACGGCGAATTATTTTTGATGGTTGATAATGGTTTATGCTAACCAAACCGATCCTGGCGCACTCCTTTATGAAATCGTGTTTTACAAAAAAAAGAGATCGCCTGACTTGACGAGATCTGTCACGGTCTGACAGCGCTGTAATAACTAAAAATCATGGCCGTTTTACCGGACTAAATATTCACTCAATGTCACATCCTGATCCATCATCAGACTGTACGTGATTTTTTGTCCTACTGTTGTAAATTATACTACGGTTCATGTTTGGGGTGGGCTGGTGATAGCGTCTACGCCGAGGTTATTATTCATGTCAAATATCTGTCAGCTAAAGCTCCGCGCATTGCATCCCGCAAATGCACGAAGTAATCAGTCTTACCTAGAGCGCGGTCTAGATCAGGAAACGTCCAGTCTTCGGGCTTTTAATCGGATTAAGATAACTCAATCCTCTTTTTCGTTTTCGTTTCGCCGTTCGAGTCGCTGATTTATATTCTAGTCTCTCCCGACCGTGTTGCAGTTCGGTCCACTGCCGAAACGGAAGTGCCGCGTTAAGCATCTAGACGGGAGTAAAAGTTTAATGAAGTTTTAATTCAATTTAACGCGAATCGGCTGACAATCAACGCAATCTGGAAATCTTAACAGCACTTCGTGATGCACATGTGTAATTTTGCCCTAGAACTTTTAAATCGACTGCTATACGTGTCGAACATGCGGTGCCTAGATGCAAAATTACTTTGATAGTAATGAAGCGATGACGGCAAAATCTGTCAGTTCATGAGAGAAAAAATTGACTGGATTTCGATCTATTATGATAGTATATATATACATAATATAGTATATAATCCATAAATTTGTTCTATTCAACCTACAAAAAGCTTTGGCTTGCTTCTCTTTAACTTATGTTAGCGTGGACAACTGTTTCTACGTTAATTTTCTTTTAGCTTGTGTCATCTCTGATTACTTGAATTAGTCTCTTTGTCTCTGGATTGTATATATATCTCATAATATACGTATGAATATCACGTTCTCATGTCCTGTCCCTCAGAAACCGTCCCTCATACAACTCGCTTTGAAGTAATCTCTTACCTCGTTATTTTAGAACGCATCCTAGCATGGCAACATTTATTCAACTTCTAACTACTAATTCAATCGGAAAACTTAGATCTGTTGGAAGATATTTGATATCAATGTTCAGAGGACGGAGAATGCTTCGAGGCGACGAAACCGAGTAAATATAGCTACCCCATCAACTTGATATTTCTGTTTTTTCAACACGTAATTTTGTATTAAACTACTTTGTTAAGTAATTTTGCTTATCTGTCATACAAGTGTAGTACACACGTTGATAAAGAATAAACTACTACCACAACAATTTTTGTTGTAATTCATTTTTCCTGAAGATGACTATTAGGATATAGTCTAAGCGTTGAATAAGCTACAGCTTCAGTTACATTTTTAGACTGTTTTCATCGTTATCATTGTTGGATTCCCTCTACAAAGGCTGATCCTTGCGTCTTTACCGATTCATGCCACGTGAACTTGAGTTAAGATAACAAATTTAGGCGCTGATTTATGTAGTTTTTACAGTTTTGAATCGAGAGAAGATAAATCGTTGTTAGGGGCTTTGGGCGTGTTGAATGTCCCATGGAGAGATCCGATCCAGAGCTATAAGTGCGCGTGTGTGCAATTCCGAATATTTCTCATCATTTCGAATAGGAACACATTAAACACGTACATGTTTCGTTTGACAATCTCATATCCCCGGACGACAAAAATTTACCAAAACAATTCCAGCAGTTGTAAATCACCATCTATTCCGTCACTCGGTGAAAAAGCTGCTCGAGAATCTCCGATATTAGACTGCGTGGATCCGATCCCAGAGGGGGAAAGACACCGAGACGTGTCGTGTCTGGTAATACTCGTCTTCGTTCGTGTATTCAATGATCATTAGTTTTAAATTCAAATAGATGAACTGTCAAGATACTTTCTACGCGCAGTAGACTAATTTGTAGCACTTTAGACGTGCCAATACGTTTATTCAGTTATCTGTCGCCAGTCTAATGAAATCGATCTCCGCCAGAAACGTCGACGCGGCCAGAAACGCGCGACGCAATAATTTGTCAAATTCCACTTGAGCCTCGAGTGTGATATAAAACCAAATTGATCAAGTAAAAGAGAATTAATTAAGTAAGCTATGGGCCCCTATCGTGTCGGCAAATCGTTTGATTATGTCGATAGCGATAACAGAAATTGTATATAATCTTTTTTTTCAAAGTTTTTAAAACTTTATACGTATTTACGAATCAACGACTAAACTCAATATACGCGCACTCGCCAGGTGATTATCGTCAGATATTAAAAATTAATTACCGCACGTATACGGTTTATCTAAGCCGTAAAATAAAGAGAACGATTTGAAAGGTTCCCCGGGAGCCATTTTCAGTCGGGTGAAGATCGTAGATCGTACCGTGTTTCTAAGTGAAGGAGTCTGCAGGCATAATCATGTCAACGCTGCGTGTAATGCGCTGCACACGAAAACCTACGCGCGGACTTTTTTTATTTTTGGACTGTTTTTGGATATTTATTCATGAAGAAAAATTCATATTCATCGTGTACTTAGTGACACCGAAATTTTTTCTCATAATGAAATTATGTGTTATTGTCTTTTCCCTTCCCCTTCCCTCACGCGAGCCTTGAACACGTGTGATGGTACTGATGATTCTAACTTTGCTTGGTCACTTAATATATCTTATCCAACTGTTTTCTATTTTCCCTTTTTGTACCCGCTATTTTGTAATTCGTCCGCGTGTTATATATCTTACGTTGTAATGTTTCGACGAAGGTTAATAAAGTATTAATTGAATTGAATTGGTGGTGTGGATGACCAGCCGAACGCTGCCAGTTCCTGGTTATAGCGTTACCCATCCGTGTCGCATTCAGTTTATCTATTTTTATTTCAAACTATCAAGCTCAATTCGATCGTGAGTTTCATAACATCACGTGATTTCGTGTGTGGGAATTTAACAGGATCTGGAGTCGAGGGAAGTTTTAATTATCCGCGTCGAGCGACATAAAATGGCTTCTCACATAATCTCGGCGTTATCACTCAAAGTCCGGCTTCTGAGGGAGAGATAATAATTTTGATAGTTTGCCGAGAACCGGGATAAGACGAAAAGTGATGTAGAAAGGATTAACGCTTGTACACGCGCAGTGTAGGCCCTACACACGGGGTGGAATGGATGAGATTTTTCGAGCGGAAGAAAATTGATAGATTATTTTTAGATTCGTTTCCGGACATTTAATGGTGGCATCTTGCTATAGCAGAAACCATTACAGAAATTCTGAATAATCGTCGAATTGAACAGAACATCGAACAACGTTAAGTACATTCTGGCTTCGAGGATCTAATTCTAAGAGTTGGCTCTTTTCTCAGCCGAAACTTGTAGAAGGCGGGCTAAATGTTGCTACCATATCATTGCAATCTAACATATATATATATATATATATATATATATATATATATATATATATATATATATATATATATATATATATATATATATATATATATATATATATATATATATATATATATCGGTCATTTTATTATGGATTTAATAATGATAATAATAATGATATTCATTTTTCGTTAACCATTTCACAATACATACAATATAATGAATAATCGATATTACTTTTGATTACATGATGTGGTTCATGGTTACGAGGGGTCCAGTGCCAACAGGCTGTAATCAGAATAGTTATTATAATAATAATAATAATAATAATAATAATAATAATAATAATAATAATAATAATAATAATAATAATAATAAATTCATGGTTAGAGGCACTGTGTTGAGGATAAATTGTTTACGCTTAATTCTATATACGAAAATAATTTTGATAAATGTTAGAAGATATTTCTTTTACCTTGAGACAAGTTAGCATCATGCAGAAAAACTAAATAGTCGTTATGAGCCTAATCAAACGTAATGCGATCATTAATATAAGTGGATATCGGCTCCAAGAGTGATAGCAGAATACGGAAGGCCAGACTTTGAATAATTTCATGGAAGATGTTGATATAAAGCATCTTACACATATGATAATGAATTACCAAGGGCTACACTGAATACTAAGTGGGATCGTGTAGAATCATAAAGTTCGATAGGTCGGGGTTATTCGAGACAAAGGATTCGAAATTCATCCCCTATACCGATCCTCATTCGATAAGTAAACTTATTATGAGGCCATTAATCAACATTTTTTCCGATAAGAAGGTTCTATTTTCTCGCCGGTGAGATCGGTTTAACGCTTCATCGTGTTTAATTGATCGATCGATCGTTTATTTATTTTCGCGTGAATGGTTTTTAGCGATTGAGGACGGTTGCGTGACTCCGAACGTCGGTATGTGTGAACGTGCCTGGGTGATTCCGATCGTCGCGGTGTGAGGAGGACTGGTGTAACACCCCCCTCTCTCTCTCTCTCTCTCTCTGATGTCACCAAACGTCGATACGACATTGAGCTCGGCGACAGGTGGCGCGAGAACAGCATCAGGGCGACTCCAGACGAGGTTACTCGGTGAATCCAATCGGATTGACAGACTATATGGCAACTACTCAAGGGTGGATCCAGAGGTTTGAAGTCACATCCCAAAAGAGCACTTTGATGTCAAAAAGGCATCTTTGATGTCCAAAAAGGCATTATTAGGCCTACACCCGCACTAAAGGGCTAATTTTGAAAAATTACTCAATTCCCAAAAGGGCACTTTGATGTCCAAAAAAGCATTATTAGGCGTACGCCCGCACGAAAGGGTTAATTTTGTCCAATTCTCAAAAAGGGCACATTGTCCAAAAAGGCAATATTAAGTAGTACTCCCGCACTGAAATGCACCAATTATCTTTGTTGACCAAAAGAAAATGGGCACTAAAAATGAGGGACTCATAATTCCCCCTGGATCATCATCCTCCCGTACGACTGATGACTCCGACCTTAGAAGCGAAAGAGCCTGCATTGACGGTGCATTTCAAACTCAAAAACAAACTCTGGTATTTCCCGAAAGTTGCATATATGAATACTACATGCCGCAGGGCCCATGGTGGTCGGTTGCCGCTCCTGATATAATTTCGATGACGGTGTTACAAAAAGCCCCGTCACGACGCAAAGAGAGAGCATTTCTCGGTAGTTGTTTCATCTAGAAATGTCGACGACACTTTAGTCCAGGCTACAATTACGTTTGACGGTGTTCTATCGGTCACCGATGGAAGGACACACGACGCCGTTTGATGGACAATTCACTGAGGCGAATATAATTCCGACCAATTCTTGCATACCAGAATGCAATCTGTGATATTCAGATGAATGCATACGCTTTCTCTTTTCCTCCCTCGAACCCTCTCCCTGATCAAATATTATTCTCATTCCGAGAATTCTCATTTCCAAATAATCACGATAGCGCATGTCTGCATGTTTAGAAATCATCATAATGATATTAAGAAAGTGGGGATTATTTTTCTGCGGTTTATTTTGCAACTTTGGTAATTTCTCTTCGCCGCAAGTTTCCACTTTCGTTGTTTATTTCGTATATTTCCTTTTGGCGATAACGCAATGAACTCCGCGGACGTGAGCGACTAACAACCCGATCTTCACAGAGAAATGAACCTCAAATTGCCCTAAATTGACACGGAATTTATTCCATTACTGCCGATAATCCTCGAAGACACAATCTAAATGAGGTACTGCCGGCCAGGAAAATAATCACTGATTTAGTTTGGTCCCGAGCCGGTCAAAATGCCGATAAGGCAGCGAACGCATTGGTCCGGCCGTAACGTAATTTACGTTCTTGTTCGCGTATCTGTCAACACTGCGATCCAAGACACCCAAGCGTTTTTATACAGAACCAATTAGCAATAGGCATTGTAATTTCGCTATCTTTGTTGCCAGGAGAGTTATGGTAGCGCATACTAATCCGATGAAAGATTCACTTGTCCGGGATTTCTGACCTGATCGCGGTCCTCGTGTCCGTTTGTTTAACGGCAGCAACAGCGCGAAGGAAATCACCATTACCGCAAAACAGTAAAAAAAAACGACCACGAGACGCCCATTACAGATTAAAAACCATCGCCACAGTGCGGCCCAAAAAGACGAAAAAACCGAAACTAATACGAATCTGTTAAGAGCAAAAAGTTGTTATCGTTTTGGTAATGATCATGATTGATTAAAAAGTTTAGACTTAATATCAAAAAGTGTAAAAATCAGATGGTCCGTGACTAAGATAACAATCTCGACATTACGATGACACAATTACTATCTTGCCAACACTATATAGCTTCCATTCGTTTTCATATAGTTATCTAAATAAAGGTCTATTGCCTATGCAAAAATGACTTATCTGTCTAGAAATGAGATGATTCAGTTTCTCCATTTCTATCAGAGATTTGAGGAAATGCTCAAATGTATTTTTTAAGACACCTCCCTCCTCCCATGTTTTGTTTTGGATAATGACTTTCTACTTGACATAAGCCGATACAAAAGACGGAAATGTATTGAGAAAAATAAGACTTCACCCAAAAGATAAGTAATTTTACCATGTCAGTATAACCAGCAATAAATATTGATTTATAATAAAACAGCGGATCTAAACCTACCGATATCGGTATCCGCTTTAAGCAATATAACGACGGATAGACTCAATATTGCCTTACAGTGGAAATAATAGAAAACTTACATCGGCTGTAAACAGCACCTGTCGATGAGTCCCAAATAATACATAACTGACCACGAATTAGCATTATATCCCCTCTTCAAAAGGTCGTGTGCATACACTTGACGTCCGCTTTTGTTTACCTCGCCATGTTGATGTGCGAATAAAACCGACGATGACATTTTTGATTTCAAAGAGCCAATAATAGAGCAGGTTCAGTCACTCTCGGGCCCATTTCCCTGACAATTTGATATTTCATTATACCGTAGTTATGTTATCGCGACTTACGGCACACGACATTTTTAATGCAGGGCCGATTCCAGGGACAGACTTTGGCAGGAGCACAAAGAAATGAAAAGTGTATATATACTAGGAAGGGCAAATCCTCGAAGGTCTGGAAAATGATACAATTTCAGCGCAATCTGATAATAGTATAAGGCAAATTATGTCTGAAAATCTGATAATAAATAGTCCGCTTCTGAATAATTGGAAAAGAATCGTTGGCCCCTGAAGACAACATCTAGTAGAAAATAGTGTGAATAATAATATGTATGTTTATATGGACCTAGAGTCTGCATCAAATGAATGAATAAAAAAATGAATAAAATGCAATTACCAGGCACTTAATAAGTCTTGAGCAGCGGACTACTGCTTTATTAGTTACGGGTTGAAAAAATTGCACCCCGAAAAAATTTCCGTTGTTTTTCAAAAGAAAATTGCGACTGGAGTACGTGCCCCATATTGTACTCCGGTCCAACTATGGCCCATCAAAGATACACATCTACATAAAGATAAGGGATATAGAAACTTGCATCAAGTATTTTTCTCAAATGGCGCGAGCATTTTCTTATCGATTCCACCCTATTGAACTCGGGGGGGGGGGGTTTGAACTTCATTCATTCATTGAATGAAATGGCTGTTTGTTGTTGTCTATCTGCATCACTCATTGCAAGCACCGTGCGACCTTTCGTCGTTCCCGCTAGCAATGCATGAAAATGAAATAAAATGTCGCTGAATTTTTCTTCCGCGATTTACTTCAGTCCGACCGATTAAACAGTGAATGGCTATCGCTCGAAAGCTACGCCGCGCAGAAACTTTATACCTGAAATTCGACAGAAGACTAAAAGTCTAAAACATCAATCTGGGAATAGAATAACACACGAATTGTTGCTATTTAGTGGAAACACGAGCGAAATAAGTAAACTGATCCAATCTTTACTTGTCGCTCTGCGTACGTCTCGAGACTGCCACATTGTAGAATATTGACGACAACCTCTCTCGGGAGCTACTGAAATTAGCGATTTTCTGATAAAAATCTGAGACGACGTCGAAACCAATCGTAATTCTGTTCGCGTAAACTGGAATTAACGCCCAAAGTACGGCAAATAACTGAGAATTAGCGTGCGGGGTTTTCAAACCCGATAGTTTCGTTTAAAAGTTAATTAATTTGTGGAGTATATAGTTTTTCCAAGTAGTCTCGCTATACGCTTCGATGGGATTTTGTTTCGATGTCTGCAGAGAGTAGAAAATTGCGTCGTCAGTGATTAAACAAGAAAACAAACTTGAAAGTTCTTTGACGCCTTGAAAGATAACACATACATTGCTAAATATGGTCTACAATAAATGATATGATATAAATGATGCAATATTTGAGGATCAATAAAATTATTTTGGATTTGAATATATCGATAATTGAATTGAATTGATCGGCAACCAGTCCATCCCTGATACATTGATGCCGCAGTGCACGTCCTCTAAAAATAATTATTGAAATTTATCAAATCTAGAATAAGAGTTATGAAATATGTGGTGGCGGTGCATCAAAGCCAGCTAAAGCAAACAACTGTTTGTCTTCAATATTTTTGATGCAATTTGCACTAGTCATTGCATGACTAAGATTAAACTATAAGTTGAATCAGCTCCAGATTTGAGGTAAAGATATACCAAATTCTTGTCAACTAACCTAACTGATTTGGAATTACTATCATGGCAGCCGACCGTTCTTCGCCGTTGCTGGTGATAATATAACAGGCGCGGATCCAGACTATCGCACATGCAGCTAGTGCGGCAGGCCTAGAGCAAAATGTGAATGAAATAAATTGCCCAAAATCATAAAAGGCAATCTAAGGCATTTTTGTACTCAAAAGGGCACTATTCTAAAAAAGAAATTATTGTCGCTCTATAAATTTATTCGAAAAAGGGCAAATTTTGACCAAAAATCTGAATGTGAAGACAAATTTAGTGGCATGATACCAATGAATGTAACTCAAACTCGCTCGCTGGGCATTAATACTGGCCCTTTTCAAAGTTGGTTTTTTCACTGTGCTGTAGTCACTGTATGGCCCTGGATCCGCGCCTGTATAAATGAACTTGAATATAACAACATAATTCCAGTGTGAATTTGTTATACGATCAATCAGAACTAAGTAACGAATTATCATAGTTAACCAGTAGAATATTCACTGGTCGTTCCTCGAGGCGTTGCTCGCGCCGCACGTTTCCCTTCTCCACCGTGTTGATTCTGTGTACATATCCCATGGGTTGATGTAATAATATGGATATATCTGACGGCAGTCGTGTGAGATACTGGTGTTAACCGTTCCAAGGATGTGTTTATAATATATGTGTGTATCGAAATACCTCGAGAATAAAAAGCTGCAGAAAACCGACCTGAAGATTCGTCGTCAGCGGCCGTGCGTGACTGATACGTAGCCTTTGAGATTGTAGTTCTAATTGATATATGGGTAGAGTTTTCGTGTGAGGATGATGGAAAAAGTCTTCGCCATCCGCCCGATGTTGGATTAGGTCTACGTGTTCGAGATATGGTAACGGCCCCCGCGCGCAGCCGGCGCGAAAGGGATCCAACATATGGAAGAAACGATAATCATTGATTCACGGCGAATTTACACTAAATAGAATAAATCCACGTCGCTTTCGCGGAAATGTTCACACGCGGCAATGATTCCCAATATAACGATAAATGAACCCAGACCGCCGCACAGTCACCCAAGGGCCTTTCCCAGAAAATAGATCACTGTTATCCTTACGAGATTTGGTGCCGAGCTTTGACATGATGATAGACTCGATAGAGAGAGAGAGAGTGAGAGAGAGAGTGTGATAATACATCTGTTCTCATAACTCAGAATCAGCGCAATTCACTGGTTATCATCATGTGTATATAGTATTAAGTAACGTATAAAAGTATTACTCGACAAAGATAACTAAACATCCTACAAGAAATTTAAAATCGATGTAAATTGCTCGATGATATGGTGAAGAACCGGTGATTCCAAGGTCGAAATCAGTCTTTACCCAGATTCTGTCCTGTTTAACCAATATACAAAATATAACACCGTTCGTGATTTCTAGAACAAACAATTCTTGACTTTATTCTCTCAACTGTAAAAGAGAATTTCGATTATCGCCTCAAAGAATCCCCTTTAGAGACTAAGATTTATTCTTAGGATTTCGTATCTTTCTGGAAACGGTATTCAGAAAGCCTGTGAAGCGGAAGAGAAGCCGGTCCAGGTAGAATACTTCATCCAGCCATCCAGGCCAGTCGTCCGGTCACTCTGTCATCCAAGTAACTACGCCTGTGGTGCGGATGACTATAAATGTGTGATTCGTCCAGGAACTATTTAACCGGATCTGACACTTGAGCCGAGAAACCTCAGGTAAAAACAAACATTTCCAGTTCAATCCTCAGATCGATTGTTATTCGACCAGGTTTACGCGACGTACTGGAGATGATTAAATGCCATTCATTTAGAGAATGCATGTTTGATTTCTGTCATTGGACAGAGTTTGCATTAGATGAAAGCCCGTATTATCTATCATCCATTGTTTAGCGATATGATAAGCAATTGATGACTCCGGCAAACCGGTGCACACCACTCAAACACGCACAGTGCTCATCTGATACTTATTCATGGCTACGTCTAAGACTGTTCTCAAATCCATTTATTAATCATCGAGGTGGTGTCCCGGTAGCATAGCCGGAACTTTGTACAAAATTACATCAAAGTTGTACAGGCTGTATGTAACCAAAATGGGGCTTTGGTTGGCCATAAAACGTAAACAATATTCATTTGACTGCAATTTGAAGCATAATCTAAATGCAAACGGTGTTTTAGCAAGTTTTGAGAAAAAATTGTAAATGCTCAAATATTTTTGTAAGTGATGCACGCAAATGGTATCGGCTACGTCTTGACTACGACGTATTCAGAGAATTTCTCAAAGACTTTCCGAGACCTGGGTCGCACAATTTAAGCTAATTGATATTGCGACGATAGACATACATTTCAGATTTATGATCGCGCCAACCACGGAACAATCAACGATCATTTACAACGATTCCAACGCGCATTCAACTCGCAAACAAATAGACACGCGGGCTTATTAATTTCCATATGAAAAAAAAAATCGTTTTAATAAGTCACCGATTATGTGGTGGTGGTGCTCGGTGGGTATGTCGCTCGGAATCATCCAACCTATACTTTATACTAATGAATATAAATATGCTCGTTAACGATTCGGGGGATAGAAATCGAGAGCCGTTCGAATAATAAAATCGTCGTTGCTCGGATTATGAAATGTCGTCTGCTATCTCATTAATTGACTACCGTGTTCTTATAGCCTATTAACGAGATGTATATATATCTATATATATATATGTACACACACATGTCGCGTCCCTGGGTGCACTTCGGGTGCGCATTCTCCGTTAAGCCGGGACGGAGCTGATGCTCGCCATGATATATCTACCAGTAAGGCTTGCTGACACCTAATTAACGATCGGGTCTATAGATACTCTATCGACTGTCTAATATACACACACGCTGCGTCGGCGATAAAGTATTCCATAATCAACAGAGCCTGGGATATCAAAATGTATCCAAACCGACCTTGTAAGAAGGGCCGGTTGAGTTAATTATGAACGCATCAGTGAGTCGTTGATTGACGAATAATTGGAAGCGAGCGCATCGTCAACCCGTGTAGAGTCAATTAGTATCGTGATCAAGTGACAAGTCATTGACCACTATCAGATCCCGCTTACAAGCCGTGGCAACCGGCAGTTATATACCAGATATTTAAGCTCGTTCCCGCAGTACCTAGAGTAGGTTTCTCTCCCTCTCCCTCTCCCCTATCCCCTACCCCATCGTCCTCCATCCCCAACCCTATTACTATCTTCTTCCATCCCTCCCCATACTTTCTCGGCGAGTGTCTTCGGTGCGAGCCCGCCAAGGACCGTCGCAACTAATACGCATCTTTCGCATTGGTTTTCTTGGTGCATTAACGGCATTTCTATCTCTTGAAATGGATAAATTTTTTTTTGTGGGGAAAAAACGTTAGCCCAGCACAGCGCGACACTAATGTAGTTTTCGCTGCACGTCAGTGGGCGCACCTGATTAGGTATTCCAGCACTTTTCAGATGTTTTTTGTTTAGTTGGGTTATTTGAGAAGAGTTAGACGTTTTTCGATTCAACAGAGATATATCAGAAGTTCACTAATGAATTTCTTACGAAGCCGGTCACCGTTTCATGTTTCATCAAGGGGAATTTAAGATTAGAAAACGTTTTCTAGTGACCCTGCACCATTTGTTATGCGGTCTTGCGCGTCCCGATTCGACAAAGATTCGTTGCGCATTTTAATGTAATTAGAAATGCGAGTAATTTGATGAATACTGACTGTCGTAATCTAAGCTTGTTAATTATGATTTAGGGCTTCGCGTGTAATTGAATATCGGCTTTGATGAACGAAGCAACAGAAACCGTAGTTTAAAAGCGGAATGATTTGTGAGGTCAATTTGAAGCTTGTCATCACCCGCAGCGCGAGGTATTTTTTCATTATTTAGTTTCCCCCAGTGAGAATTTCCAATTTTCAATCTAGACACAATTTTTCAAAGTCGAACTATTGAAACGGTATCGCAATCGCATCATTACCGGGGAGATTGGCCGGGGTAATAATACCGAAAATGTAAAGCGCTCTGAGCAGCCTGGCTGGATCTAGCGCTATATAAGACACATATAATTATTATTATTATTATTATTATTATTATTATTATTATTATTATTATTATTATTATTATTATCATTATCATTATCATTATCATTATCATTATCATTATCATTATCATTATTATTATTATCATTATCATTATCATTATCATTATCATTATCATTATCATTATCATTATCATTATCATTATCATTATTATTATTATTATTATTATCATTATTATTATCATTATCATTATCATTATCATTATCATTATCATTATCATTATCATTATCATTATCATTATCATTATCATTATCATTATCATTATCATTATTATTATTATTATTATTATTATTGTTATTGTTATTGTTATTATTATTGCTATCGCTATCGCTATCGCTATAACTATCATTATCGTTATCGTTATCGTTATCATTATCATCATTATTATTATTATTATTATTATTATTATTATTATTATTATTATTATTACTATTATTAGTATCAAGTACTCTGTCCGGCCATCGTCGGCATTTTCACCATCATCAAAGTAATCGAGGCGACAATCGAGTTTGATTTGCTGCTTGCGCATGGTATGTTAACTGATTGACTTATGACGGCTTATTTTCAAAGCGTAAGATCACATAATGCGACATGTCTTGTCTGCCCCACAGCGAAAAGACGATTTTCATTTCTTCTTATACAGCAAAAAGCGCGTGCAATTCTTCGCTGCATTACAAATTACCACGGAGACTTATTGTTCAAGGATATTCACTTATCTCATACTGACCAGTGGGCACTGTGGGACGTTTAGCCATCGGGTATCGGATCATTTGCAGGCTCAGTGCATATCAGTGCAATGGCGATTTTATCGCATTTGCATTCAAAGCTAATCTGGTGAAATTCGTTTATGAACGGGTTCACGACGAAAGGGTCACCGACAGTTGTTAGATTACAGTAGATCTCGGCGTTGTGCGCCTTCGAGTTTTGAGGCATGAAAAAACGTTTCGTGTACGAGTCCTATATGAGAGTTTATTGGTGATAATGTATACGAGTATTTATATGTCAACAGTATAGCGATAAATCCATTAATACCTGATATCCGTTTTTGCTAATCATATTGATGATCGACTCCACGCGGGAACCATAAAGGCTGCACTTCAGAAAGCGCCAAAAATCAAAAGAAAGTCATTGAAACAAGAAAACTCGAAAGTTTATTGACGTTTTGAAAAAGAACACAAAATATATTCATGTTATGAATATATATCTATATGTGTGTATGCATTATGTATGTGTTATAAGTGAGAAAAATATAAAATTCATATATCCTCATATCATATTGTCGACCATGAATAATACAAATGAATCATATGATATTTAGGATCAATAAAGTTGTTTTCAATTTGAATATATCGATGGTTGAATTGAATTGACCGACAGGCAGTCTAGCCTCGATAAATTGATGACGTAGTTCACATACTCTCAAAAACAATTATCAAAATTTATCAAGAATAAAATGAGAGTTATGAAATATATTTGATCACGAAATAAACGCTAGAATTTCAATTGTAATTCTGAAACGCAAGTATTGATGACGTAGTGCACATCGACTCAGAAACCCTTAAATAGCGCATACCAGATATCAACGTATATAAACACTATTGTAAAGATTTTTACGGCGTCAAAAAAATAAGTTGCTGATAGAGTTCACCACGGTTGTTTATCTCTCTGGAAATTTTGCGAGCTATTTCTAGATGCTATATGCATTCATGTCGCTTCATACGGCAACATTCGTGACAATTTAAAGTTCACAACAGCGAAAGCGATCGTTCGCGCAGGAAAGGATGTGACAGGAGAATTCTTGATGATTAATATTCGCTTGTTTCTAATTTCAGAAAGTACGCCTACGTCGAACACGCCTATCATGTCAACGTCATTACAGGAACTGTCATACACGTTACCTACAGATAAATTAGCCGAAACTCTTCAATCTGTTCAAATGCCGGCGAACTTCAACCGACAACGAAGACGAGCTTCTATGCACGACGCTATCGACCACACAAAAATCAACACTAGACTCTACGATAAAGTTATGGTAAGGTATCAAAATTGACACGCGTATTCATGGATTGATATATCTCGATAAACCAGGAATATGTGAAATTTTTTTTCTCTCTTGATTCGACCGGAGCTTGATGTAATTCAGTCATCAAATGTCATCGCTCATAGCTTCTACCGATTTGAATTTATACTTATTATACTAATGTAACGTTGAAAAGAAATTCCGATTTACAAGACGCTCCCCGTATAAAAGATGGATTAAGCTGATTTCTAGATCCTGATTGAGATGGAAGGATTTGCGATGCGGGAGTGTCTTATGCCGCGGCACAATAAGTGACCGTATATCGTAGATAATACGAACAATATTCATCTCATATTCCATATTCTGATGTCAGTATTCCCTTCAGTAATCCTCCACGTCAAAACCAATAAACATGCATATATAAACCTACTTTGAAACTTGACGTTGTGTGTCTAAAAGTCGGTGACATTCTCACTAGACAGAAAAACAACATATCCAGGCGTGCATCATCTCCCTGATGGAAGACGCTGGGATCAGACACGGTTCAGTTCCTGTTGAAAGGTCAAAGCAAATTATGCGAAGGCAGAAAAAAGCCGATTCCGTGAGTGGGAGGTGTCGCCGAGTTGTTAGCGGCATCGATGCCGTAGAAACCATTAGTTGCTATTTTCTCCGTTTCCTGGCGTGTCAAATAAAATCCGAGTAATCAACCTGATATCGATATGAAAATGACTGACGATCTCCGCGGGCATCGTTCATGGCATCGTCGCCATTTCTAACGAACATGTTCTAAAAATTGTCGAACGTCTGCTATGTTTATACGCAGACGAATTCCAGCTTTTACGACGACATGCCCCCCTCCCCGTTTCCGTGAATTGTGTAATTCCAATATCACGAATAAAATACGGGCAAGAAAATCTCGTTGTCGGTAAATATATTGGAGAAAAAATACCGCCATATCAAGTTACGTAACGGTGTGAGATGCAAAAATTCGGTCTGTTCGTGATCCGTAATAATGAACGCTGCTTTGTGCCATTAAGTGAATGAATGTAGCTAGATTAGCTACGAATGAAACAGATGTTGTGACACTTTTTGCTGATGAATAAGTGATTTGATGAAGTGCGGGAACTTGTATTAAACAAACAAGAACTTAGCCGTCACGAAAGTGTCGCTGTAATATTTATGAAACACTTCTCGTAGGCTATATTCTAAGTCTAGAAAACTGCGATAAATTTAAATAAGGGACCTAAATCGGATTGAAGTGATTCCAGAATCCTCTTAGTTTATGATTGCACTTTTGAATTCAAAAAGATTTCTTGTTAAACTATGTGATCTAAGAAATTAAATCTGAGTTTATTGTAACGTCTAAATAATAACACATATACGACAGGCTGTAAAACCACTGGTCGAGGGGGTTCTGTTGGTCACCGGTTAGCACACTTGCTTCCTAATCGTTCCAAAGTCACTTCAGAAGCACAAGGGCTCGTATTTGAAGTTTGGGGGTTAACTGCAGCTTATAGATCACCCAGTATCCCGGATACTATATATAATAGTACCAGGGATAGTGGGTGATCTAAGCTACAGTTTCCCCGAACATCAAATACAGCCCCTGTGTTCAGAAGTTGCCTACAAACAATATGATATGCACCGGCCAACCCTATATAGTCAAGATGTATCTAATTCAGGTTTGGTTTGAGTAATATTGAAAATGTCTTATCTCTTGCAGATGCCAGTTCGCCAGACATCTATTGGCAGCATACAAGAAGAAAACATGGGATCTATCAATTTCTCGTTGGATTATAACAAAGAAACAGCTCTAATGACCGTCCGTATCATCCAAGCTCACGATCTAGTACCGCGTGACCTCAGTGGGACGGCCAACCCGTACTGTCAAATTTGCATGCTACCCAATCGTAAGATGGTCGTTCAGACTAAAGTTCAAAAGAAATCCCTCAATCCCGAATTCGAGGAAGAATTCATATTCGAAATTCTGCCGCAGGACATCAGTAACACTATCATGGAAATATTGATTTACGATTTCGATCCGTTTTCGCGCGACGAATGCCTCGGTCAAATCCACCTGATCCTAGAGACGATAGACCTCACCGATAAAGTGACTTTATGGAAAGGATTTTCCCCATATGAAAAGGATAAATCGGTAAGCTTTATAAACAAGCACACTGGCAGTTATCATATCATTTCTTTGAGGTATAATAGAGGTTATACGTTTTTCGCTTGACTTCACATGACTCGGGAAAAAAGACACGTTGAATATCATGAAATACTAATTCATACCTAGCTTTTTTGTCTTATGCAAATATTTATCCTTCTTTTCTGAATACGTTTATTTGCAGCAAGCTGAATGCGGGGACGTCATGTTTTCGTTGGGATATTTATCAAGTGCCAAACGACTGACAGTCGTCATAATGAAGGCTCGTAATATCAGAGCTGTTGATAAAGAGAAGGGAACATCAGGTAAAGAGTCCGAATCAACGTCCGAATACGACGATCTCGTATCACGCAAGAACAATGGTGTTCAAATACGAATTTATGCCTCGATTCCCATTTTCTTCCATTCTACAATCTTCAACTTATTGCGTCAAATTCCAAACTATCACGAATTCATCTTTGCTTCCTTTCTGTTTGTCAAATTCACCGCGTCAACTTCCATGATTCACTTGTATATCTCAATCTACGTTTAATCTGTCGTCTTATAAAGTTTAACTTCCCCTCTTTTCAAGTCGTGGCTAGACTTCCGATTGTTTAACTTCCGCTTTGTCAACGTGTTATGTACCGTCCACTCAGTCAACTCATCGACACAAGATGTGCTGGCTTATAAGATGAATCCAATATCTCAGAGAATTTTCTTTTTAATTGCACTTATTTAGGGAATTAGCAACGTGAGATATCCCACCATAGATTTAGCCAAAAAGAAAAGTTCTATAGTAAAATGGTATATATTTCGAGCAACGTTTCGGTTAAATACTGCTGAATCTATTGTAGGATTTCTATAGTTATTCATCTCACACCGATATTGTGTATCTTCTGGTCTCATCAGGCCTTTTGATTTCAGACACTGGTTTATGAATTACACCATGTTTGGTTTATTTTAAATCTTTCAGATCCGTTCGCAAAGGTTGCCCTGATCTTCGGCGGGAAACGTCTGAAGAAGAAAAAGACAACGACATTGCGAGGAACCCAGAATCCAGTCTGGAACGAGGCGTTAGTTTTTAATCTCGGAAGTGAATCGTTGACGAATCTTCAAATTGAAATATCCGTTATTCACGAAGGGCTTCTCGGTAACAACGAAGTACTCGGTTACGTGGTAGTCGGTCCGTATTCTTCAGGAAATGAACACCAGCACTGGAACGATATGGTTCAGTCGAAGAACGCTACGGCCAGGTGGCACCACCTATGCGACTGACAGAACTGAATTGTTCGAAGTCCTGAGAATGACGCAGCCTGGACTATCTGGACTAACGTTCGCTGATTGTCAAGTTTCAGGGTTTCTATCGGACTTCTAAATACAGATGACCAAACCGTTGGTGTAGTCGACTTGAGAACGCGTTTCATAAATCATTCGAAACATTATTTGTTTATCGTTATGGGCGTACCGGGGCAGCATGCCAAACATTATATCTTCGGTTATCTATAAGTGTTTGTCTGTATCGAGGAAGATAAACGAAAGATCTTTAAGCCGGCCGTGTTAATCGGTTACAGTGTTCACAGAGCCGATCGTAAATACAAAGGCATCTAAGCCACAGATAGACTTATTGATAATTCGTTTCTTGTTTGTATCTGCGGCGGGCGCTGTATATGCGGTAGAAACATCGAAGAAAATGAATGAACTGACGTTATTTGTAAAATATTGCAATTAGATGAGGATGAACAGTTTTACATTATTTTAGTGTACTTAAGTCGAATTATAGGTTATTTCTTAGTCCGGAATGTTAGATTTTGACATTTTTGCCTGTATCCTAATTAATGATCTTGTGCAATAGAAGGATAAGCTGCTTTATAGATGTAGGACGACGTGCAATCGAACTATAGAACGAATGAATAGCTCAAAAACTGAATTCGCTACCGTCAGTGTAACTAAATAATGTAGAATATTGTCACACATTTACCTATAAACAGAGGGGAACGTGCGCTTTCTGAATTTAGAATGAAACGAGAGACGTTGTTTCTGATTTTATATATTGTAAACAACATGACTGTATGATAAATTATACTGTTATTTCATAACTTCGGTGTTTTTTCATTGACACACGTTTTCGCTCTTTTACTCTAATATTGTCAAACAAGAGGAAGTGGGAAATTGAAGCGAACACTGTTATGAGGTCGTAACTGCGGAACAGTGCTCAATATAGTGGAACTGGTACCTTGGCGTTTTACCCATTTTTGTTAATATATTGGCGACAATTATTTTGTGACTGTTTAGCAAGCATTGCAAATATATATTTAGATATCCAACCATGGCCAGCCATTGAATAAAATGACCCCTGGGCCCGGTTATACAAAAAGGTTAGTCCCAAATATATGTTTGATTTGTCATTAGTTACTTCATGCTTTCAATATCGACGATAATTCGAACTTAACCGAGCTACAATTTTTTTAGCTTTTACTTTTTCGGACCCTATCCCGTGAGTCTGTTAACTTAGACACGGAATATCTCCCTCAACTCTTCGTGATTTCATGCACCCCATATCTAAGGAGCAAAATAATTTCGTACGAATGCAGCATATAAGTATGGCGGCTGATTTCTCGTCCCTAAGCCCTTATCATCCCCTTATCAAAGATCTATACGATCTCGTTCCTTATTCAGTCTTCTTTTACGCTAAATCCCAGATTTGACAACTCTATTTACCACTTGGCGACTGAATATTTACCGAACCTGAGCAAACATCGACTGTTGGAATTGGGAATTCTACGATTATTTGACCAATCACATCCTCCTAAATACGATTGGTCAGGGGCGACCTTCTCCCCGATCAAATAAATATGTTGTATATTAAAACAACGATTCAGCGTTTGACTTTTAAAACGGAGATATAAGTTCGAGGAACCTGAGATTTTGGAATAGTGGAAAAATACGGGACGACGGAGATATAAATCTAGCAGTGAAAAGTATCAATGCGTAACTCCGCTAAATCTTTAACGTAAGTTACATTAAATCATATTAAAATACTTATATGATATATTGCATTATCACATTAAGAGGTTCAATATATGATCTAATGAGTGAGCTACGTTGAGCCGATTAGTCTAGTTACAAGTTCCAATGGTTTCGAATCCCAGTATTGAGCTCAAAAAACCTGTTCATGTAGCAAAATCGATGATTTTTAATCCTGTTGGTGGCTAGATTCGTCTCCATCTCCTTTGGGAATGAAGAAATCCTCGAATATCAACCAATAGCTATTTTTTTCGATTTGCAGATGTTACGTAACGACATGTTGCAGCGTCAGTGGAGCGTACAATCAGCATCAGAAGTGGAACAGCTCATACATCAAGTCGTCTGTTTGGAGGAAAACCGAATTGACAAACAACGCAGCCGAACGTCTTTATGTTTAGCGATATTTTTCTGTATTACTACGATTTTGTTGTTTACAGTTGTAACTGTACTCAGTTGTATGATAGTTCTGAACGGTGACAGTGGTCGACAGGTGGCCCCCCCTTGCGGCGACGGTTCGGACGACGAACCCGATAACCCGTATCGGAATCACGGCGTATTCACGGAACTGGCCCCGGACGAGATTTACGCCGTTCGCGATTTTCTACAATCGCAAGTATATCTGCGTATCAAACCGTACGACCACATCGACGTGAATACGACGAAAATATCTCTAATCGAATTGTGGCTACCGAAAAAATCCGAAACGTTGGGTTTTCTCGATAACAACGGCATTAAACCGGTTCGTAACGCGCGCGTGGTAATCGTGCGCGGCGACGAACGCGATCCACGTGTTGAAGAATACATCGTCGGGCCGCTTCCCAATCCTAGATATCACTATCTCATCGGAATCGACGACGATCGAAAAAGGAACCCGGTACCTTTTCACAATCGACCCTCCGACCAAGCGGAATGGCATTTCATCAGGGGTATGGTGGAAAATATCGCCATCAGAGCCGACCACGTTCTCCGAGAATCGTACGGTATGTCGGTTGTTGACTGCGACGGAGAAACTGTTGGTTGCATTAGATTTGATAACGCCGCTCCGGGAACCACGAAGCCGAAGGAACGTCGCACGTGGATCCGATTCATGCGCGACGAAGAGGGTTTTTTCTTGCATCCGACTGCGTTTCAGTTACTGATTAACTACGAATCCCGCAACACTAGTGTGTGGTCGGTAGACAAAGTTTATTACGAGGGTCAATTTTTCGACTCGGTCGAAGAATTCGTCATCAGGTACGACCAGAATTCGTTGCGGAAGCGGAAGTACGCCGGTCGCCGGTGGAATAAGTTCGGATCAACGATGCGCAGACGCGGACCGCAGGGACACCGGTCGACGTTGAAAATGGGTCCCAGACAATATTACCCCGAAGGCAAACGGTACAACATAGATGGGAACTCAATCAGTTATATGGACTGGCATTTTGACTATTCGTTCTTCACGTCTCTTGGATTACAGTTGTTTAACGTTAACTTTATGGGCGAAAGGATCGCGTATGAAATGGGAGCGCACGAAATCAGTGTTCTCTACAGCGGCACTACCCCTCTGTCGTATACGACGAATTTTTTCGATTCTCAGTATCTGCTCGGCGCGTTCAGTTTCGAGATGGTTCGCGGAGTCGATTGTCCGCACCACGCTTCCTACATGGACGCGATCGTATTCAAAGATGGCCGACCGACGAAACTTCTGAACGCTATATGCGTATTCGAGCACAGTACCGGTCTTCCATTGCGTCGCCATTACGAAATGGACGCTTTCAATTATTTGCGGCCGAGCGCATCTTTCGCGAAGAAGATTCGAGCTCCTGGTGATTCAACCTATCATTATTACGGCGGTATGATCGATAACGTTTTGATCATCCGTACAATAGCCGCTATTTACAACTACGATTACATTTTCGATTATATCTTTCACCATAACGGTGCCATTGAGGCGAGAGTGACCCCTACCGGATATATCCACACGGCGCCGATAGTCGACATGGCCGAACAAAAGGAATACGGATTTCGCGTATTCGGAGACGCTTTGGGAACGGTCCACAATCACCTCGTTCACTTCAAGGTCGATCTGGATATTCAAGGGCAGCGGAATCGCTTCGAAACTCTGGACATTATCCCAACTCAGACCAAGGTCAAATATAACATCCCGCATGATATACTTCATCAACGTAAATTCATACGTAACGTTCGCAAAAGCGAGAAAGACGCAGCGTTGAAGTACAATTTCGAGAAGCCGAAGGTGTATTTGATGTACAACGTAAACGCTACGAACGTTTACGGACACGAACGCGCTTACCGTCTGAAACTCAACGGCATATCGAAACTGTTGCTTCCGGAAAACGAGGGCATCGAACCGGGGATATCCTGGGCAAGATATCAACTAGCCGTTACTAGAAGGAAGGAGAACGAACGGTCGAGTTCATCGCTGTACAACGGCATCGATCCTCACGATCCTGTCGTCAACTTTCAACACTACCTTGATGACAATGAGAGCATCGTCGACCAGGTAGGTGACCTCCTTCGCGACCGATAATCCCATTTTTAACATCAAATGTGAATACAAGTATCGTTATTCTTCGTTAGGAATTGTACAATAAATACTAAACTTTTAGATCTTTTTTTACATGCAAGACATTTTATATTTAACTTGGGATTATGAACCTATTGTCGCATATTTCTTTCCATATCTCGTTCTAAATTCTTGATTGTAATTGCAGGATTTAGTTGCGTGGATATCGTTGGGCACTCACCACATTCCTGCAACTAGCGATGTACCGAACACACCGACGACAAATGGGCATCTGAGTTTCATGTTACTACCGTTCAACCACCACGACGAAGATCCTTCGATGAATTCTCGAGACAACGTATTCATCGTTCCGGGACAAGTGAACCGCCACGGCCAGAAAGAACACGTGTCGTGCATCCCTAAAAATCGCCCATTCGACTTCCACGGATCAGAAATACCTGTTTAATCAATCTCAGACAAAATATTCGTTACCTTATGTCTGAGTATATTGAGTTTAGTTTTATCAACGTTTTTTAATTGTATCATATTTTACATTTTGTGAATTTAGTTATTCTAGTTTGAGTATGAATTCATGTTTATCAGCAATCTGTAAATTTGAAATTAATGTTATACAATATTTTCTCATTTCTCATTATTCGTTCACCTTTATATGTAGAATATGTAGAGATTATCTTTTCAGAGAACCACGTCTATGTTATTGCTCTGAATTGTTCAAACCTTCATTCTCAGAATCTTGTACTTAACTTAATCTGACTCGGTAGGCTACGCAGTGAATTGAATAAATTAAATAGATTTTTCGAGATATTCCCTTGCTTTGGAAAACGAATTTAGTATTTGTATAGAATCTTTGAGACTAAGATATTTGTTTTATTTCTATGTAAGTGGAAACGAAAAGTGTTTGTTGACATCTTGGCGCGGCGGTGGATGCTGTAGAAGAGATAGGGCAGAATGTATGACGTGCGCGGAATAAGTAGAATGTGCACAATACGTGATTTAGTGACGCAATATACGGGAAATCATCCTCATATTTTGAATCCGTAAATCTTTACATGCTACGTAGCGCATTATCTATCATTTCGTGTACGTAATAAGTAATCGGATGTAATATGATGATGATGATGATGATGATGATGATGATGATGATGATGTAGGAAACACCAACAGTACGGCGCTAGTCGGTATTGGAGAGGAAGAAAAAGTCAGCAAGGACAAGCTAATACGCACCTTCAACCAAAATTCAACTTAGTATATGCATGTGTTGTCACTGCTTCCTGTTACTATAGATATCAATGGCTTGTTTTCTAAATTTCTCGTTTGTCGCACAATAAACAATAAAGTTAATCGATGAATCGATGATAGAAAATCCCAAAGATATTTTTCTTAAGACCATACTATTGATGCGAAAACCTGGTAGATAGGCCAGCTTTCGTACACGGTCGATAAAACCGAAACCCTCGCAGAAAATGAACACTGCGACTACTGATAGAACCATCTTCAAAACCCTCATTTCTCTTCTTGAAGGTTCGTTGGTTACCCCGAGTTTTGAACGTCGGACGAAGCGGCGAAAGAATGTCACAAATATAAGAACGACATTTATGATGATCAGAGAGCAAAGAGGAATGATGATGGTGAAATAGAGGAACATGTACTTCTCAGACACTACAAAACGCCACTTTAGAACCCCATATTTAAAACCATACTCGAGCCTCTTATGGCGTATATAGATATTCGGCCAGTGATACGGGCAGTTCGTGGTTCTGAGGCTAGAGATTGGCAAGAAAAGAACAAAATGGCCGGCAATTCCAATAAGTAAAATAACGATCATCGCGCAAGCCGACGCTAACATTTTAGGATATCTACGAGATTTGATTGGGAATAGTACGACGATTAGCCGCTCAAGACTGAGCAGGACAGTGCACCAGTTACGTGTCATCTGAAATATATAGAAAAACGGCACCGCAATAGAAATAAAAATCCATCCAAACACCCAGTCATCCACGCGAAATATAATGTCTCCTAAAACTGCGTAAATGTACGTAGTCCTCAGAGGATAAAGTATAAATGCAATGATCATGAATGAGATATCGTTAATAGCAAGAATCTTGATGAGAAAGTAAACGTTGGATCTTAGTTTCTGCAGGATTATCAACGTGAATGCGTTGAATATCACACCCAGTACACACGCAGGTAGATACAGTCCCAAATACATAAAAACACTGAATTTGTAATTCCATCGAATCGGACGGTTTCGCAAGCTCTGACACAGGTTTGGTTGTTGTGTTGTTAGTCCATTGCTAGTAATATTATCAGACATTTCACACGTTGTTGGTAGCTGCAGATGTTTCAGTTTATCACTAATAGATTTGGAAATCTCAGCAAAACCAGGATGGTTCGCGTTTTGTACGTCGTTATCGTGTTTGTCCGCTTTATTATTCTAATTCAATTGAAAACTTATAGAAAACTTCCACAAATTGAAATTTCTATTCGTCGTTGTAGATACCTTTGAAAAGTTGGAACCATTGATTTTTTATTTCATATCATATTTCATCATCACAAATTTTGTACATACGAACAGTTATATTACGATTTTGCTTATTTCATTTTCATAATATTTCGTTCGTATTTTCAAAATTTATTCTATATGAAAACGCCAGAAAATGAATGAAGTTAGTGAACGCTTAATCTTTGTCAGTTACTTCGAATGAATAGTACTGTACTGTACGTTCCAATAATATCAGCATAACCACCGAAAATACTCCAAAGCACGCTATCTAAATATTGACAGTTTAGTTGAGCTAATCTGAAATCAGCACGAGGGTCAGTAATTCCGAGATAAGACTCCTATTACCTCAATATAGGAAATACTTTGATAAGTATAGTCTATCATTATCATATATAGTTCTGTTGTCGTACATGCCTTGTGTTTATTGCGTGACCATAAGCTACGTACGTCCATCTATAAACATGATAGGCCTATATATGAACAACTTAAGGTAGGGAAGCGATTGGAATAATGAGAATTTTACGTTTTGAAACGTTCTTTGAAACGGTAATCGAGTCAATGTAAACAGTGAAAGCAATTAAGCCGTTATTCAGTTCCAATTTATATCATAGTAAACATTCTTACTCCTTTTGCGGATAGTTGAAATACGATGCGATGTATTCGAGATTGTTTCTGATATTTGCACTTGTTGCCAAATTGACCGTTCTTGCGGATCTAACTATCGCTAATTGTTCCGGCGACGTCATTCTCGGAGCTCTGTTTCCGGTCCATCTGTCCGATGATGTGAAAACCTGCGGCGAAATACAAAATGAAGACGGAGTGCAACTTCTCGAAGCGATGTTGTTTACGCTGGATGAAATAAACCGGTCCGGCCTGCTACCTTTCCGCCTCGGGGCCATTGGTTTGGATAGTTGTGAAAATGACGCGTACGCACTAAGACAAGTAAGCTTTACTTTCTCGTCCTATGTACAAATCTCTTCATCAAAACTTATTTTCTAGCTGAAAAATATTTTGGTCAATAATGATGATAATAATGATAATAACAATAATAATCTTTATTTATCTAAGCATAATAAATTACGTACAATTAATTTAAACATAATAATGGCAATCAATGCATAAATAGGACATCGACAAGCCTAGTGGCTGAACTCATAGAAGAGGCCGATGCCCTAAGGAGAATACTTTCAGTACAGTTAAGTAAGATGACAATTAGAAAAAGCTATTTGCTATCAAAATTAACAGCTTGAAATAATTCCCTTTCTCGACAGCAGTGACTAAGATGATATTTCTCTCGGACGAATGGCTATAGTGAAAAGATAGGACGCTTCCGGAATAACGAATCGTTCTAGCAATTTTCATCAATTTCGTTTATCATTCTTTCTACAAATAGGTATCGCGTATAATCAGGATTTCTACGTACAACGCAGAGAATAGTACAATATTCCAGTGTCGAGATGGGAGCGCTCCGAATTTACGCCCGTATCTCGAAGCATTTACCGACGCGAAAGGGTGGGTTGGCGGAGCGAGTAGCGAAGTAACGATGCAAGTCGCCACATTCCTACAACTATTCCAAATCCCAACGGTGGGTAACATAACACATTTCAAAACACCGTTTCAAGAAAAGTAAACAAATATTCGAACGACATGTATCTTATCATTATCGTTCACTTTTAGAGATCATAATACTGTAAAGGACTTTGAACTTGTATTTTGTCTTAATAGCTTTATTATCACATCGGTTATCTGCTAACAAATACCGATTACTTATTATGCTTGAACTTGCAAAATCTTCCATTGTTTCCTTTTAAGGTATGATTTAACGATGAGAATTTAGGTGTTTTTTATCATTCAGATAAGCTATCAATCAACAAGTCCCGATTTAAGTAACAGAGAGAGATACACGCATTTTTTACGTACGGTACCGTCCGATGTTTACCAGGCTAAAGCTATGGTAGCTGTACTGAAGTAAGTCTCGCACCCAGTTTCCACATTTAGATATGGGCAGCTAATAGACTAATTAAAGGAATTGTAGTCAAGTAGTTACGTCGTAATACACGACTGGAGAACTATTTCCCTTAGTCTTGCGCATTAGCAATCTGTTCCCGATAATGTTACGATCATATTCTGGATAAGTCTCGTACTTCTGTGCTTAGAAATGATCTTTGATCTCAAATGTTCTTTTGAACACATATCTTCAAATAAACTATAGAAAAGTTCCTGCGCCGACACGTGTAGACTATCTTCATGCATTTTTACAGAGATTTGAATTGGAAATACGTATCTGTGGTTTACGAAGAAACAAACTATGGTATAAAGGGCGTGAGCGCATTAGAAGCTGAGATCGTTGATACGGATATATGCTTTACAGCTAAAGAGAAAATATCTATCAGTGAACACAGAACGGAGTTACCTACACGTAAAGGTCTCGCGGCTCCACCAAACCAATACGTCAAGATAGTCCGTCGCCTCTTACAAAAAGAACACGCTAAAGGTGATTATGAATTTGGACAGAAACTTTTCGCTGACCGCACAGGTATTGAGGGCAAGCTCTAAAGATTTGTATCAAAATGACCAGCGGACTATAGTTGCAAACTAGTAGCATGGTAAAATTGAAGAAAACACTATTTTCAACAAATGGAAATTTTTACAGATCACCAAATACCAAATAGCTCAGGTTTAAAAATGAGTATTAGGAAATAACTATTCCCCCAGTTGATCATGGCAATGCTAAACCTATGAAATCCAACTCAATTACATAGTTTGACGATTTATGTTAATTTCAGGTGCTAACTAATGCTCTGTTTTTGTGCCTCATATATTCTGTAGTTGTGATAGTATACGCCCGGGATATATTCGCCTATCAAATCTTCCTGGTCGCCGATAAGCTCAATATGCACGACCGATTTATATGGTTAGGATCAGACGGATGGAGTCACAGGAATGCGGTTGTGCAAGGCGTAGAGAAAGTCGTCCGTGGTGCGATCACTGTCCGACCTATGTCTATTCCGTTGCCGGGATTTGCAGAATACTTTACCAGGTATATCACATCGGCCCCAGAGGCGTAGCCGGTGTATACCACTGTAGACCCGGGCCTACACCACCGACATTTTTTTGGGGGTTAATCGAAAAATATTTTACAGAATATTTTACATTTTTATGCGCGTTACTTTTATATTTTTGTTCTACTTTCAGTTTGAAGCCATTTTCAAACTCACGTAATCCGTGGTTTAAGGAATTCTGGGAGAACCATTTCGATTGTTCGATTAAAGCTACTTCTGGAAGTCGGTCGACTTGTACTGGCAGAGAAGACTTGAACCATACAGGTGCTTGTTAATCGGATTCCAGATATCTTAGAACTTAGAATCACCCAATTCAGATATCGTATATCATTTGCATCCGTTTGCCTCTTGAAATTAGTCCCTATTCCACAGTCATTTACCTGGAAACGATCTAAGGTCAACGGTTGTAAATCAATCAGAATTGTCAGAGCCACCATGGCCTCATAATCAGGAAAATGAAATCACCTCGCACTCTAAGTGGGTCAAGAGGTGAACAAGAATGTAATTCGGAATGGTTTTGGTACGGATCTTTTCCATGCTTTTCACAGATATCCTAGATGCAGTGGATATATGCATTTTTACAGGTGGTTTCGAGTTGTCCGTCTACTCTTCCATGGTCAGAGACGCGGTCTACGCATTTGCTTACGCTTTGAAGAAGGTCCATAGAGACAAATGCGGGGCACACGCAACTTCCGTTTGTCCGAATATGAAGGCAGTTGATGGCAATGAATTGCTAACTTATTTACGCGTTATCAATTTTACAGGTATGTTCACAATGCTCACCTGCTACAAGACCAAAATCAACAAAAACAACAGATAGATCTCAGATACAAAGATCGGATATTCATTTCATTAGAAATTTAGTAAATGAAATTTTCGATTCTGCGCTATCGTCTGCTTGTGGCAGAGTTTAATGATGCATGGCGTATTGATGCGACTGACGAAAGCCATCAAAATTGAAACAATTACAATTAAAGTTCATTTCTACTATTCGTTTCAGATGCAGCCGGTGACCAGTTTCAATTTATCAACGGAGTCGACGGAATTCCTAGATATAGTTTGGTTACGTTCGATCTGAATTCACGTGGAGAATACGACTGGATGGAAATCGGAAAATATATCGGTAACTGGTCTATTTCAGGTATTAGCTTTTCTCGGCTTAGTGGCTTTTCTTCCTTTCTCTATATCCGTCGCCTTGTACGTACTACCTACTTACGGTCTTAATACGGCTTTCCACCTTGTTTTTTCACCTTTACATCGCTTGCCTGCTGGAAACATTCAAGATCTCTACGCAATATTATTTTGGAAAGTATGTATATATGTATCTCGATATTTTGGATTTCTCTTCGACAAGTTGTATGCGAAAGAGTATGTAAATATTACTTTTCATGTATTATGAAATTGAGTCTTTGTTCTCTGTCGCCACCCTGCTCTCAATTTTCAACAAATCTAATCGATCAAAATTTTAAAACTTGCGATACTGATTTCTTGTCTATAAATTCCAGGTCACAACGTCAGTGCAGCTTTGATTTTTGATTCGGAATTCTTGAAAACGAAAGATCGCATACCGGCCAGCCAGTGCGCCGAACAGTGTGGCCCAACTCAAGCCACGCGCTACACGGAAATGGATCAGTGTTGTTGGATATGTCAGAATTGTTCAGAAAACGAATACGTCGCTTCGACGAAGAGCGATTCACACAACGACGAACAATCCTGTCAGAAATGTGACGATGGATTCTGGCCAAACGTAAACGGCACAGACTGTCAGCCCCTGCCCTTAATGCATACTAGATACGACACGATTTGGTCCATAATAGCTTTCTCAGTTGCTTCAGTGGGATTAATAATCGTCGTTATAGTTAGCATCATATTCATTATCTATAGGAACACGCCCATCATTCGAGCCACCGGGAAGGAATCTAGTTGCGTTTTGATGTTCGGTATTTGCCTGTCGTATCTATCCAGTTTAGCGTTCCTTCAGAAACCAACGGAAGCACTGTGCATCGCGATTCGTTTTCTGTTAGGTACGTGTTACACCGTTTGTTACGCCGCCCTATTGGCGAAAACAATCCGCATCGTGCGCATATTCGATTCCTATAATTCTGGGATAAAAAACGTGAAATACATCACCACTAGATATCAACTGATTTTCATAGCTTCTCTAGTGCTCGTCGAAGAGATCATAATCGCCTCGTGGAGCTTAGCTATTCTCGATAAACCTTTCATTCTGAAAGTTTACCCGACAGTGAAGAGTAACATTTTGATCTGCTACGACGCTCAAGGACTCCCTTATTTACTGGTGTTAGTTTATCCCTTGATACTGGTAATTTCGTGTACTGTTTACGCGTTCAGAGCTCGTAAGACTCCCGATGGGTTTAACGAGTCGCGAAATCTCGGATTCTGCGCGTACACTACCTGCATAATCTGGGGCGCGTTCATTCCCGTGTACTACGCCACCTGGGATCATAACTATAACGCATTCATCATGAGTATAACGGTCAGCCTGAATGCTACTGTAGAACTGATGTGCATATTCGTTTCTAAAGTATACATAGTTATATTGAGACCGGAGAGGAACACGCGGGCGGCCGTTATGGCTCGGTCCTCCAGTCATTTGAACAGTATTTCAGTTTCAGTTGTACCGGGGAACAGAACATCTACCGACGGTAAGAGGTTCTTAACCATAGATAAAAATAAGATTGTGAACATTGATTTTGAATCGAAACCTCATTCATATCTTGAATAACGTAGTAAATTTTCCTCCAAGTTGCTCAATTTTTCTGGATTCTTCCTCCAGTTCTGTATTTTCATAGACATCGATTTTGATGATTTGATATACTTGAAACATTTTAATCGCTTTCTTTCCCTTTTCAGAGTCGTTGAGTAGAAGATCCTTGTCAGATCCGTCTGCCACCAACATTTTATCACTAGTAACGTCTGATACGTCGTTATCAACCGGGGAATCTATTCTATTAACCCCTTCAACCTGTAATAAAAACAAGGCGCATTCCATGTCTTCTAGCAACTCGCATACGAACCAAGAAATTGCGCTCAAACGAAATAAAACGGAACCCACTATCAATCGCCACGTTAACTATGACTGTAGGCCGCATAAGAGATCCGGCCGAACATCCATGACTTCTAGCGGACATTCGACGGACCTGGATTCGGTTCCCAATACAGACTTATAAACGGCACCTATGTTGGTCAACCCAAAGATTCCTTATCCTGTTTCCTGTTGTTTGTAAATATTGTATATTTGTGTCTATTTGATCATAGATAAATACAGGGTGTCTCAAAACTTCATTTTTAATGAATGATTGCTCTTAAAGCTACGGTGTTACATTTTTTGAGACATCGTATAATTGAAATATATATTTCTTGCATTAAAGATCATGAATTCGATGAGTTCTAGTATGTAAGGACTATACACATGCATTTCGGGTTCGAACCCATACAAGGGCGTCGTCGTCGTCGGCAGGGATGATACCCAACTGTCGCAAGGCCACAACATAATTGGAATCCCGATGTCACATACACCAGGAAATAGATAGAAAATGAAAGGGAGTTTTGGGTACAACAAATCCACTGACCTTTACTTAAGATCGTTTGCTAGCCTTATATTCTGGTCTTCGGGATTTTTAGCTGAACGTGACCTATGAGCCAACGGACGTGGTGGTGATGCCCCTGTGGTGGTTACGTTATTTCAGGCCTCGAAAAAATCAAACTGCTTACAAACAGATAAGTATGGAGTATGATTAGGGTTTTGCAGGGGTGGAACCAGGGCGCAGACGTTGGCGGGAGCAAAAAGAAATGAAAAGAGCACTTTTAAAAAGGGCAGTATCCACGCAGCCAAAATGGCAGTATGGAAAATCTAGAAATGTCAGTGCATTTTAAGCTGGCACTTGAGATCAAAGAGGATGATTTCGCGTATGAGCCCAAATTTTGGACAGAAAACTGCTGCTCCCGTTGGGTGCGGATGGGAAAATTACTTCGAAAAGGATTGTCATCATTGTTCAAAAGGGTATGAGAAAATTGCTACTGGAGCACGTGCGCCCATCAAAATCGGCCTTTGGTTTGAGGATGGTTTTACTTGGTGGCACCCATAGCGGCGGCAATGGTGACTGAGTGTAGCGTAGATTAGCACACAGCGACGGAGTAACGTAGCTGCGACTGAACGGGTTGTGTATCAACGCTGCAGTGTCACCGATGTGTTGCGTGTATTAATGTTTTGCTCAGTCGATTATTCGACAGCTGTTTACATCAGGAGGGAGCCAGGTTCCAATATATTTATATATATATTATAGAGCAGTACTATATCAGAGAAAATAGACATGTTCATGCGATAGCATTAGTCAATGGGCGGTGAATGGTTGGTCATCGTTTGCTTGATTATAAGTGGAGAATTTACGCAATGACTCTGATTCAATAAATGGTAGCATTGATGGTATGTATTCAATAGATATTATACATCTGTATTTGTGTAAACTACTTGCTTTCTTCTATAGATGCAGGTGAATATTCTGTATCGAAATTCCGAGGCCGATTGTCTTTATTTTTTGCCACTAGTTTAATTATTACATTAGAACGATAATCTCAAAGTAACGACCGAATTCCGAAGATAATTTCGAAGTGCTTTTGTCGAAAACAACGAAAGCAGCAAAATTCCTATTTGCAGCGCGACTAAAAGGCTAATGATATGTTTATACTCGAGAAATAGCTCTTAAGTTAACGATTGTCACGAATGGTTCTACACGAGACTGTAAAAACATTCGACTACAATAAAAAAACACACGACTCTGCCATAACAACACTGCAAGATATTTCATTATACTTGCTTATAGAATACACGAGCGATTAATATTTCATTCATAAGACATCTAATATTCAGAAAAAGCCCACGATTGAATGTTTGTACTCCGGGGGATTGTTTCAATCTGGTGGAACGATCATGAGGCCGGCAGGTGCCACGCTATACCACGTATTGTACGTATTGAATACGAACCGTGATAAATCCCGTGATTAAATTCTTGAGAAAAAGACGTTATAAAACCACGCCTTCAGTAGTAGAATTTATGAGTAAAGTATGACTTCGTGCAGGCTGCATCATAAAGCATTGGCGGATTTTTAGAAAATGGCTACTTCATTGCCAATTATATATTTGAAGTACATCTGACTCTAAATTCATTCGGTTTATTCATTTGTACCTGTGAGTACCTAATTACTGAGAATGTATCGGTGGTTCGCTGGGATAACGATGAATACCGGTGTGTACGTATTTGTGACGAGCAGAAAACGAATTATATAAATTCGAATTTTTCGAGGCAATATTTCAGATTCGTTCTTTTCGAATGTCCTAGAATGCGATCGGTTTTTGGAGTTAACGTTTTGCGGCAAATGTTACAACGCCTCGGCGCAGTACGTTCCGAGATTGCTCGTCGTTTGAAATTCTAAACATATCCATCACGAACTACGTGTATGATGACTCTACACGGCAGCAAGGATTTTTCGGTGTTAATTTATACCGGCGCCGAAACCACACATCTTCACCAAGAAAACGGACACGATTGTCGAACACTTCACTGACTGGTACCCGATATGTTCTAAAAGAAATGGCACAATATACATATATATGCAATACATATGAAATAGTTGATATTTGATATCTGGATCCGTCATAAGACGTCCACTTGCGTGGAATGTATTCATCTATTATTCATTGGCAATTTTCCCTATTTTTCTGAAGATTCGTGCTGGACCCTGTTGAGACACTACTTCAGTTGTCACATTGTCGGAGAAGAAGTGGTCTTCGATGCCTGTATTAATATCACAAACACGGACACCTAGAAACAGTGCCGCAGTTTCGAGTTTTGTATCCGTAACTGAGGAAAGCGAGCGGATCTAAAGTTAACGATTTACTGTTAACCGTTTGTTGATGTTTACCGGTATTTAAACACAACGGTTATAACAATACATTTCTATTGACCGGATTTGCTTTAATCAAGAATATCGACGAAAACTGGTCTCTGCGTGTGAGAATATTTCGTAGAGATATATGGACAGGGGCGGATCGAGGGGGATTCCAAGGTGTCTGGAATCCCTCTGCAAAAACATTTCTTTTTCTTTTTCAATGTTAAATTTCTCTGGTTAAATGCAGGAAAATACATCTGGAGACTTCTATTTTCCCCCTAATCCTGGATCCACCCCTGATGGATGCTATACATATAGGCCCTATATACATACCGACGATGAAGCGACGGTAGACTGACAAGATTCATACACTAATTGTATAGCACTGAACTCATTAATACTACACTTTGACGTGAAGTGCCTTTATTCAATTTCTACTTCAAATAATAAATACTGCACGACAAAAATCGGTTTTTGATTTTTGTTTTGTTCTAGCTACGTACAATACAATAGACAGGAAATAAGGTACAAAAATCGCCAATCGCCAAAACACTGTTGTCGGCTTATTCCTATTCATATATCAATATTCATCTTTCTTGATAAATACCGTTGATCTAGGGCCCAGTTCACTCGTCAATAGTTAATCGAATTTTAATTATGAGTTACGTAAAAAAAGTGAAATTCACAGAATCAACTCACAACTGCAAAACTAGGCCCAGGGTCCAAAGCACCTGTATTTAAAGAACTAGCAGTTTCTGGCACCATATGCCGGTCTAAATACACAGTCAACCATAGTCTATTACTACGAGTACACTGTATAAAATGAGGAACAGCTGTTATGAAAAAAACATTGTCGTTTACATTAAACGTAGTTCTCTTCAAGATTGAAGGGTTAATTTTTCTCGTATTGAATACTAATTAAAACGTCGTTAATAATGATCCGTATTCCATCGTGTTCATCTCAGTGAATCAGTTATCATTAGTGGCGCATATGCGTTTGTTTTGTAGGAAAGAATTGCTTTGACTATCATATATATATAATTTTGATTCGATCTTATTACAGATGTTTTGCCCGTCATGCGGATTATGGATTTAAGGAACGTGGAAAAAGTGACAGAATATGGGATACAGCGCGCCGAGAGAATCCTACAACTGTGACGTTCTTGATTGATTACTTCAAGACGATATTACCATGCATGACGTCATCACTTCATTTGCATAACGTCTCGGAAAGCTATTGCGCAAATATCATACGGATGCTGAAATTTCCCTGAGACTATATGAACAATGTTGAATTCTTACGAGATGCTTCGTACGTGAGACATGAATAATGGCGCTATATTTAATGAGTGCAATATTATGGGCCTGCCTAGTGCCTATAGCCTTTGTAAGTACTGTCGGGGGTATTGTGGCGTTATCGCATTTCCGCCTAATCTATCGATCTTTGGACGTTTTGTTAATATCGTTGCTGAGTTCGTTGCTAGTCAACTGCGTCATTGTTGTACCACTAGCGCTCTCTGTCGTCATCAACAATCTCACCTGGAGCGTAGAACTATGCAAATTTTTCGTGTGGACTTTCGTGACGTCGCGAATGGTGGGAATAATTACGTTGATATCGATTTCGATGGATTGTTTAATAATGCTTCGAGCTCCGGGCAGTTTTCGGATTTACGGACTAGTCCGATCTCGAACAGTATACGTCTACGTCATTTGCGTGTGGATACTTGCAATTTTCACCGGAGGAGTTCCGTTAATCGGCTGGTCTGGGATCACATTTGTAAAAAGTGTCAATAATGAATGTATGTTTATGCCTTTCGAAATCGGTTCGTCGTTCAGTATTTTCATGGCGGTTTTAGAATTCGCCAGTATTTTTCTATCGGTTATTTGTATTACGGACGCATTTTTTTGTCTGAAACACGCGAAACGAAGTTACAATTTGCGACGTACCCCGGGAAGTCAACAGGGTTTGCCGAAAGAGTTGGTCAACAATTCGGAAGGACTGCCGAAATCAGCCATATTGGAAGCGTTAGACTTTTCGGCTAATGCGATGGACGCGTGGGTAATCGCGTTAGCTGTAGTGATACTGTGCTACGTTATCAACCATATACCGTTCATGGTAAGTCAGTTACCTGCATGATGGAAATCATTATGTGGAGTGCCGCGTCGTTATACGAAAGCCAATCGGAAACTAATGAACTTTCACTCTGTCATTAAAATGTAATCAGATCGTAGAAAGCTTCCCATATGATGAATCCCCGCTTTTATTGGAAAATGAGTCCCAATCAGTATAAATCTCATCGGGTCAACTTAAGATTATGCTTAAGTGCTTCTGGCGTTGCGTGCTATCTTCAAAAATAGCCATATACTCTTAGTTGGACATCGTCATAACGCCTGCTGTCAGGAGATATTTAAGGAGACCTTTGTGTGAGAATGTTTCACATTTTATATTTTCAGGTGATTTGCGTTGTCGGGGCGGTCACCCCGACTGCCATTACACACGGTACTAGCAGGACAGTAGTACTATGGCTATTAATCGCGGAAGGCTGTACACTACCCCATTTATTGTGGGCTTTCAGCACTAGATACAGACACGCCTGTTCCTTTCTGATTAAGGCTTGTTGCTTTTACAAAGTCGAAGAAAATCCAGGTATTAAAACAGTTATTTAAAGCCGCGATCACACGGAGACGATTTGGTGCGGACCAAACTGGCACGGATCAGGCGCGAGCAAAATTTGGCCCGTGCCTAATTAGAGAGCGCGCTCACACGTAAAACACTCACTCGATACTAAACAATGCTTAAACAAAGGCGAAGTGAGTCATTTCCGGAACCAGTCGCAATCATTTGTCGCATGCTGAAATTTGGCCCGGGCCAAAAACTCTCGTGTGATCGCGGCTTATGGTTCCTTCAAATTGGATGATGAATATACATGAGTTCATTCTTTTCGAGTTATTCTAGAGAGATGGTGGGTATCCGGAATTAAAGCACCTAATTAACTTGATTACGATACTCATCGAGTATACTCTGTTTTAAGTGGCGGCCAAACGTCGGTATGATTGACTCATAATAGTGGAAGGTTAACCGTTATTAGAAAATCCACATCTAATTCGTGGCCGAGTGCCAGATGGCGGTTCAGTAAAAGCAAAATATCGATATTAATAAAACAGAAATTATTAGGCGAAAAAACGCTCCGTGCACACGCACAATCTGTCGTAATTAATAATCTAGGTATTAAAGCTACCAGACTACGTAGAAAGACTATTTGAAAATGAAATTCAATATGTCCCTGCATCTGTGCTCAATTAATTGTTTACTTTAGTGCTAGTGACTGAGTTAAAATCGATTTTGAATATTTCTCTACTCATACACCCGCACATCTAAATTGAAAAGCGGGCGAGTCTAATCAGACGGCTTATTGACAATATTTTGAAATTGCGAACGTTCTGGCATTTCAGTTCGAAGATTTCGATTTTTTGTTTCACTATGTTGTTTATTTACGTATAAATCCCCGCTTGTCCATTGCAGATGAAATCTGTCGTATACAGTTGTACCACAAGCGTCTACAGCTGTCGATGCCACGTCGACGATCGAGCTCTACCAGTGCCCAACCGACACCGCAGACGTCCTCTAGGAGCGGCCGGCGCAGCGAGTCCCCCTCCTACTACCGTCGAGCTAGCGGTTCCGAGATGGTAGACGGCGATGTTGACATGATCAGTACACCGAACGGTACGGCTAAACAAGTGCCAAACGGTTACGTTAGTTCAGTCAGTACTATTGAAGAGGTACTAGAAGAAGCACCTATTCACAATTTGCAGACTCTACCGATGCGAAGAAATTCGCCGCCTCCTCGAGAGAGTGAGGTTTACACAAATGCAGCATTTGAACCTGATGTAACGCAAGCTAAAGTTACACCAGAACAGTCCACCATGTCACCGGATACAATTATAATATACCCCGATGAGGACGGCACAGTGAGGCGGATGTGTACGCCAGTTGGTAATCGGACGCCATCTCCTGACTATTCGGCGCAATTTACACGTACACCATCCCCTGACTACGCTCGCCGACATCCGTATTCGCAACCGAGCCGGGATTCCAGTTCATCTTCGTGTGACGAATACACCGATTCCGATATAGAAAACGTGCTGAATGATTTAGAATATGATGTACCACAGAAGACGGAGGAGGAACAAGATCGCGATAACGATAATGAACAATATATACGACGCTTGCCGCAAAAACAAAACTCAGATACGCCAGACGATTCTGAAGGCATCGATAACGATTCTGTGTCTGATAATGTGCCAAAAGTCGATGACGGACGCGTGGAAGAGGATGAAGTCGACGCCACTAGTGATGAGTCGACTAAAATAGGAAACGAAACGCCCGGTGAAGAAACCTGCCGACAACCTTTGGTGCCGACAATAATAATTCAACCCGAATCCACGCAACCGGTTCAACAGAACACGAACAACGTAACGACGACGCCCGATGATGATGATCCGAATATCATGTCGAATAATAAAGATACGAACTGGAAAACGGCCGATAAAACGTTATCGTTGATGGAGTTTTTGATGTCTAAAGAAGAGGGAGAAGCGTATCTAGATACTGGGCAAAATATACACGAAGGTCGATATCCGATGAGTGATTTTGAAACCGGTGGAACAATGATATATGATAGTCGATATCCTTTAAGGGAAGAAGAAGAGATCACTGCTTTTGTTTAGATTTTTCGCTTAACGTGCAATCTTTTTTTTTTATTGAATCAGAAATCATCCAACATATATATTGGAGCATCTTGGTAAAAACGGCTGCATACCATTTTGGCTTAAGACCCAGCGGGCTATATCGCACACCTTGGTCTATCCGTCCATCTGTAGATGGAATCCAGTTATTTTGTTAGTTTGCTAAGCATTTCACCAAGTGGGCATGGTGTTTGTCCCGGGCTTCTTGTTGTCGCATTGGACTCATGCTATCGGTATTTCTTGTGCATAAGTTGTACTCCTTTCAATTTCAGCCCGATTGGGAGTTCCAGCGAACTATTGAGTTCACTTCTCGTTCGTCCGTCCATTTGGCCTCCTGTTCGTCTATCCGTGGTGGGTTGTCTTGATATTTGGTTCATGCATCCATCTTATACCCTAGACACTTCTGCAGCCCGAAAACTGGGCCGGACATACTTTACACGGTTTTCGAGGGATATTTTGTAGACGCTTCAATCAATCGTCATGATCGTTCATATAAATATGCTTACGTGTATATTTCAAATACGTATTCTGACCAATGGGAAAATACATATCTTTTAGTTGATAGTACACTTGGCCCGAGATCTTATGACAATTAAGATGGGAATGGTTCGTTCGTCTACATAATGTTTAGAACGCTGGACCTTTTCGCACTGAATAAATAGGTGGCCCTCAAAGTGGATCAACACCATTAGTCATCAAAGTAAATATTCGCGTAGATATCATTAACTAACATCAACAGTCCCAGTCTGACAATACGTCGTTGTTTTGATCGTGAATCACTTGGATCAAACCAGTCGGTCACGAACGTCTTCGTCGTAATCCTTTTGTTGAATTTGATTCAATGCAATAACAAATTTCAGAATTAAAACGTAATATCGGAATATATTTTATCAAATATACATATGAATACTTATTTTAAAAATTTGTACGAAAATAGATAACAAACAATTAGTTCATAAGATCACATAAAGGAATCAATACTGATTGAAGGTATATAATATCACTAAAGGTCTAACCGTTCTACTGCCTTTTTCATGAAAACTATTTGCTTCAGAGGTCTTTAATATGATGTAACAACGTTCGTATTGAAGCAAAATGTCACAGTTGACATTACATCAAGGAACGTCGTGGCATCAATAAGACCTCTACTTTCTTTACTATTAAATATTTTGTTGTGATATTTAGTAAAATTTTATTTTATAGAATAATTGAGACATTGTTACGGCTTAATGGGAAAGGTACAAATTATGAATGTAGCACATTTTTATTGTTGAAGAAAAAAGAAGTAAATTAATCGTTTTTACAATGGGATGGTGTTGGTTCTTTCTCGTTTATGTTTAGATCCGTCTAAACAAATTTTCACGAAGCAGTCGACAATTCTTCGGTTTATGCCGAGACAATACGGAACATAAGTGCTTTCCATCATCATAAGTGGGTTGTCAATGTTGCTTCATCTGATGTATATAATTTTGGCCGTTGTATTTTAAACTGCAAAGACAATAGAAAATCAAGTGGAATCATAAGCAGAATTGTATATATCAGTTCAATTGTAGAACAAAGACATAAGAAGAAAAATAACTTGGACTTTAATTGACGCCTTGATGAAAACTATCACATACAATACATCATTGTAACAGTTTTTAAGGCGTCAAGAAATTTACCTCTGTCTGAATATCTAGGGCATTGCTTCTAAATAATGAGCCGATGTTACTAAATGCTGGGTCCACATCTTCGCCTTCTGAGTGCGGCGAATTCTTTCCGGTAGAATAACCATCAGACGACCATGCCTTGCGACCTGAGTAGCCAACATTCGTATATTGACCAAACTCAGTCGGTTCTTCGAAGTCCTGCAAAAATTACCATATCATGAATAACTTATTTGGTTGGCCACGTAAACTAAAATTCTCCTTTCGCAAAATTCGTGACGATATCTTACTATCAAAATGTTTTGTTGTGCAGCTTCTTCGCCAACCTTTTCGTCATCTACAGGTCTGTAAAATATTTTGGATGCAGAAAGTAAAGTGACTTGAACCGTCATTCATGGAAGATTAACTGAGGAATATTTAGCGACCATTTGTACTGACTGACCTCTCAGTTTCATACCGGGCTTTCCTTTTCTTTATAAGAATAAGTGTGAGGACGAAGACGACAATAACGGCACCGAATCCGGCGAATACTCCAATAACAATTCCGGACACGTAGCTGGGGTCGGTTTCAACCGCCTGATACTGCGAACACTTAGCACCGGTGTAAGAATGTTTTAATCCTACTTCACAGCTAAAACAAAATGGATCACCTTAGCGCAACGGAATACATCATAATGAGGACGACTATACACATTGCTTATTGGTTTCACCATGGACTCTAAAACGGGGAGTCCATGGTTGCATGTATCAGTCATCTGATTTTATCAAGCACGACTGTCCTACAATAATACTTCTTACCACACGAGCAAGAGAAAAGGTCGACTGAATTTGAATTTAAAATCATTTATTGTTCTTACTATCTGATGTCTATTTCTTTGCATATATAGTAACTTCATGAGCTAGTTTGAAATTCCAAAAAGATTGTAACAATAGTAAAATAACCTATATCTAATTGAAATAAGAATGAACTTACAGACATTTGACTTGTCCATCGCTGTTTGAACATGTGCCGTGTCCACTACACGATTCACCTAAGCACTTATCGACACATGTGACGTTTGAGAAAGTTCCCAAGTTTATGCAGTTATGAGTGATAGGACAAAGAGAACTTTGGCACGGGTTAGCAACAAGTTCTTGTAGTATAGCTGAAAACAGACACACATATAGATAGGCTATAAGATTAAACCACGAATTTAAGAAATGATAAAAACTAAGAATAAATCATCACGTATATTATCATTAAAACAACAGAATTAAGATGCATTTCGGATCATGCTCTCTTTCGAGAGACCATCGCAAGATGTGAGGAAACCTGAACGGAGTAGTATCTACACATGGAAAACAAGTTTTATTAGATTTGGCATCTTTCCAATAGATTTGGCCTCTAACCAATCGAAAGTGACCACAAATAACACAACATACCGATCATTTGGTTTTTACTATAGTTGGTGTCCACTGTTATCTGAGTTCCATTTATAACTAGCTTAGCACTTTCGAAGGCCACTTGTTGCAGGCTTGTGTTTAAGAAATTAGGATCCTTATCTAGCTTTGCAGCTAGTTGAATAAAATGATACACGACTTCATAGTTGGCAATGATGCTACCAGAGCTGAAACAAAGATATTTTTTAATTTTACAACACTACTAAGATTCGATACTGCATATTATAAGACACGGACACAATCAATATCTTTCAGGTACCTGAAACCTGTGACCTTTACTCCAATGACTGATGGTTCTGTAGAAAATATTGGATCCAGCTAAAACAACAACAAAAAGATACATATAGACGATTTCAACGTATACGAAATCTTACTCTTCGAGACAACTAGATGATTTGATACATACAGCTCTCTTTACTGCAGCAACAGTAGACTTGTATTCATCTGAATCTGGTTTATTGAGATTATCATTATAGTTCCCTGCAAACTTGTACGGAAATGGACCAACAGTCACAGTCTTGTTGCCTATGAAAATATACATTAAGTTTATTCATTTGGAAATTATGTGTTATTCTGCATTCAACAGATCGACTTTGAATTATGCCGCAATAGATAAATGTACTAACTGGTATCGGGTGTAAATGATGACCCAGTAGTTGGTTGCGTTGGTTTAGCAGTACTCCTTCGATCTGAATTGGTAGAGTGAGCTGTCGTCCTCATAGAAACAGCTGCACTGGAACTGCTTGGTACTGAAGTTGGCAAAAAAGTTATTTTGGTGCTGCTAGTTGATGCATGTTTTACAGTTGATCCCGTACTACTAGATGAGGCCGGTGTACCAGATGGAATAGCGCTGTTAGATGAAGTTAATTTATCAGTCATAGCAATAGTACTTAATGAAGTTGGTTGATCAGTTGTACCAGTAGTAGAAAAGGCCGGTTTATCGGTTGTAACAACACTACTAGATGATGTTGCTTGATCAGTGGTACCAATGCTACTATATGAGGTTGACTGAGTTGTCTGAGATCCAGTTGTTGATGCGGAACTGGTTACATCTTTAGGAGTTGTAGCATTCACCATCGATTTCGTATTTGTAGTTGATGGTTGAACAGTAGTCGTCTGAGATCCAGTTGTTGATGCGGAACTGGTTACATCTTTAGGAGTTGTAGCATTCACCATCGATTTTGTAGTTGTAATTGATGGTTGAACGGTAGTCTTCTGAGATCTAGTAGTTGATGTAGAACTGGTTACATCTTCTGGAGTTGTAGCATTCACCATCGATTTCGCATTTGTAGTTGATAGTTGAACAGTAGTCGTCTGAGATGCAGTTGTTGATTTGGAACTGGTTACATCTTTAGGGGTTGTAGCATTCACCATCGATTTCGTATTTGTAGTTGATGGTTGAACAGTTGTCTTCTGAGATCCAGTAGTTGATGTTGAACTGGTTACATCTCTTGTAGTTGTGGCATTCACCATCGATTTCGTATTTGTAGTTGATGGTTGAACAGTAGTCGTCTGAGATGCAGTTGTTGATTTGGAACTGGTTATATCTTTAGGAGTTGTAGCATTCACCATCAATTTCGTATTTGTAGTTGATGGTTGAACAGTAGTCGTCTGAGATGCAGTTGTTGATTTGGAGCTAGTTTCATCTTTAGGCGTTGTAGCATTCACCATCGATTTTGTATTTGTAGTTGATGGTTGAACAGTAGTCGTCTGAGATGCAGTTGTTGATTTGGAGCTAGTTACATCTTTAGGCGTTGTAGCATTCACCATCGATTTTGTATTTGTAGTTGATGGTTGAACGGTAGTCTTCTGAGATCCAGTAGTTGATGTTGAACTGGTTACATCTATAGGAGTTGTAGCATTCACCATCGATTTCGTATTTGTAGTTGATGGTTGAACGGTAGTCTTCTGAGATCCAGTAGTTGATGTGGAACTGGTTACATCTTCAGGAGTTGTAGCATTCACCATCGATTTCGTATGTGTAGTTGATGGTTGAACAGTAGTCTTCTGAGATCCAGTAGTTGATGTGGAACTGGTTACATCTCTAGTAGTTGTAGCATTAACCATCGATTTCGTATTTGTAGTTGATGGTTGAACAGTAGTCTTCTGAGATGCAGTTGTTGATTTGGAACCGGTTACATCTTTAGGAGTTGTACCATTTACCATCGATTTCGTATTTGTAGTTGATGGTTGAATGGTAGTCGTCTGAGATCCAGTTGTTGATTTGGAACTAGTTACATCTTTAGGCGTTGTAGCATTCACCATAGATTTTGTATTTGTATTTGATGGTTGGACAGTAGTCTTCTGAGATCCAGTAGTTGATGTTGAACTGGTTACATCTATAGGAGTTGTAGCATTCACCATCGATTTCGTATTTGTAGTTGATGGTTGAACGGTAGTCGTCTGAGATGCAGTTGTTGATTTGGAACTGGTTACATCTTTAGGAGTTGTAGCATTCACAATCGATTTTGTATTAGAGGTTGATGGTTGAACAGTTGTCGTCTGAGATCCAGTTGTGGATGTAGAACTGGTTACATCTCTAGTAGTTGTAGCATTCACCATCGATTTCGAATTTGTAGTTGATGGTTGAACAGTAGTCTTCTGAGATCCAGTTGTGGATGAAGAACTGGTTACATCTCTTGTAGTTGTGGCATTCACCATCGATTTCGTATTTGTAGTTGATGGTTGAACAGTAGTCGTCTGAGATGCAGTTGTTGATTTGGAACTGGTTATATCTTTAGGAGTTGTAGCATTCACCATCGATTTCGTATTTGTAGTTGATGGTTGAACAGTAGTCGTCTGAGATGCAGTTGTTGATTTGGAGCTAGTTACATCTTTAGGCGTTGTAGCATTCACCATCGATTTCGTATTTGTAGTTGATGGTTGAACGGTAGTCTTCTGAGATCCAGTAGTTGATGTTGAACTGGTTACATCTATAGGAGTTGTAGCATTCACCATCGATTTCGTATTTGTAGTTGATGGTTGAACGGTAGTCTTCTGAGATCCAGTAGTTGATGTGGAACTGGTTACATCTTCAGGAGTTGTAGCATTCACCATCGATTTCGTATGTGTAGTTGATGGTTGAACAGTAGTCTTCTGAGATCCAGTAGTTGATGTGGAACTGGTTACATCTCTAGTAGTTGTAGCATTAACCATCGATTTCGTATTTGTAGTTGATGGTTGAACAGTAGTCTTCTGAGATGCAGTTGTTGATTTGGAACCGGTTACATCTTTAGGAGTTGTACCATTTACCATCGATTTCGTATTTGTAGTTGATGGTTGAACGGTAGTCGTCTGAGATCCAGTTGTTGATTTGGAACTAGTTACATCTTTAGGCGTTGTAGCATTCACCATAGATTTTGTATTTGTAGTTGATGGTTGAACGGTAGTCTTCTGAGATCCAGTTGTTGATTTGGAACTGGTTACATCTTTAGGAGTTGTAGCATTCACAATCGATTTTGTATTAGAGGGTGATGGTTGAACAGTTGTCGTCTGAGATCCAGTTGTGGATGTAGAACTGGTTACATCTCTAGTAGTTGTAGCATTCACCATCGATTTCGTATTTGTAGTTGATGGTTGAACAGTAGTCTTCTGAGATCCAGTTATGGATGAAGAACTGGTTACATCTCTTGTAGTTGTAGCATTCACCATCGATTTCGTATTTTTAGTTGATGGTTGAACGGTAGTCGTCTGAGATGCAGTTGTTGATTTGGAGCTAGTTACATCTTTAGGCGTTGTAGCATTCACCATCGATTTTGTATTTGTAGTTGATGGTTGAACGGTAGACTTCTGAGATCCAGTTGTTGATTTGGAACCGGTTACATCTTTAGGAGTTGTAGCATTCACAATCGATTTCGTATTTGTAGTTGATGGTTGAACAGTAGTCTTCTGAGATCCAGTAGTTGATGTAGAACTGGTTACATCTCTAGTAGTTGTAGCATTAACCATCGATTTCGTATTTGTAGTTGATGGTTGAAGAGTAGTTTTCTGAGATGCAGTTGTTGATTTGGAACCGGTTACATCTTTAGGAGTTGTAGCATTCACAATCGATTTTGTATTAGAGGTTGATTGTTGAACAGTAATCGTCTGAGATCCAGTTGTGGATGTAGAACTGGTTACATCTCTAGTAGTTGTAGCATTCAACATCGATTTCGTATTTGTTATTGATGGTTGAACAGTAGTCTTCTGAGATGCAGTTGTTGATTTGGAACTGGTTACATCTTTAGGAGTTGTTGCATTTACCATCGATTTCGTATTTGTAGTTGATAGTTGAACATGAACAGTAGTCGTCTGAGATCCAGTTGTTGATGTGGAACTGGTTACATCTTTAGGAGTTGTAAAATTCACCATCGATTTTGTATTTGTAGTTGATGGTTGAACAGTTGTCTTCTGAGATCTTGTTGTTGATGCGGAACTGGTTACATCATTAGGAGTTGTAGCATTTACCATAGATTTTGTAGTTGTAATTGATGGTTGAACAGTAGTCGTCTGAGATCCAGTTGTTGATGCGGAACTGGTTACATCTTTAGGAGTTGTAGCATTTACCATCGATTTCGTATTTGTAGTTGATGGTTGGACAGTAGTCGTCTGAGATGCAGTTGTTGATGTAGAAATGATTACATCTATAGGAGTTGTTGCATTCACCATCGATTTTGTATTTGTAGTTGATGGTTGAACGGTAGTCTTCTGAGATCCAGCTGTTGATGTGGAACTGGTAACATCTTTAGGAGTTGTAGCATTCTCCATCGATTTCGTATTTGTAGTTGATTGTTGAACGGTAGTCGTCTGAGATGCAGTTGTTGATTTGGAACTGGTTACATCTTTAGGAGTTGTAGCATTCACAATCGATTTGGTATTAGTGGTTGATGGTTGAACAGTTGTCGTCTGAGATCCAGTTGTGGATGTAGAACTGGTTACATCTCTAGTAGTTGTAGCATTCACCATCGATTTCGTATTTGTAGTTGATGGTTGAACAGTAGTCTTCTGAGATCCAGTAGTGGATGTGGAACTGGTTACATCTCTTGTAGTTGTGGCATTCACCATCGATTTCGTATTTGTAGTTGATGGTTGAACAGTTGTCTTCTGAGATCCAGTTGTTGATGCGGAACTGGTTACATCATTAGGATTGGAAGCATTTACCATAGATTTTGTAGTTGTAATTGATGGTTGAACAGTAGTCGTCTGAGATCCAGTTGTTGATGCGGAACTGGTTACATCTTTAGGAGTTGTAGCATTTACCATCGATTTCGTATTTGTAGTTGATGGTTGGACAGTAGTCGTCTGAGATGCAGTTGTTGATGTAGAAATGATTACATCTTTAGGAGTTGTTGCATTCACCATCGATTTCGTATTTGTAGTTGATGGTTGAACAGTAGTCTTCTGAGATCCAGCTGTTGATGTGGAACTGGTAACATCTTTAGGAGTTGTAGCATTCACCATCGATTTCGTATTTGTAGTTGATTGTTGAACGTTAGTCGTCTGAGATGCAGTTGTTGATTTGGAACTGGTTACATCTTTAGGAGTTGTAGCATTCACAATCGATTTGGTATTAGTGGTTGATGGTTGAACAGTTGTCGTCTGAGATCCAGTTGTGGATGTAGAACTGGTTACATCTCTAGTAGTTGTAGCATTCACCATCGATTTCGTATTTGTAGTTGATGGTTGAACAGTAGTCTTCTGAGATCCAGTTGTGGATGTGGAACTGGTTACATCTCTTGTAGTTGTGGCATTCACCATCGATTTCGTATTTGTAGTTGATGGTTGAACGGTAGTCGTCTGAGATGCAGTTGTTGATTTGGAACTGGTTATATCTTTAGGAGTTGTAGCATTCACCATAGATTTCGTATTTGTAGTTGATGGTTGAACGGTAGTCGTCTGAGATGCAGTTGTTGATTTGGAGCTAGTTACATCTTTAGGCGTTGTAGCATTCACCATCGATTTTGTATTTGTAGTTGATGGTTGAACAGTAGTCGTCTGAGATGCAGTTGTTGATTTGGAGCTAGTTACATCTTTAGGCGTTGTAGCATTCACCATCGATTTTGTATTTGTAGTTGATGGTTGAACGGTAGTCTTCTGAGATCCAGTAGTTGATGTGGAACTGGTTACATCTATAGGAGTTGTAGCATTCACCATCGATTTCGTATTTGTAGTTGATGGTTGAACGGTAGTCTTCTGAGATCCAGTAGTTGATTTGGAACTGGTTACATCTTTAGGAGTTGAAGCATTCACCATCGATTTCGTATTTGTAGTTGATGGTTGAACAGTAGTCTTCTGAGATCCAGTAGTTGATGTGGAACTGGTTACATCTCTAGTAGTTGTAGCATTCACCATCGATTTCGTATTTGTAGTTGATGGTTGAACAGTAGTCTTCTGAGATGCAGTTAATGATTCGGAACCGGTTACATCTTTCGGAGTTGTACCATTTACCATCGATTTCGTATTTGTAGTTGATGGTTGAACGGTAGTCGTCTGAGATCCAGTTGTTGATTTGGAATTAGTTACATCTTTAGGCGTTGTAGCATTTACCATAGATTTTATATTTGTAGTTGATGGTTGGACAGTAGTCTTCTGAGATCCAGTTGTGGATGTAGAACTGGTTACATCTCTAGTAGTTGTAGCATTCACCATCGATTTCGTATTTGTAGTTGATGGTTGAACAGTAGTCTTCTGAGATGCAGTTGTTGATTTGGAACTGGTTACATCTTTAGGAGTTGTAGCATTCACCATCGATTTTGTATTTGTAATTGATGGTTGAACAGTAGTCGTCTGAGATGCTGTTGTTGATATGGAACTGGTTACATCTTTAGGAGTTGTAGCATTCACCATCGATTTCGTATTTGTAGTTGATGGTTGAACGGTAGTCTTCTGAGATCCAGTAGTTGATTTGGAACTGGTTACATCTTTAGGAGTTGAAGCATTCACCATCGATTTCGTATTTGTAGTTGATGGTTGAACAGTAGTCTTCTGAGATCCAGTAGTTGATGTGGAACTGGTTACATCTCTAGTAGTTGTAGCATTCACCATCGATTTCGTATTTGTAGTTGATGGTTGAACAGTAGTCTTCTGAGATGCAGTTAATGATTCGGAACCGGTTACATCTTTCGGAGTTGTACCATTTACCATCGATTTCGTATTTGTAGTTGATGGTTGAACGGTAGTCGTCTGAGATCCAGTTGTTGATTTGGAATTAGTTACATCTTTAGGCGTTGTAGCATTTACCATAGATTTTATATTTGTAGTTGATGGTTGGACAGTAGTCTTCTGAGATCCAGTTGTGGATGTAGAACTGGTTACATCTCTAGTAGTTGTAGCATTCACCATCGATTTCGTATTTGTAGTTGATGGTTGAACAGTAGTCTTCTGAGATCCAGTAGTTGATGTGGAACTGGTTACATCTCTAGTAGTTGTAGCATTCACCATCGGATTCGTATTTGTAGTTGATGGTTGAACAGTAGTCTTCTGAGATGCAGTTAATGATTCGGAACCGGTTACATCTTTCGGAGTTGTACCATTTACCATCGATTTCGTATTTGTAGTTGATGGTTGAACGGTAGTCGTCTGAGATCCAGTTGTTGATTTGGAATTAGTTACATCTTTAGGCGTTGTAGCATTTACCATAGATTTTATATTTGTAGTTGATGGTTGGACAGTAGTCTTCTGAGATCCAGTTGTGGATGTAGAACTGGTTACATCTCTAGTAGTTGTAGCATTCACCATCGATTTCGTATTTGTAGTTGATGGTTGAACAGTAGTCTTCTGAGATGCAGTTGTTGATTTGGAACTGGTTACATCTTTAGGAGTTGTAGCATTCACCATCGATTTTGTATTTGTAATTGATGGTTGAACAGTAGTCGTCTGAGATGCTGTTGTTGATATGGAACTGGTTACATCTTTAGGAGTTGTACCATTCACCATCGATTTCGTATTTGTAGTTGATGGTTGAACGGTAGTCTTCTGAGATCCAGTTGTTGATGCGGAACTGGTTACATCTTTAGGAGTTGTAGCATTCACCATAGATTTTGTAGTTGTAATTGATGGTTGAACAGTAGTCGTCTGAGATCCAGTTGTTGATGCGGAACTGGTTACATCTTTAGGAGTTGTAGCATTCACAATCGATTTTGTATTAGAGGTTGATGGTTGAACAGTAGTCGTCTGAGATCCAGTTGTGGATGTAGAACTGGTTACATCTCTAGTAGTTGTAGCATTCACCATCGATTTCGTATTTGTAGTTGATGGTTGAACAATAGTCGTCTGAGATTCAGTTGTTGAATTGGAACTAGTTACAACTCTAGGAGTTGTAGCATTCACCATCGATTTCGTATTTGTAGTTGATGGTTGAACATGAACAGTAGTCGTCTGAGATCCAGTAGTTGATGTGGAACTGGTTACATCTTTAGAAGTTGTAGCATTCACCATCGATTTTGCATTTGTAGTTGATGGTTGGACAGTAGTCGTCTGAGATCCAGTAGTTGACGTGGAACTGGTTACATCTTTAGGAGTTGTAGCATTCACCATCGATTTCGTATTTTTAGTTGATGGTTGAACAGTAGTCGTCTGAGATGCAGTTGTTGATTTGGAACTGGTTATATCTTTAGGAGTTGTAGCATTCACCATCAATTTCGTATTTGTAGTTGATGGTTGAACAGTAGTCGTCTGAGATCCAGTTGTTGATGTGGAACTGGTTACATCTTTAGGAGTTGTAAAATTCACCATCGATTTCGTATTCGTAGTTGATGGTAGAACAGTAGTCTTCTGAGATCCAGTTGTTGATGTGGAACTGGTTATATCTCGAGTAGTCGTTGTATTCATACCCATTGTAGTATTTGCAGCAGCTACTGCTGAAAGCCTTTCATTACTCGGTACCAGAATATATATGATAAACAAACACAATGCCAATCGTATTAGACGCATCGTTAGGGGTTTCTGTAATCATTGAGAGAATAAGTTTTTTAAGAATGAAAATATGGTGTTAGAGAAAAAGAATTAATTGCTGACAAATTGGCGAAAAATGAAAAAAATGATTACACAAAATATATCAAGCCACGAGTATGTGTAATTTGTTCTTAATTTTGAAGAATCTAATTTTACTATTCATTCCGTGTCTATGACTTGGCGCCTAAATCTCTTAAATCGAATTCTTTGTACATCAGTCGCTTCCATTTAGACGTTTTACGTATAATTAACTGAAAAATCTCTAATCATTCGTATATATCGCAATCAAAACTCACCAAAAAACTGTGTCGTTAGAGCGATCGCCTACAAACCGGTACGTTCAGGAACTCCTCGATGAATGAATCTAGCCGAAAATTGCACCGCGCGTCAAGTAAGAGGAATGCGTTTATTTTTATCTCCTATAACAAACCTTAATCACTTTACACGGAAAGGCATTGTTAATTTAAGAATTCATTCATTTGTGGAAATAGCACAAACAATATTTGGAGTATTTATCGACCCCACCCGTGTGAATCTATTGAGGCGTAGTATGTGTGTGAAATGAGTAAATTCATTTTGATCGTAACTACTTTCAAATAAAACCACCCATTTTAATGAGTATTTCTCGTATAATGTCTATTATAGAAATTCTTCGTTTTTTGCAATTTATTTAATCGTTTACGAGCTACCAGTTCCTTAGTTCTCGGTTTAATTTTGATTTTAAGATTTAAAGATTGGAATAAATTTATCTTAGCTCTAGAGTCAACGAACTAAACCATGAACTGTGGAAGTGGGTCCTGTATTTGAACTTATTCTACATCTTTGGGTATTGGAGATATACGTGATACGACATAGCTGATTGAGATTGAAGGACGCGCGAGAAAGAGACCACAAATAACAGATAACGAACCACTATTACAGTTATCTGAAATTTCGAGCATAACTTTTACACATTCGTACCTATACGGAATCTGTTTGTGATATGATATCCTTGGTGGGCTCTGATATTTGGGTCGCACAATAGATATTAGCTTTTTGCACAGTCGTTCGACAATGCCTAGCCCTATTAATCAGTAAACATTTCATTCATAGCGCGACTGACACTTATACATGACTCTAGACACGGTTATTAGGCCTACGCCCAAAATAGTAAAGCATGATTAACGAAACTTCAAAGAAATAGTAGAATATAGACTTATTTAGGGCCATGAAAAAATGGATTTCCAGTGAATAAACTGGATAACTCGTTCACCGGGGTCACTGTTCTAGTCGACCGGATCATTAAAAATCTGTCACAATGATCTTTCAATTAGAATTTCAGTTCAGTTTCACTATTCTACTAAATTTTCTGTCCGTGGATAATTAGTTGATAATACAAGTTCATAATATGTAGAAACCTGATTTATAAACCAGTATCAAGGAGAAAATTCTTCCGTTTAAATTCGTCATAGAGTTGTTATGTGTGATTAAACACCGAAAGAATCGAATGTTAATGAAATCAAATCTAATATGAAAAAGTTTTTTCTATTAAAACAAGTGTTGCAGTAAAAATATTCTCCTTATTTGAATTCTGTAGTGAAACATTTGATCTTATCAACTAAATTCCAATTCAGGTTTTACTATAACTTTTTCATGGAACCGGTTTTCATTGACGTCATATCTCTAAGGGCAGCAAACAGTTTGTTACGTGTAATTTGACGGGAAATCCACTATTTAAGTCACTAGGAATGTCAACGAGTTGTAGTAAAGTTCTATCTGTTTATATGAGATTGTTATGTTTTCATTTCATCACGCGATAGGAAAATGTTTTGCATAACGCTGTTGTCAACTGCTAGCAATAGACTCTTATTTTTACCGGAACATTAAACTCTGAACTATAAAGGAAGACTCTTCCTTTTGGGGTCCATGATTTAAATAGCAAAGGTATGTCAAATTTCCTGCAAACAATGGTACGCGACAATGGATAATCGCAAAAGGCCAGTGCCCGTACTGATCGAATAAAGGACGGTTTATCAGGTTGCGCTATAGCATACGTAAGGATTATCTTGGTTACCCTGTAAAGTTTCATGTAAGGCTGAAATAAGAGATACCTTCTTTCTCCTAATCAGCTGGGTCACTTTTGTAAAATGCAATTAAATTTGTGATCAGTTCATTTCTATAGCCACCGGGTCCGTTATTGTTAAAGTTTGATCATGATTTTAAGAAAAAATAGTGTACAGGGTTGAGGCAGCCGGTCGCGTTAACTTATAAGCTCAGCCGCAATGAGAAACAAGGTACCAATTTTTCAACCTAGGTTTCGTGGTTTTTTACTAAACATTATAAGTTAAGGTTCATTCGGGAAAATTGATATATAAATGTACGTGTAAAATCAATATGAATATGAAATTGTTACATATCGTGCAGTTTGACGCCTGAGGGAGAAAGGTGTTGGGGGTGATGGAAGTCCTGCAGACTTTTCGTAAACCGTATCGGGTGCATATGGCAGTAACCAGTAATGCGCATCAATGATGACTCGTTAGTTAATTTTACATTCATAACAACGGAAACACACGGACAAGATGAGACGTAACTTTGTAAGTTGATTAATTTGTCTAATGTTTATAGGGTAATTTGTGTTCGATACGACTATATAGGGACGCATCCTTCAGAGATCATAAGTTAGTACAAACACTATCTGAATATGGCAAAGATACAAGTAGATACTTCAATCATGTTGCGGTTTGTTAAGTTCACGTAATTGAAAATTTAGATATGTCCTTATTCCTAGACTTTTGATATTGCATGCGCTCCCAAGTTTCCAAAGCTTGAACAATTAACTTCGGTCTGTTCTTCGTTGTTCTTGCTTATTCGAATATCTGATAAATCATTTTTTCGAATCGTTTTTTTTCGGGTGAAAAGAAAAACCTGTATGAATTTTGGGGAGTGTTTACAGCATTACTTCACTGAAATTTCAGTCGTATTTGTTACCAATTGTAGCAGCACTTGTGGCAGCTTCAATCGATTCCAAGCCATTGGGAGAAAGGAGCCAGAATCCGCCCAATGATTGCACGAAGGTAATCATACAGAAAATAGGTATATCATAAGATTATTTGATATTCCGAAATGCTACTCCGTCTTACCCATGTTGAGTATAAATATTCGACAATCCGCGTTTCCTCGCATGAAAAGGGAGAAGTGGTTTACCGACTAAATTGATACTGAGTTGGGAGCTTTTGGAACCCCGAACTACCCCAGATATTTGAATGAATTGAGGAGAATTCTTTTTTTAAAACGAAGATAGATACGGCAGACCTTCCTGCTCCTTTCTAAACGCGTATGGCTTTGGCTGGAAAATATAAGAAATAAATTGTTTACTCGGGATACCGTCGTTTGAATGTGCTTAACTCGAATATAATTGATATTTATTTCTTAAGTTGTTATTTCTATATCTCAGGTGTGTTTGCAACAGAAAATAGCTTGTCTGTCAACATGTGACGATGGCGAACGGGCTTCGTGTAGCAGCAAATGTATGGATGAAGAACAAAATTGCCGAGTGAGCCAAAACTGCGCAATTACTGCGACCACCTTGCCATTGGAATCCGGCAAATTCAACTGGCAGACTGCGATTTCACAGCTAAGTGATGACGACTGGCAATCTTTGATCGGTTTTGCTACAACAATCATGCCTCAAACATACGATGAATGGGTATCTTTAATAGCTGCGATAACGGCTTTGGCACCGACACCTCCACCAACAATGTCAGCTACTCCACCTACAATGGCAACGTCAAGGAAACACGATAAACGGGAACCACAATTTGACCAACTAAGTGATTACGACTTACAATATTTAATTGGTGCTTTAGTTGCAATGATGCCTGATGACCTACAAAATCTAATTGGAACAATAGTGGCATTGATGCAGACACTACCCACAATTCCAGAGCCTACTCCACCACCGCCAATGCCAATGCCAATGACCCCACCAACAACAACAACAATGCCAATGACAACACCACCACCAACCATGCAAATGACAACACCACCACCCACCATGCCAATGACAACACCAACAACAACCATGCCAATGACAACACCACCACCAACCATGCCAATGACTCCACCAACAACAACAATGCCAATGAAAACACCACCAACAATGCCAATGACAACACCACCACCAACCATGCCAATGACAACACCACCACCAACAATGCCAGTGACAACACGACCGATAATGCCAATGCCAACTACAACGTCAATGAAACAAGATAAACGAGAACAACCATTGCCTACTCCATCAGCTACAATGCCGATATCAACACCACCTCCAACAATGCCAATGACCCCACCAACAACAACGATGCCAATGACAACACCACCAACAATGCCTATGACAACACCACCACCAACAACCATGCCAATAACAACACCACCGCCAACCATGCCAATGACAACACCACCATCAACCATTTCAATGACAACACCACCAACAACAATGCCAATGACAACACCACCAACAATGCCAATGACAACACCACCACCAACCACGCCAATGACAACACCACCACCAACCATGCCAATGACTCCACCATCAACAACAATGCCAATGACAACACCACCAACAACGCCAATGACAACACCACCACCAACCATGCCAATGACAACTCCACCAATGACACCACCACCACCGACAATGCCAATGACAACACCACCACCAACAATGCCAGTGACAACACGACCGATAATGCCAATGCCAACTACAACGTCAATGAAACAAGATAAACGAGAACAACCATTGCCTACTCCATCAGCTACAATGCCGATATCAACACCACCTCCAACAATGCCAATGACCCCACCAACAACAACGATGCCAATGACAACACCACCAACAATGCCTATGACAACACCACCACCAACAACCATGCCAATAACAACACCACCGCCAACCATGCCAATGACAACACCACCATCAACCATTTCAATGACAACACCACCAACAACAATGCCAATGACAACACCACCAACAATGCCAATGACAACACCACCACCAACCACGCCAATGACAACACCACCACCAACCATGCCAATGACTCCACCATCAACAACAATGCCAATGACAACACCAATGACAACACCACCACCAACCATGCCAATGACAACTCCACCAATGACACCACCACCACCGACAATGCCGATGACAACACCACCACCAACAATGCCAACTTTGAATTCCACCTAAACAACCCAAGGATAATCAAAAACCTTTCCTTGATGTAGTTATAACAAAATAAAGCGTCCAAAGAAGTATAATTCTGAATAATTAAATCTGTCATATATATGCTGAATAAATTATATCTTCAATCCAATATGTTCCATAGTTTAAATTATTGACAGGTTAGTGGGAGGTTTAGTTGAAAAAGACGATGCACAACACCTAATTCGCAGATGTTGAAGATTTTGTAGATTTCCGCATCTTTTTAGACTACGCTTTCAGTAAAGGATGTGATGGAAAGACACCGAGTGTCAGTATCAACCTCAATTGATTCGATGTGGTCTTGGCAGATCAGAGATTTGAAAGGCTTCCCTGCTGTTCAATGGAACTTAAACGTTTCCTGTTGCAGTAGATATCGATGCATGAATTGCTTAATGATTTCAAATATGCTAACATTCCGTTTTTCATTTAATGAACGAAATACAAGGTTTGTTATCATATCAATGAGCGCTTTATTCAAAAATATATACAACAAATTACGTATATTTTCTTCTGAGATAGCGTTTGTAAAGCGTTCAAATACAATGTACATGTAATATTATAATCATGCATTATTGCAAAATGACGAATAACAATCATTCAGACTTAGATTTCTAAAATGCTGAATTTTTCAACTAAAATGAACATTCTTTAAACACACTGATAGCAATCAACACAATAACCCGTGCAGACAATAATAGCTACGAATTCTGCCATTAGTGTACCAAGCCATGGAAAATGCTTCGAAGCGGGATTTATCATTTAAAATGTATACAGTTAAAACTCACAAATGTAACAAACATAAAATGCTCAAACCAGAATTCGGAAAATTCTATCATATTCACCGTATATGTATATATATACAAAAGGCGTCCAGCAGTAAGATAACCAGATTTATACACAAATATCTTCAGATATTCCTTAAAATACAAGTGAACTAGAACTAAATGTAATTAACATGTGGTACTATAGTACGTAAACATAAACGTTTTACTATAATTTCGTCGATAAGTGACATGTGCATGATCATTTTTCACGAAATGTACTGGTGTACGTAGTTTGTGAACAGCAGTTATAAGTAGATAAATGATTACCAGAATATCACAAATAATCCATATCACAAGCATTCGTCACAAGACACACAGGATAACATCTTGTCCAGCAGGATGAATCGCCTTTTTAAAATGGTCGCATAGCTCCGTGATATAACTGTGTCATTCATTTTTCATCAGCTAAACATGTGGAGAGTCCATGGTACCATAATTACCTAGATAAACAATACAGCAGAGACTAAAGTGGAAATCATTTCAAGATGTACTTAAACCTGAAAACTACATGCATTCAATACCAGGTATGTGACAGAAGGGACACCATACAGTACCAGGTATCGACCTGCAATCAGGACCGATCTGTCAGACATTCAATACATTCTAGAGAATCGAGGCTTTACATGTGTTGCTGACTTCTTCACCAAAGACATTTATAATTGAAAGTGCTCTACATGAATGGACTTCAAACACCAAGCAATTTAAGTCAATTTATCACCGCACTCCAAAAGTGGTGATCCAGCGAGACGATCAAGCAGCAATGATGAATGTCTGATGGGATTCTGGGACAATTGCCCCCAAATAAAATCCTTTTTGATTTCGATTAACACCACCTAAATACTTTACTTAGAAATTCATTTGCATATTATTGAATATAGATTTGTAAGATATAGAATTACTGATGTTGTGTGCAGATCAAAAACTTTAAATCAGTCCTTGTGTAATTATAATTCACTTACCAAATTAAAGGAAACTTAATAAGTCCACTTATTGGTGCATTAGTTAACGTTGGCTGATTTTTTGGAATTAGTTTTAGTGTTACTTTAGCCAGTCAAAAACAATGGGTTGCAGGGGTTTCACGACAAAATCGACTTACCACCAGTGGGTAAACTGTTTTGACTGGTCAATGACCCACGCCGTAAGCGTCTTGGAACCTGAACGAATTCCTCAGGGGCACCACGCGGTATTCGAGCTTGGCTCGCATATAACTGACTAAGAATCGAGGCAAAATACACGAATGATACGAGCATCTACAAAACAACAAATTATACGAATCTTAATACGATTCAATTAATAGATACATTGTCTTGAATGAGTCTTAGAGTATGCTTTTAAATTAATTGATAATTCCATTACTTGGAAAGAAAAAGAAGTTACAAAATTAAAAAGATTTAAAGACGAGGGATGTAAAAGGCCTGATAAAGGAGATCAAGGTTTCAAGTCAGTTGAAACATGTACTGTACATGTAAAAATGATATGAAAGACTCCATGATTGAAATAACAAATACCTCAAAAGCTTGAAACATGTAGTTGTACCAGGAATTTGGGACAATCACAGCATTTCCTGAAACGAGGTAGAAATGATATTACTAGTAAAAACATAAGCATTTGGTAGTACTCTAAATTCATAAGCAATTTCATGCAAATTATATTCAACCATTTTTCCACCCAAATTGCAATTCAAATAATGTTCTTTTAACCGTGAACTCAGAGAGTCTATGCTTTAACTTACCACATAAAGTACCCGTTGATATTGAAAGAAACAACATTTTAACATAGACCAGGACAATATTCCATCGATTATTTGGCTGTAATGGTTCATCGACGAATTTCCAGCTTTTCTCCTAGACAGTAGACAAAAGATTAAATCAGTGAAAATTGGCTGTAAACAGGTCTAGAAAGGATAGCAAATATGCTATACCGGTACTTACATCGAATCTAAATGTGGTTGTGTAAATGCCAGCAAACATCAGCAAAGTTGATAAATACGCTTGAGCAATGAAAATACCGGTTAAGTTGTGTATTACCAGTTTCCTCATCATTTTCACTGAATAAAAGATGAAACACGAAAATTCTGATACGTAAAATGATGATACTACAGGGAACGGTGAAATATCTTTCTTACAAAACTTCCAGAAGTTCTCCTTATTGTGCAATTATGGGAGAAAATGGTCTTCCGGGATTTTTTTCAATCATCACTGGAGCTAATTCCCAAGGTCTAGGTGTCTAGGTAGGAGCAATACTTGGAAAAGCTCAGCCTTCTCTGGTGAGCAGAATAAAGTGTTCTTGTTGGTTGTGCATATAACTCTTACTACTCTAATTGCTTACTACAGATATTAGGTAAGATGAGTGTACTTTTCTTTCTTACCGTTTATTAAGACGATTAAAAGAAAATTAAGTAGTTGAAGACTAAGCATTACAGCTTCACTCTGAAATGGAATAAACAAAAGCCAACATTGCCAATATTCCTCGAGGTTATTCTCCATAAATCGGATGAATAATCATTTACTGCAGTTTGATTATTACAGTAGTTTTGAGATTGATAACGCTTCAAATCATTCAACATATTGTCGACAAATCAAAATCGGGATAACAGGTGGTGAGCAAAACCAAAATAATCGATTTATACCTAAACTTTTAATGAATACTACAATATATGAAATACATAGATAAACAGTCCGAATAGAATTATTGTGATCCGTATTAAAAGGTCTACAATATAATGAACTTACAATACGCAAAATCTCTTCTCTGGTTTCTGTATTGCTCGCACCATCTAATACAACCAATATTGCAACATTTAATACCTACAAAAAAGACCATTATGACCAGAATGCAGACTTTTAGAAACTGTATTATTTTCAATAGACTGAAATACAAACTTACTTGTAAAATAAATGTAATGATTAAATTATGACTTCCCATGAGGAAAAGACATTTCTTAAGTTTTGAACCTCTTTGAAGATGTTGCATGCCACCAGATGTCTCTGCTAGTATGTACGACTTCATAAACGAAGCCCCGTCCTCCATATTTTGAAGAAGATACTCAGCTTGACGACGAGTGATCTTGTACGAGGCATCTTTCGAAAAGCTACAATTCAACGAGTCCAAAATAAATTTTTTCGAACAACCACATAAATCGATCTTCTCGGTAAAAGAAGAGAATAATCAAATTAAATTTTCAAATTGATTTTATCGTTAAGTTAGATATATCTAACATATTTATCGTTTTAGTCACCCATGGACTCAATGCAAAAACCAAATATTTCTCATTTCACAAAAAGCTAAATGCACTTTATACAGTTTAAATATTACTCATTCAAATGGCAAACACACATTAATATCTTATCACACATTGCATAAATTCCACAGAAATGAAGTGCAAAGAAACAATGTTAATTTGGTTAGAAAAATATAATATATACATATAAATTATCAGTGAAGTGCAATATAGGCCAAATTATGAAATTTCAATGATTATCAGAGACGGAATGTGCGTACTGATTTAAATTTAAATATATTTCAGTCGTAATGAACAATACAATTTTCTCGGAACTTTATCAGAATTTTACAAAAACTATTTCTTTATCGGAAAAGCATTCTCCTTGATATGATTTAATATATGCTGATCACATAATTTACTGCTTCTGATCATTTTATTTTAGTGCTTTCATTGGCTGAATAAAGGGATAAGGCAAAGACAACTAAAGGGCTTACTCTCTATTAGCAGACTCTGAAATCTGCCGCGAATATGAAGCATTTATTCCATTCCTTATCGGAGAAAAAAAATATAATAGCAACTTTGAGCATATACCAATGGGTCCTTTTGATCTCAGTAAAATACGTCATCTCGGTAATAAGGATGACCGAAAGAAAAGTGCCGGATAATATCATCAGCAAAAAGCAATATTCAAACAGATGTGCACTTTCCAATTCTACAACCCATAATCAACGCTAGCATCGGATACTGCAACGAACATCTACAGATTACAGATTTAACTTACAGAACTGAGAACATGATGATAAAAAGACAAAGTCCAAAAAGTAAGCAAGCAAGAATATGAAAGAAAAAAGTAAGTTTTCAAACATCGTGCGCATGAAATTGATGGGATAACAATTCGTAGCTATATTCAAATATGAAATGGACTTACTTGAAATACGAAGTCATAGGACTGTTTCTGGTATTGTCGGCTATGAGGGGCGAATTTTCTAAACTTTCCCCGGTGTAATCCCAAGCAAGATCGTCATGAACGACGTCCGCCATTTTGAAATGTCACATGACAGGTGCGTACTTACCCGTACTATTTACTGAATGAAAACGACTGGATAATCGTCCTATGAAACGAAACCGTCGTAGGAGAAAAACGATTTCATCCGGCACGAAAGTGAACCTTTATTCCTCATTAGTACCCCGGGAACGCCACGATCGCATTACACAAACAATCCACCACATTTTGAAAAATATGTTTTTTTCTGGATGGCTCCGAGTGCGTGGAGGCGGAGCCAGAGAGTCGTTCCGCCAGTCCGAATCTGAAAGGCCCCGGAGTATTAGGGATTTTCAATCATCCGAATCACTGATTGAAAAAGTACGAACCGCATTGGAAAATAAATGGGGGGCTGCCTTAGGAGGCGGGGGCAGTACCCTTCCACAGACAATTTTGTGCCCTTTTTGCATCTGATTACCCTTTTTGTGAATTTTAGTGAATCATTATTCTGAAATATCCAATAGAAATTAAGAATCCTTCACTGGGAACTGACATTGCTGTCAAGGCATTACAGAGTTCTTGTTTGCCTCTGGGAAACTGCCCTTTTTAAGCCGGCACCCGCCCATACGGCACCGAAAAAAAAAACATTTTTCCTGGTGAAATGTTATGCGTGTGCGGCGGGTGTCGGGCCCCACTCCCAACAATGAGAGCGTGGCCCTGGTTATCTAATCACTGTTTTTATCTTCAGCTCATATTATTATTCAGTCGTCCCATTGTCGTACGTAATTACTTGCCTCCACTCACTAATTAATCATTCTTAATTAACTTATTTCTAATTACCATGCTCACTCCGTTTCTAATCAGTGTCACTCTCCCTATAAATGCTTTGAAGTTTATTCTCAGGTTGAGCTCTGCATTTTCCCGATGAAGCTGCATTGGCAGCGAAAGTGGTACAACAAATAAACTAGTTACCGGTAACCTTCAAAGTATTTTTTATTATCATTTTGGTGTCTGTCTAAAAGGCCTACGTGACATTTGATAGCTAGATATTGAGATAATTGCTCGCTTTGACAAGGAGACGCCGGCACTAGGGATAAGTACTTGTTTCAATTTCTCAGTCTGCTGCGTGACGTGTCGAAAGGAGGTCTGTATTTTTTCTGCAAATATAGGAAAAGATCACACTTGTTATTTTTGTGTCGCAACAGAAACATCGTTACCTTGTATTGCGCTGTGGTGTCACCGACGACAGTTGTATTTATTTGGGTATATCAGTTTCATTGTTCATTCAATTCTATTCGATTCAATATCTATCTCACGGAAAAGCAGAACGATGCGATCAGGGAAAAATAAACAATTTAAAAAACGAGATGAAAAAACTAATTTTCAAATATTGGGGTGCGCTTTTTTATGCAGGCCTTATACAAAGCAATTCGGGGCCGCTAACGCAGGCACCGAAATGAAAGAGAGAGAATAAGGAAAAAGAGATGGGAGAAAAAATGAGAAACAGATAAGAAGACACAATAAGAGCTTGGAACGAAAACAGGGAAAGAAAATTGGTGTAGGAAATACATGTATTTTGATAACAATGAAGAGACGCTAAGTTGTTTGCACATTTGGAGGTTAAAATACTCGTATATCGTCTGTCGCCCCAATGTGTCAATGAAACCTTGAAACGCTTTCTACTTGCCTTTGATCGGTAGGTATAGTAAGCGAATTCAGCAGCGAGGACAATGAATGACACTATTATCCCCGCAGCCAATAGAATCATCGGTCCAGCGAATGACGATAACTGAACTGGCGGTTCATCGTTCCACAAACCACCAGTTGTTGTTAGTTTTCCGTTTTCAAAAACTGTATTATCGTCGACTTTGTAATTTCTACATTTGATGCCATCAATAAACCATCGTCTGTAGTATATTTCCATTTTCCCGCTTTCTCTCAATTTCAGAAGCGCCCTGCTCAACGCCTCGCGTAACGGATGGTTTTCTTGTACGGCGAATCCGTAGTCTCGTTCCTCTAAACTTCCTCCCACCACAAACAAGTCGCAGTTAGACGAGTTTGCTGCTAACCAATCTAGATATGAACTTTCCCCGATAAACACGTGGCCTCCTATCAATATATAAATATTTTACTTTTAGTGATGATTTTCTTTCACACCGCATGAACGGGAACCCACATTTTCAACCATGTACTGATTAAGAAAATAAATATTCTAAAGAATTCGACCGATCCCCAACTATATCTGTACTTCGGTTTCCGATTTCAAAATCAAACCCCTGTTTCGCTCCCGGTAGGTGCGGTGGTTTGTAAGGGACTGAAATCACCCGATCAAAAAGGGGACAATCCCTATTTTAAGATCGTAAAGAGCATTTTATATATGGTCCCTTTCAAATGTTACGGAAATGGTGAAATTATCCCCCAAAAAAGAGCATTCGTTGTATACCTTCCATGACTTTTTCGTTAGCATCAAGCACCGAGTCGTAGGTCTGAATGTTTTCCAACAGACGCCGGTAATAGGAACGGTTGCTATCCCGAAAGAAGTTTCGAACGGAGCCTTCGTCTAATGTCCCATATTTCAGTTCAGGATACTTAATCAGATCGCCGACATTTCGGACTTTCGCCAACTGACGAGGATCACGAGACACGAAAGGAGTGGTTTTAATCATGGCAACAATGTACGTCGCTAAGACAACTATACAGAACATCCACCAGAACGAAACTAATGATCGCGCAGAAATCGACATAGGGCGTGGTCTTGAACCTGAAAAGTAAATATAAAAAGTGAGTTTCTTAGTTCAGCCAGTAAATTAATATCAATTCGATCCAATGGGAGCATAGGTTAGTACGCTATCAAAAAAACTCCTAATCTAAAACCTACACCCGACTACAAGGATGATTACTGCGCGAATATCGTGTAACAGTTTTTCTAAGGATAAGAAACAAATTTTACGTATTGTCGGGGTGTTATAGACCTTCAAAATACAAGAATGATAACCAATCGGCAACCTTCGCTGTCTAGTACACGGGCAGCAGTGGGATCACGCGTGGGGACATAAAACTGAAACAAGCAAATTGCTCGTTAGGTTAGAATTCTGTTGTGAGCAGAGGAGTGTCTGTCAGGAGTGTCTCTCGAGTTGCATAATTTGTAACGCCTGGAAACTGAGACTTGAGGATTTAAGCTGGACAGAAATTCAGTATCTGGTTAATATTAGTACATGTGGTGATTATAGAATAGTTAGCGAGTTAAGGCTAAAAAAAATTGATACCTTGTTTCTCCGCTCTCCTGAGCTTAAATGTTGACCCGGCCGGCCGCCTATCTACTCTATACATTACTTTTTTTTTAAATCGTGATCAATTTTACCATAACAGACCCGGCCGCTATAGAAATGAACTGTTTATAAATTTTATCATATTTTACAAAAATGACCCGGCCGCTGCAGAGAAACAAGGTATCATTTTTGTTTAGCCTAACGACTCTTACCTTGCAATGCAAAACTACTGAAGACGAACCACAGGCTTTGTTTCAAACCGATGTTCTCGTGGTCATGTTCGTCAGATAGCCCACGACGCAAACGATATCCCCATTCATACGGGTTCAAGTAGTTGTGAGCTAGTAGTACTAGGCTTACCTGCCAAAAGGAAGTTGAGACATTGATGCTTTTTATGAAATATAAAACCTGAATTTCTTAAAATTAAAAATTAAAACTCGCAGTTGGCCCGCGTGTTAGAATGAGAGTATGATGCTGATATATATAGCTTGATATATCGGAATTTGATTTTATATTTTCCTTTGACAGAAAATCTAAATGTTGTTAACTACATTGTAAAATTGCATGTAGGCCTAGTGAGTTTTAAGGTCTACTCTATTTCATTATCCGTTTATCATGTATATACATATGCAATTACAATAAAATGGACTGGGCATTTACATACCACTAACCAGGACAGCAAAATCAACAACCAGACCCACGATGAAAATGGGTTGAAAAAATAGCTCAGATTTCCAAGTTCGGTACGATCTTTTCTGATGACGTCACGTCTGTTCATTAACATTGTCAATCCTAATTGCAAAAATGGCCGAGTGAAATCGACGACCGACTCTCTTTGTGATGTTATAGTTAAAGGCGCAACTGCCACGTCTGCGGCCTAAAATGGCAAAATATTTCACAGAATGTACAAACCATGAATGAGAACCGTTTTTTCCACCGATAGATTGAGGAAATATATTACTGGGATAGAACTTGGTCTAATACTTATTCAAAAAAAATCAAAAGCGGGTTTGTTCTCGGTTTGTGTTTACAGAGCTTGCTGTACCTTTTTAAGGTCATCAAGCCTTAAAGCGACGATATGCTTACCCCGGACATAACCTCGCCAACCATTCCACTCCAATGAGTTTCGTTTATTTTCGAACCAAACTTTCCATCGGGAACGAGATAAACACTGAAATCTATGCCCAATATTTTTGCCAGTCCTCCCATGATGTCCATATTATAGCCTTCCCACACATAACGACGAGTTCTTTTATTGTGACGAATGTTTATGAAGGGTGGACTCTGAAAAAAATCCGTTGACAATATCGCAAGACAAAATTTTTACGTTCGTGTTTGTCATGATGGGAACATGTTTTTCTGTTTAGAATTCGAGAGTAAGATTGGAATCGTGGTATATCATAACACTAGATATGGTAACAATAACTTTAAATGTCATCTGGAGGTATCCATTACTCAGGAAATTAAAATTGTCATGAAGCAGAACGAAGAGATGGAATGTTGATCATGGAATCGGATTGATATGTCATTCATTTCCTTACCCCCACAGCTTCCAACCGCTGAAGAATAAAACCCTATTTGTCCCCGATTCGTGCGATTGATTTTTGTTAGTCGTATTAAGCCGCAAACTACACGATTTTCCTTGAACGTAAATCTTTGCCAGAAGAAAAAAATTGAAGGTTGTTGAGCCAATAATTCACGGTAAAACAAGTTCCTTAATTAATTAACCTGTAAACAGATCTGGGACCCAATAATTTGTTCAATTGGAGTTTTAGGCTTACCGTAATAAATCTATAGAATAACCTACCATGATTGAAACTGCCTTGGCAATCGCCCGTCCATTTCTACCGACAGGTAAACCATATCGCGTCTCTGGAAAATGTACCAGAATTTACTCTTTAAAGTTTCATGAATGTTAACTAGGAATATTTCATCATTCATTGGTCGGGTTTATAAATCATGACCCTCTGGGATCTTTGCGTCTCCAAGACTGCGAACCTTGGTGTCTTTTTACATCAGAATTCCGTGAGGTTTGAAACAATGATGACGGTGATATTTTATACACCGCACTACGCTTCGTTTCAGAGCGGTTTTACACGATTAAATCGACGATTCTTCGGCTGAAGTGCTCATTAGAAAGATGGGTCTGTATAAGTTTTTTCAAAAGTTTCAACATCGTTCTAGTTTCTGATAAAAGCAGGCTAAAAAGGTGGTACTGCAAAATAAAACCTCGTTTACCATGAAAACTAGAGAGTGGGAAATTACGCTGCGACCTGAGTGACGACTTGGTTTATACATGTAGAGATAAAGCATCTTGGGAGATAAGCAGACCATGACCGGTATAGCCAATGCAGACGATGTGGAATCTTAGTTATATATCCGAAATAAATGTATTTGGTGGGAACTAATCGGTAATTCAAGAGGTTCTATGCGGATTAAACGTGCTTCTTTGAGACAACAGAACTTGAGAAACGGAATTTCGAGGGGAAACCGACCGCATACGAATAGCATAAGTTAAAAACACGTGTGGCATTTAAAGACGTGCCTACGATAGACCTAGGTTTGGTTACCAAGGCTACTGAAGCTCTTAAAGTATCGCTTACCTTTTTGTGCGGTTTTCGTAGGAAAACATAGAAGACACAAGACCCACACGTAAATCATTGTATTTGCTTGTCCGCTGACCGAGGTACGACATCGGCGACTGTTAATTTAGCAATAGATCTCATCAACCTCAAACAACGTGGCACAGAATAAGCGTAATTTAATTTGGATACGTTATCAAATTCACATAACCTTTCGAAGATTGAATTACCCACGCATCGTAAAATAAATAGAACTCGTAAATGGGCGTTATCCGTATTGTTTCTTTTTTATGGAATGATTGATAAAACATTGCGAATTATTTTCTCACAATGATTTAGTTTTGAAAGAGAAAAAGCTTGAACGCTATCGAGAGAGTGGACCTTTGCTTCCCACGCAGTTCGTGCGTGATAGAACAGTAAGTGTTGTCCAAGTATAGCCACACGTACTGACTCGCTGTTACTTCGTCGTAGCAACATTTCAGAGTTTCAACATTCATGAGTCGAGAAGATACACAATATCCGTGTAAGATGATAACGAGAGAAATCCCCACAATAAATTCAGTCAAAGAGTGAAACTTGAATAGAAGAGTATACATATATTGCGCAACATTTCCGCTAAAGACTATTAGCTATCATCAGGCGTACTGAGAACAGGAGAATATTACAAGATATTTTTACAAGACCAAAACAATAGAGACAGAGTGAGTGATTAAAATGTTGAAAGGGGAATGTATTAAAGTAATGACACAACAGCTGGAAAACAATAGTTAAGTAAGCTAGGCAAACTAGGGGCAACATACCAAATGTAACCTAGGGCAAATCGGCGACGAATACCATTTTATAATGGAGTGTACTTTTTTCGAAAGTTTAAGAAGTCGGTACATACCGCAACAAATAGTAACGTTTCCTAATATAAGAAAATTTATGAACCTTTTTACGTCAGAAAACCCAAACGTCCTAAGGAATCTTGCAGTTTTTATAAAAAAGGCACATAGCCTCATCTAGCCTCACCTCATCGCTGTTCCTGGTATACACGAACTTTTCAAAATAACTTTTCAATTGTAAATATAACTAGTTATTGTATGACTAGCAACTGTTATTGTATAACTGCAAACTGTTTATTTTGTATGTATCCTGTGCTCGCAAAAAATGTACAATTTTCTGGAGCAATAAATTTAAATCTAATCTAATCTAATCATAGATTAAAGTAATTCAAAAACAAAAGACACAAACTAAAGTGATTAAACGTGAGGTTCTCAGTACGCCTGATGACGGCTAATAGTTTTAAGCCGAAACTTTGCGCAATATATATATACTCTTTTATTCAAGTTTCACGTTTTGACTTAATTTATTGCGGGATTTCTCTCGCTTTCAATATTCATATATCGAAACTTTATTACCAAAGAAAACTTTTATGACTAGTGCATGATTATATAGTAGCAATATTTCAATCATTTCCCAAGACTGAATCCAGTTTACCAAAAAGCATTTTTTCAGGTAGTCAAATCTTTTGATTTTATTGCAAGATACTTCAATATTTTCAATAAGACGGAAATAAGTCATTTAACATTTTACTCTTTAACAGCCCTGGCGCAGGTTAAAAGTTTATATAAATAAAACGTTATGGAATCAAGAAACTACTAAACTAAAAATGTCTTTTCTGTAGTTATATATATAAGATATATATAAGATATATAAAGATGTATCCTATTTTCGTGCTCCAAAAATTGAGACCACATCCTAACAAACCCCACCATATATACATGCACATATAATATATTTCACCACATCGTATCGTGGTTCTCACCATATATCACAATTAAAATCACAAGGATGATCGCTATTGAACTAGGAAGTTACTAAAAATACATTTTTGATAATAAGCAATAGCACATATGAAAAAAGATCTGAGATTCATTGATGAAGCAAAGAAAAATATATTCATATTCAACTATTTCGATCCTATTTCAGAACTGACAGCGTCTCTGGGCCACCAGGATGAAAGGATATACAGTTTTTTTATCAGAATATCTGTTCTTAAAATCATCATAAGTATTGCATTTTTAATGGTCAAATGAAACCAGATTTTATACCTCGCACCTAAGTTCGATTTCAACAAAGAAAAATTCTTAATTCGACCGCCGGTCGAACAACTATTACTTCAATTTCCGATTTAAAAATCAAACCCTCTGTTCTGTTCCCGGCAGGTGTGGTCGGTTTGTAAGAAACACCAAATCAAAACAAATCAACCCAATCTTTCAAACAAATAAACAACTGCGTCACACCCTATTCTAAAACGTATTTCAGTAAAGCAAATGATATCATACGTTAAATGGACTCTGCCTCCGTCGTGATATATAATTTGGGTTTCTGTGAACGCCAGCGGTGTCATCACTGGAGCCGTAGCGAACGGCAACGGGCCTCTCTGTCGACACCAAAGGTGTCTCGTCATCATTTAAGTCAGCGGCGTTCGAAAACTTAGCGGACGTTTCAGTGACTGGTGATGCGCTGCTGGTGTCCTTTGGTGAGGAGCGACGCCTTCGATTTGCTAGAACTATTACAACGGCAATCAGTATAACTATCGCAATGCCTTCGATTATTGTCCCCAAAATCCACGAGTTTTCCGACAAAAGCAACAAAAAACTGTCACTTCCATTTGTCACTGAAATAAAAACGGCGATAAAAAATCCAAAATACATGATAGAAAGCTTTATACACTGCTACGTATATAGAATTACAAACATTTATAAACATTCATCAAAATTGTATTCAGGATCAGATATTCTATGAGCGTTTAGATAATTGAACATTCAACTGGAGAACCAAATTCTAACCCAAAACTATATCAATATTTATCCCACATTCATACGCTCAGTGGGCGATAGAATGACATTAAAGAATTAGTTTCATGCGGTTTTTTGGCCGATATTTATCATTCAAATTAAACTGATTTTTGGGAATTGAATAAAGTAATCTTACCATCCGCCTGCAGTTTCATTGTATCGTAATCATAACCCAGATTTCTGGAGTCGGCGAACATCATCGCGTGAGTGTACGTAAAGGGCGGGAAAAACGGCACCAAGTACTCGTCTCTGTTGTGACCGATTGGGGCATTACGAACCGGGAACTGAAATAGATTCAAAAGTTAACTATGTATGGTTTCAATTAGTAGTGAGTTTGGGTGGAGTTATCATGCCTTTCTGAACAGAGACAAAGCTATGCATACTAGTAGTTGAAATGTAATTCGAGTCCTTTTTAATCAATTGCAAACTGTAAAATAAAACAACCGTTTGTCCGAGCGAGGCCTATTCATATTCATAACTTTTTTGTTCCATTCAAATATCTAAGGTTGGGAATATAATCTAGTTGCTTCGGTTGATAACTGTTATAATGATATATCTACGTACCTCGCTTAATGACGGCCGATTCTTTCGGAGCCACATTTCAAATAGTTTATCGACGAACGTGTGATGGGCCAGGAATATCGGATCGTTCAGCGACGACGATTGGTCTCCGAAATGGCCTAAAGCTGCCTGATGAACCTAGAAGAGGATATTGTATACATGTCGATCTTTTTTTCTCATTAAAAACTATAGGTTGAGAGATTGAGGAGATATTTGTGGCGAATATGTGCATCATGATATTGCAAGTTGAAATTGCCTTGAATTCTAAGCCATTTGCATATTAGCCATATTTGACTTTGACTTTGATTTTGACTTTGACTTTGACTTTGACTAGCCATGCGACTTTCGTACGAATTTTGTGAAAAGATTATCGGAGACACTTACTACGTTATGCATTAACATTTCATCGGCTGAAAAGTTAGCGAGACCGCTTTCTTTCGCGAAACCTTCGAGGACATTGCGGAAACTGCGATTATCCGATGTATTCTGGTACGGATACGTATCGTACACGGGTCTGGACAACATGAAATCGACTTGTTTTCTGGTGGGAAGAATCACCGGGTTGTCCGGCGTAAAGAGCCATCTGTAGAGATATCCGTAATCCCCGGCTGGGTCACACGAACGGCACCCGAATCCATAACGTGGATTTATATCGCACATCACTTTCCATTTAGAGAACGGGGTACTGGCATCTAACCGTTTCGGGTAGGGGATCGTTGTAAGCGTTTCAGAACCGAACAAATCCGGGGTACAAACTTCACACCACTGGCCATCGTCGACCCAATCCCAGTACGGAAGAGTAAAATCCGCCGCTTGGAAACGTTCTAGCGCGATCTGTTTCAAATCCCTTTCCAGCGCCAGTAACAGTAACCGATGCCACGTGATGAATCCGGAACCGATGTGGCCGAAGTCTAAGTGAAACACTCCATTCGTCGTGCAAGTCGTTTTATTCTCGGGTAGAGTGCTTCGACTGCCGTATACGTGTAAATACACGTAAAAATCGTACACGGAAACCGGGATGAAATTCAGATTATCCGTTCCATTGACGGGATCGACATTTTCTTTACTGGTTATATTCATGACCATCCACTCCGATGCGGTAAATTTAGATGCGTCCAACACGTCCCGCAGTAATTTACGTTCTTTCGCTTCGAGGTTGACCGCGTTTTTACGAATAGAAGTCCGTCTTTGGATGCAGTTTTGGCCGTCGAAACCGAACGCGCATTGGGAGCATTGATATCCATCGAAGTTGCCTTCGCATAAACACGCATTTTTGAAGAATTTCTTCGGCCAGTTCAGCCGGTCGTCTAAACTGAAGGGCAGGGGTAGTTTCGGTATTGGTCTATCGGTTATCTCAGTACAGCGCCCCCTACTGGGTCCCCCACAAGGCAAACTGAATCCTGAAATTATAACATGTTTATCAGAAACAACTAAAAAAGAAGTAAAGATTTTTCATAAATGTTACTTGTTTTACATTCATGCATTTGCCTATAGGCCAGATATTCACTTCACAAACCAGAATTTCGTTATGGCTGTCAGACACGTAAAATTCAAAATTCCTTTTACCTTTAGGAACGGGACAGCACGTACTGTCCGCTTTAGTGGCATTTCGGATACAAACGCTTGGAAATTGCGCTATCGTCTGTCCAAACAATACCAGCAAAATAACAGTCCCGATGATGGCGTACATTTTATAGACATCAGACATTCCTATAGTCACGCGACGTCTCGTTTGTGCAGATTTGTACTGCGACGTGAAAATGAACGCTTTTGTGTACTGTCAATGCGTGTATGAACAAGACAGGGCAATTAATGTGCGTACGTACGCATGCACGCTTTAAGATATAAGTGAAAATAACCGGTCTGGTCTGCAAGGTGACTCCCCTATACTTTAAGATAAGGAATGATTTCGCTTTGAACTAATGAAGTCATACAAACCATTCGTTTTTATGATGTCAGAATATACATAGGTCTAACAGTACGATAACCACACTCAAACGTGGTGAACAGATGATAAGATAAAAACCCACTATTTAAAAATTAAAAGAACTCTAACAATCTAAAATATAGGAACACGACGTTTCGATCTCACACTAGAGATCATCGTCAGGTGTCTCGATTTTAGATTTCTTTTAATTTTTAAATAGCGGGTTTTTATCTTATCATAGGTCTAACAGTTACTTGGAAGTGACATTGAAAAAATATGATTTAAGATTCATCATTTTAAGGAAATCGTTTGTATCTTCTTTACGATAGTTTGAATGATTCTAGCTTGGCTGTGTTTCGATGTTTATGTTTTGTTACGGTTCGAAAGAATATATCCGATGGAAAAACCATTTCTATTCGTTGTCGGGGTAAACGTTTGTATCTTGCTGCGTAAAACCAATGACCATTTCATTCGTTGTGCGTGAGAAAAACTAATATCACTATCAATCCGCAGTTGAAGATAGATCTGGTCGGTATCGTCACCACGGTTCAACTGGATGTCAGAATGAGTGGAGGAATTAGTGGATTGTGACATTTAACGATATTCTTAATTAGATAATGTAGCTATTTCTTGAATATGGGTTATAGAAGGACTTAAGTACTTCAGATAGAAATGTATATTGTTTAGTAGATTCAAGTCTAAAATAACATAAGTTCATAGATTGCGCCATTGTATGGAGTTTAACAATTCAATTCAATTCAATTAATCTTTATTAACTCCATAAAGAACAAATTTTCTAGGACAAGACATGTTAATAAAGAGACTACACAACACAATACAATACAATGTAACACAGTACAATACATGACAAGAACATTTTCATATTAAGACACGTAGTAATATAAATATCATCTAGTAAGACGCGATATTTTCCAGAATTTTCTTTCATCATGTTCGTCAGGAAAGTTGGATATTTCAAAAGTTTCTAGAGCCAGATCATGGACTCTCCTGGAATTTATCGAACATTCTGTATTGCCGTAGGTATGGTACGGTGGCTGATTTGGCCCATACTAAAAGATTTTCTGTACTAAATTTTTTAGTATGGCCCGAATCAGCCATCATAGTATGGGGAATGATTTTGCTATAGCTAGAAATAGTTAAAGAATGCGAATGATAGTTAATGAAACTGTTATATTTATAGCATCAGGATTTACGGTCTAAACGAATCAGCCAAATCGTTGTAGGGCCTACAATAGAAGAGATCTACGTTCTTTTGTTTCGTGTTTTATATATAACAGGAGACTTCAGTAATCCGCCGTCTGGAGTGGATATTCGGAAGTCTTCTCGCCACACGTACCGTACGTGTATCGTGACGATTAAGTAGTAATATGTACGGTTTCCTGTCGTACAGTCATACCGCAGAATGTAAATCTCATGCTTTTCATCTTGACGATCGCTATAAATAATAGCATTGTATTGTACTTGCGCTCCCCCGACCAGCGGTCACAGTAATATAGAAATATATATGGCTTTAATATCAGCGAAGGTTGTACTTTTTGCAATGTGACTTAGTCAGTTGAAGAATCATACGATTAACGAACATTTCTAAGATACGCATTTCCCAAGCTCAATTCCTTGATCTTTCATTCTATCACAAATTACTCCTGGATATGATCTAAGGAAGCCGAATGTTTCTTTCCATAGTGTTTTAAAATATATATTTATTCACAAGAATTATAATATAGCTGGACGAGACATAATGAAACAAAATTTGATATCGGTATGCATCAGTAAGTAGAAGTTTGCACTTTCTAAATCTAACAATCTAATCATCTAAATACATTATAGAAAATATATGCATATTGTACATTGGGTTATGGCGGGCGGAGACACAAAATAAATGAAATGGTAACTGTTTCAGTCCTTTGAAAGGGAAAGACGATCGATTTTGTTAAGCGTGACAACCCTAAAAACGCTTTTATTATCCAACGAAAGTAAAATTCATGACATGAAAAAACATTTTTGAAAACTTCAGGTCTTTATACGTTTTTTCAAAGCGACCTCAGCGTATACATGGGAGGATTTTTGAATATATACCTGAATGATCTAGATCCAGCCGTGTCCTGAAAATACTTGTATTTGTATTTCCGCTTTGAAAAATGCTATCAATGACTACATCACAATAATCTACAGTTAAACCGCTTTCCAAATAAACTCCATAGCTACATTTGCCTTTAACTATCTAAGCATTGAGCTTCGATAGACGACATTTGAAAAGCGCATTGCATACTTTGAGCCATCGCAAGAAATTGATATTTTTGTCCCATTTTCAAATGCAACATCTTTGTATAACGATTATTGGGGCCTACAGTGGCTACGTGTTTTTGCGATTTATTGTCGACTCATGGCACCCTCACACCCCTGTCCGGCCAAGGCATAAGTTACGGTTCAGTCGGTGGCGCTTTAATCCTGAAATTCTGGTACTTCGGAATGATTGCTTTCGGTCGTAGGATTAACGGAGGACATGTTTTCTATCAAAACCTTTTCGCCCGCTTTTAAGATCCTACTCGGAATACACAGATCTTTGTAAAAGTTCTACAAATAGAAAATGCATTGCCTGTAAACGGAGATATCATGAAACTAACAACAGGAAACTACGCACGCCGAAATATAAATATATTACGATTTTGTTCAAAATGGTGAAGGGAATGCATTTGTCTTTTCCACGAACGACGTAATCTATTGGATATGATCAGTAAAAATGAAAATGATATGGCATATCATATTAAGCAGCTCCCCCGCAATTCTTTATTAGTCCAACATATCCGGTTTCATAATCCATTATCTTGTTTTTCCCACTAATGACCCCGGGATGATATAGGCGACTGATGCTCGGTATCAACCTGATACTTCCTAACCTTCCCCAAACGCATATTTTATTCACTTTATATAATGTGACTAGATATACTTCCAACCAATTAGATCTTGGAATATGGTTACAATTTTTCAGCAAATACGGGCTTGGTTTCCGAGCGTCCAATAATACGTCGTTGCGATTACCGAGCCTTTGGATTTTCAATGGAAATGGAGGAGATATACGGGCCATAACGATGTATTGACTCCCAGAGATCAGTTACAATGATTATACTTTCCGTAGCCTGGAGAAAAATAATTGATGTGTGTATCATCAAGGAGGCGGTTATTTTGTGTTGAGTTTATAGGATCGTATTGGTGAAGACAAAGTGCGTTATACTTTTCTTATTTTTTTTTTCGATTTTTATATGAGTACAAAGAAAAACCTTGCTTCGATGGACTTACAGATAACTCTGACCTGTTGATAGATAAGTATTTTCTTTTTTTAACGGCTCACTCAGTGGCGGATCTAGGGGCCAGGCCTCATCCCCGCTCAACGTTCCGAACGTTTTTTTTTTTTATTTACTTGGCATTTTCCCGAATACCACCGTGCCCCGGCTCGTGGTGTAAACATACAATAATCAACTAATTTCCTCTTATTAGAATTAGCTCTAAAAGGCGAGAAATTGCACCATTTTTCTGAGTAAATTTTCTAACTCCCCAAGACAGCCCTAGATCCGCCCCATACGCAAGAGGAAACATATCATACCTGTCCCATGATGACAATCTTCCAATCGGGGTCGGTGCTGCGTTCTGAGCGACGTCTTATTCCGATACAGCGCGGAAATTGAGCTATTTTGTAAAAATCAAAATTGAAAGGATTGTTTCGTCGTAGAGGATATCGGCGACCGTAGGCCTCTTTGGCTTTGCGTATTGCATCTCCTACGTTCATTCGAGGCAATAGAACGACCTCCCTGGAGTATTGTATCACCTCCCCTAGATCAGTTTTTTCTTGCACAGTTACTTGCACTCCTCTCTGAAAATGTAAGAAAACAGCGATTCGTTAGAACTATTGAATGATAAAAGCGAACTGCTTTAATCAGAATGTTCAATTAAAAAGATGAGTGGAAATGGTGGGGGGAAGATAAGACAGGAATGTAATGAAATACCAAAAACTTAGAGACGTAATAATATGGGAATGCGCCTCGATTCCGCGCGTGTTTACAATTTGAAATGTTACGACGACGTTTTGAAAGCACACGGGGTTTAGATTCCACTTGTTTCGAAACGACAAAACTTGCAAAAGTTATTTTGTAAACAAAACACCGGAGCTGGAGAGTTTCCTAATCTCGTATCTTTATTTGAATTACGGTGTACGCGTCAACACTTGAGTCGTGAAAGTCAGTCAGTCGTAATGCGGGGGAGGTTTAAACTATAGCTTGAAGTTAAAAGACAAAATTAAATCTTTTGCGTTTCCTGCTTTAATCCTTATCCCTCGGTGCCATTCAAACATTCACCTCACGTGTTTATGCATTTATCGGGTCAAGGTTTATTGACGCCGTAGAAACCGTTAAAACTTGTAGTTAGTTAACTATCTTATTGCAGATTTTAAAGGTATATTTATAGATGCATCAATGCTACTGCCAGCGACGGTTGCGACTTCTCCGAAAACGTGACTGGTTTCAGGTCCACCAGGCGCGGCTATGGCAAATTTCCGTGATAAGTGGCTTTATATTAAGATCACTTTCGCCGTGATCTAACAGCTTTCGGGTGATCACCCGACCGAATGAGTTCAACAGTGGAATGTTCCCTATGATTATTTTCGCACTGAAATGATTCTGTTGAAAAAAGTTGCGATTTTCCGGTATTCGGAGTATCTAGTCAAGAAAGCGATCCTACATAAAATGAGAGCGCGGGTTTTCGTTTTACAGTTGCGCTTCACTGTCATCAAACGAGGTTCTTTTCTGTTAGAATAGAAACAAACCCACACACGAATTTCCGGATGATTCTTTTTCATTTTTCTTGAAGGTTTGAAGACGTTTCGTCTGCATTCTAGCAGATGCACGATGATAAGCCGCATTCGAAACGTCAGGGAAAAAAATGCCATATTACTATTTCAGTGCGTGTTATTTCTATACCAGTAACACGATTCAATTTATTTTCTGAGCATAAACGCTTCTTGGAAAAAGGGAATTTTACGCTATGGACCTTTAAGTATCTGCTATACTACTCACAGGCGGCGCTGGTAGATTGCGGTGTGGTAATGACGTAGATGGCGGCGGACGTAGAATTTGTCGTCTGTTTTGGTCATGAGATCTATGCTGAAAAAGAACAACAAATCAATCAACTTCGTTGGTTTTCATCATCTTCTTTTCTAGGTCTTATAGGCGAAATTGGAAAATCCAGGAATACTTGAGAGACATATGACTAATATGCGATTGAGAAGTTCTTAGCAAAACCGCAAAGAACGAAGTCAACAGACACTCTTTAGGTATTTTTGAGGAAAAAGCTCTCGCTACGCTGTTATTTTGATTGGGAAAGCACTTAAAAAAGCCAATTGAGACTTGTCTCGGGGGCTCGCATTGTGTATTTCGTGGTAATAGCCCTTGAAAATCGGAAAATAGATTACACAGCCACACGATCGTCGAAGAGGTGGACTAAAAGGTGCAAATGAGATTTCAATTAACAAGTTTCCAAGTATCAAGGTCGGGTTCTCTTGGTGCTGATTCCTATATGAATAAGCATTATATATCTGAAATTTAAGAAACCTCCAATGAACAATTATCAGTTTATTTTTGAGATCTGAGAAACTTCATAGATGGGCATCGATATGCGAGGTATACGTGTGATCAGGATGGAAATTTTAAACACCGCTTTGAGGTTCGACTTTGCTCTATGGCGAGACAAATCGCAGAAATTGTCGAAATTGCCAAAAAAAACTCATCGTAATTAACTTGATGATATTCGTACTTTTCATGCCACCGTTATCGTGGTAAAAAGCACCAGGGATCAGAATGAAATGAAATCCACCGGGTAGACCGTGGTAATTTCGTTAGGCGTTGAGAAGTTTCCGTTGCAAAATTTATTATGTGAAATTAACCCAAAAAAAGTTATTCGTGAACATTAGCGATACCACTTTCTTTTTTGCTTTGGCGAAAGATTTTGATGCACAATTTCGATGTAAGTAAATTCCTACTTTTAAAACAGAATTTTGAATCAAGATCAGACACCACCCTATAATTGATCAGTTCATAGCGAAAACCTTGCAACCCAGCCCAACAAAACAACCGCTATCAAATAGATTTAAAAACCGCGAATAAGAACTTCCGTGGCCGAATTTTACGCAGAAGGATGAATGGGCCCATACACTTGAGAAATTTTCGGTCTACTTACTTTTATTGCGGCGAGATATCCTTCGTTAACTATATCATGGATTATATCTACGGATGTATCGTGTCGCAGTATGATTCTTTTTACTAGAACTTTCAAACTTTCCAAATCATCACCAACACCATCATTCGTATCGGGATGGCATCCGACGTGAAATCGTATATTTCTCGTATCCCTGGACGGTTCAAGTCTTTGCGACGTATCCATCGCTTCGTTGTTTTCCCTATCTAGTTCTTTTAACAATCGGCGAAATATGTTTAACGAAGTTGAACTAACTATTGATATTTGAAGTAATATATAAACTATAAACAAGGTCGTGTGAAAACCGCTGGAATACTTTCGTTGTCCCATCTCCTATGCCGATACCTTTCTCTATGTTCACTTCCAATGAAAATGCTCTATCATTTAAATCCTACATACATATGTATATATAGATATAGAATAGATGTATATATGACGACGACAGGTCCTTAAATGACGTCAGCAACCTGGACCACACGTTGAAGTAGTTCGTTTCGTTTCGTGAAGTTAACGTGTTAGAACAATGCGTTTCCCCTCACGAACACTCGGTAGGCGACCCGTCTTCCGCATCCAACTGATCTAATTACCGAGTCGTCACAGAAGCGACATTTGCCGGCATGGTTCTAGCGTTAAATGAACGAACGCGGTACCTGGTGATGCGGGGGCGTTAGGAGAACGGCGCCGATTTCTAACAGTTCATTCACGTTTCGTTAAAGGAGTTGAATGGAATTCCGGCAAATTACGGCGATTTTCAATTCTGATTACATGGAGTCAGTAGGACGTGCTGAAATATCTTCTAATACGATATAACGCTTTTTGGTTAATAGTGATGAAATAATGGGAAAATCCATTAAAAAGGTTGTTTGTAGTTATTTTGTTAAAAGCATCACCCTACGTGGGTGAACCGTGTAATTCACGTGAACCTTATATGCTAAAACAAAAAAGAACTTCATTTAATAATCTTTTTCGTATAACTCGTATGTACCGTGAAAAAGTAAGCGTTGAGCGATCACATGGCGATCTAAATGAAACTTGATTAACTTAATGTTTAAAAATCGCTGGTGGAACATTATATTATAAATCATATCACGTATCATGCTAGACAGCACAACAGACGACGATCTCTAGTGTGATATCGAAATTTCGTGTTTTTTACATCTTAGAAATTCTCGATTTCAAATTCTTTAAATTGTGCGTAGTCGGTTTTCATTATGCTAGGCAGATTCTATCATTACAAATACGACAGTGGATGTTTCCTATTGGTTAATGAATTGAGGATGGTTTTCCTGTGACGTTACGTGGCATAATTATTAATTGTAATTTGAAATGATCCCCTGCGGAATTAATCTACAAGCTTGTAATCTAATATTGTGAGTTGATATGATACCGGTCTGTCAACGTCATCTTTCCCGTCATTATATATGTATGTATAGAAACTTTTACGACAAGTGCATGATCATATAACAATATTCAGTACAAAGACGACGGATAACCGTATACAACAATAATGTTTAAATATTTTTTTCTATCTTAAAATAGGGATTGACCCTGTATTTGATCGATTTCGTTTTGATTTTCTGTTTTGGTGTCCCTTACAAACCCACCACACCTACCAGGAGCGAAACGGGTTTGATTTTGAAATCGGAAATCGAAGTACAGATATAGTTGTGTGATCAGCGGTCGAGTTTGATTACAGAGTTTTTTGTTTAAATCGAAGTACATAATTGGAAATTTCGGTACCGGTTCATTCAAACAATCTTCCAATCAGCCTGAACCGGCAAGCGACTGATTGGGGTTCATTTTGTTGGCTGCCTTATTTTATACATCGAGATTTTGAAAGTAACTATATTGCAAGGATTAAACATCATTTATCCATTTTTTTATTTTTTTGGGTCGTTTTCTGCGTGTAAATAGTCCGAAAGTTTATTGTAGTTTTTTTCCTCGGGTATGATATATTAGCACGGATGTCTTCTTTCCACTAGCAGTACTGGAAATGATAGGTTATATTGATAATATCTGTTGAGTTATAAATGAACAGACTATCTGTAAATACTTATGGTGAAGGGTGTCTATGTTACATGAATTACTTAAAAATCTTAAACATTAGGAAATATCAGTGTTACTGCGTACATTCCTCGGAATAAATCTTTCCCACTCATCCCTGTAAAAAGGGCAGGAATACGTGAAATTCGTCTTCTACACATCCATGTTGAATAACTGGCAAAGTCTCCCCAAAGTATCTCGTTGTATTGTACACTGCTTTCTAAGGATGGTATACCTTCTACGATACCACATTTTGATGATCAAGTTGAACCATTCATATTCGCGCCATCATACATGTGATTAAAAACCCTACCTTTTTGTCATCGATAGAAATGATGGTAGTCTAGTACCTAGCCGTCGTTCCACAAACAACTGGTGTTGTAGGGAACCGGTAACAACGACTGGTATTCAGACTAAAATGATGGCAGATATTCACATTCAAAAGGTGATACGGCAACAGTAAAACCCGCCTAACTCGACTGACTGACTGACTGACTGACTGACTGACTGACTGACTGACTGACTGACTGACTGACTGACTGACTGACTGACTGACTGACTGACTGACTGACTGACTGACTGACTGACTGACTGACTGACTCATCAGCAAAATTGGTCCGAGTAATGCGGAGTCCCGAGACAAGGACCGGAAATGAAGATAGGAATCAGAAATTTCGTCCGAGTTGCAGGGGCGGGTTTAGGGAAATTGGAAGGCTGGGATCCAGAAGAAAACAATCTTTAACGATCTTTGCAGGTTTTAACGATCTAGGTCTTGGCGAAAAGGGCGAACTCAGTCAGACCCCGAGATCACCCAATAAATTCGAGATTCCCGAGTTGGTCCATGTCTGAATAAGGGGAGGCGTATTTACGGGACTGGGTCCAGTTGACAACGTCACCCATAAATCACACGATACAGAAGTGCAATTGGGCCTTTTGTTATCATGACAATTTTTCAACCAAAAAATCCTTTTTGTTTTGCCCGTCCTGATTTTCAACCTAGTAACATTACTTGTAAGTTATATATATTCATCTTAATTTTCAGCGTCATGATTCGCAAAAAAAGTTGGTGTTTTTCATTTCTTCCATCATTTGAATTGAATTCATCACAATTTTCATCGATTTTCACTTTATTAATTTTTTCTGCAGTCCTTCCGAGGTTTTACGTGGAAATACCATAGAAAAATTTTTTCTCTATTTTTTTCCTGTTCCCTTCCATCCTTAAAGCGTCGATTATCTATTTTTTTCCCTTCACCCTCCCGTTTTTTTCTTGAAAAAGAATCCGTACTCCAGGCAACTATAAAAGAAGGCCTTATATTCCTTAGTATTTGCTAAATATAGACATCGTCTGCCAGCCTGACGTGAATGAAGGCGACTTTTTAAAAGGCCCTAAACTCGACTGAGAATCTTGGATTATGAAAACAAACGCATTAAATATAAATAATTCACTATCTACAATGAAAAACATTTATTCGTCTAAGCAAACGTTTGTTTTATATACACAACACAGAGAATAAATAACACAACTGTACGACATGACTGTACGACATGTTTTTAACAAGCAAAATGATCAGAACCGATTTTATTCGAACTGCTTCTCAAATTTATACGTCTAAAATTTCGAATGACACAGTTTTAGAATTTTCAATGTGACCTCATAAATGCGACTTGCTTTAGGCTCTAAACGGCTCGAATGATATCTTTCTAACTATGTTTAACGTCATATTTTCTACTTATTCGAATGAACGATGACTAAACATAAAACGGAAACAAAGCATAAGTAATAAGAATAAATACGTAGTGGGTTTTTAGAGTGTGGTTATTCTACCAATGCGTAGGTTTCTGTAATGCAGGAGACGTGCAATGAAACCAATTGATTTAAGTAACGTATTTCTAGGAGTTAAATACAAAAATTTGTTTTTAACAGATGATTAGTTTCCAACTACAGTTACTCGAAATCTTCGAACCCTAATAATAGTTGTTACAAGAATGATCCCTGGACGATATGAATAGTTTACACCTATATCCATTAATAGAACATACAATATTGAGAATGCAGTGAAATCTCGCCGAACTTCTCTTTGCCCAAGACGGATGTTAGGAATTTTTTCATGCCTAAATTCATTTTTGAGATAGTAAGTAGATCCCTCCGTTTCGGTACAATTGCTCAAATGGCGAATTCTTGAGAACGTTTCTTTCAAAATAACTTTCACTATTATTTCAAGATGCAGTCAATTTGGTGAAATACTCACAGTGCCAACGATACCCGAGAAAAGTACCCAAGTGGAATCTACTGTCAACAATGCCCGAGTAAAGTGAAGTCTACTGTCCACTATACTTAAATTCAATCGAACAATCATACAAGCAATAGAAAGAATTTACAGCATATAGAATTCAAACACAGAAATACATTCAAAAAAATAACAATTCACATGATTAGATATGGAATGATATTCGGCCGGCAGGAATCAATGTTTATGAGTATGCATCTAAATCTGCCGGCAGGAAAAGTTTTCATAGCCAAAATATTACACACTGTAAGCTAGAATGAATTGAAAATGATACGGAATATATTTTTTCTTTTGTCAGATTAGCGAAATAACTAGTAATCAGATTTGAAAGGATCGACGTATTAAAAATAGCGGAATCTACGAAGTAGTGAAATGAATAGTGGTAGTGTAGGGTCGGTAGACTGGTCGGATATCTCATTCGCGATCCCTACTCGCGTCTTCGATCGCGCCGCGATGTTGTCGATCTTGCCGGCGATGTCGATGGTTTTCCTCGCGGTTACGTCGGTCTCGTCGATCCTGCAGCGACCGATGATGATTCATCGGTCGCGTCTTTTCATCCCATTCGCTGCGGAACCGCGGTAGATCTTCTACAAGTAACGAAAAAATGGCGTCGTTGTCTTACATTGAATTCAACGCATATGAAGCCGGGGATTTTTTTCAGATCCAGATTTAAATTCATTGCTCCCGAATTTAATCAATCTTTTCGAGTACAAAAGTAAACAGTTTAGTCATACTGTTATAGATACTCCAGATTTTATAAAGTATACGCAATTCAATGTACACAATGATGGCTACATGAGGTTGCCTTCTGCCTTAGATATTTGGGTCTTGTGTTGTAAAAAGATTCATAAATTTTCTTAAATTTTGGAAAGTAACTAGTGGTTGCGGTACCTGTGCACCGTCTTATTAAACTATCGATATTCAAACTAAACTGTACTCAATATTCATCTATCTGTAATTTAGTGATCATGAATTTTTGTCCTGAGGATTAAGAAATTCAGTTCAGGGCGATACGTAAAGTATCAGACCAGACTAACTACCTGATATCTCTGATAGTAGCAGTTTTCACCAAAAATTAGTCATTTCATCTCAAGTTCAAAAGAACTGAACAATTTTCTGAGTATTTTATATTTTTGGGAGTAGTTGACCTCATAAAATGCGTAGGAACAAGTCTCAAATAATAGTTTTAGTCAGGTGTGAAGTATGTGCGTTCAAAGTCCGATCTTTTAACTCCCTGTACGCAATTTGAAGTATTACCTATTATAGCGAGAAGTGGGCAATTTCAGAATCCGATGGAAATCTAGGTAACGCATGAATAGCCCTTCGATTCTAAATAACGTACATTCTTTCGAGACTTACCTTCGTCGATGTTGATGTATTCCTGATTTTCATTTTCCGTACGAGCGTTCCTGTCTCTCGAACGTTCAACAACGTGGCCTCGGTCGCCGATGTGATGCCCGATTGCCATTTTATCGATTCCACGTCGTGAATCACGAACTGATCTCTGAGTTTCTTTAATCTAAAATAAACAATGAACAAAAACAAATTATGACTGGTAGAGACTGATAGTCCTATTGAACAAAACCCATAGTTGATGATTTTTCAATTCATTTTCTGACAGTTTCGACTTCATCATCGGAGAAACCAAAAAATGTTTTATCTAATCTAGTTTCATGTTTCATTTCCCCGATGATGACGTTTAGTCCTAACTTCCAGACTGTCAGAAAATAAATTGAAAGATCGTCGATTATCAATTTACAAATTTCCCGAATTTCCCATGGTTTTCCATTTTTTAACGCACACAAAATTCCCGTAGTAAATCAGATAAATTGTTTTGGTTCAGATTGTTACAATTCATTGAATTTTTTATGAATCACGTATCGATAAAGAAACATGTGGTCAATAACATATCCAAATTCCCTGAGTTTTCCGTGTTTTTTCTAGATTTTTCTGATTCCCCGAGTTTTCCGGGCAGCGGCTTCCCTGTCTAACATGATGTCCTGAATGATGCCAGGACAATATGAAATTGAAATAATGAATGTCTGAAGTGGTGGGTCGAGCCAGCAAATTCATCGATGTTTCCTGCACTCAGTGAATATTAAGCTTACCCCGCCAGGTGCTGTCCGCGTTGATGAAGTAGCCTGGTAAATTTGCGGTTGACCGTTTTGACCGGGAACGTTTGAATAGGACATCACAGTCGATTGTGTATAGCAATGCGAATTGGGATCATTTTGAACTTGATGCTACAAAAAGAAAACAAAAGTTTCATTTAATCATCAACCAATCTATGAACTGATTTGACTCTGGACTGGGTCTAGATGTGGGATGTTCCTTGAGGTTTTCACACTATAGTAGTCAAGTATCTAGCTATTTTCTGTTAACAAGGAGTATCAACTGGTATCCAGATAGTAACTAGTCAACTTATCATTGGTGGTAAGCTTTCACAATCGGATGGACTTATGATAACATCCGATTGTGAAACTAAACCACAGGCAAGTTTCTAACTGACCACTTATCATTGGTGAAAGCTTTTATGATCAGATTGGCTTTTAGAAATAGGCTTATCCAAGGTCCTATTAAGACCAAGGCCTATATCAGGTATGTGCTTACAAACCAAAACTGTCCGAGCTGGGCCACCTAATATCCTCTCAAGCAAAGTTGAAATAGGCATTAGTATTCTGACAACACACATGGTAGAAAATCAAAATAAAGAGGAAATTTACGAAACTTACAAATTGTCTCTGCATATTTCCCATCATGTTATTCATTTGACTGTGCATATTTCCAATCATACTGTCCATTTGACTGAACATATCGATCGGAGCTAACTGGCGACTGGCCGCGACACCGCGACGGACTTCTCCGTTGGTGATGGCGGCCGCTGGGTTTCGATCCATCGGGTTGAACGGTTGGAAGAAACTGTCATTAAACATCGACTGTACCCCTTGCATGTGTCGACGATGACCGCTGAAAACAGTTCACGAAAATGACTTTTAATATTTTATTAATATTATTAGTATCGCTCTTTTTTGAGCTCTCCTCTGTGCTGGTTGGATAAACTAATAATAGGTATATTTCCAGTCGATTTCTCTATAGACGAGCAATGTACTGCTAAGTCTAAATCAGGCAGTCCTGTCTTGAAGTTTCCACAATCAATAATGAAGAAATATAAATAACTGAGAATGCTTCAGGTACCCTTATATAGGCGCCCTTTATGATATTGATAATGATTTATGGAGTAATTTCAACTTGTTTCTGGACGGACTATTCTGGACGACACCCGTTTTTTGTGGGTATTTCTCGCATATTTATCACGTCCACGAATGTTCCAGAACCTACCTGAAAAATGGGTCATCGTCGAAAGGTGAGAAAAATCCTCTTCCGAGCATCTTATAATCGATTTTAGGGCTAAATTCAGAGAAAGGATTTTTGCAGCTGTCAAAATCTTTCGTGGCGTATGTTGACAAGGAAACTACGGACGACCTTGGATTGTTCTGGAACATTCTACGCTTCCGCTTCGCTCTATTCGAATCCCACAATTAACGCAATTCAATTCAAATCATTTTTTTTTTCTTCCTCAGTTTACAATACGATGCACACACCATATGTCGAAAGTATGCTCTTAATATCCCGTAACCTTAGCTTAAGCACGATGATAACCAATGGTACTTTGCATTCAATTACGATTTCTCAATTATCCGATTAGATTAAGAAAATTTACCATTCAAGAAATAAGAAACTAATGTGTACTATTATTTGGCCTGCTGAATGACTTTTCGCCCATGTATCATTTGCCTTCGCCTACAGGTTGTACATTTATCAAAATGATTAGATGAACGCATTAGAATAGGAGTCGGGTAAGTGCTTTAATATATCTTGATTCTTTCTAGATGCTTTTAATTCGTTATTTCTGTACATTTTGAATGCTATCTGGAAAGAAAAAATACACCGAATAGTGTGCCGCGTTCCCACTAGGAGTAGGGCAAGCAAAATAAAGGCCTTGTTTTACAAAAATTAAGTAACTTCGTTAATGAATCAATTTATAAAAAATGAATTCGTTTAGATTTTTGGATCTTTATTTCGATTTTAGATAAACATTATTAGTATGCCGAAAAAGAAAGGAATTCCCCGAAAAACTCTAGTAGCTGATGGCACAGACCAAGAGTCGTCGAAAATACCTACAGAAAATGTGCTTATTTCTTCGTCGGAATTAAAATTACCAGAAAAACGCAAGAGCCCGTCCTCGACATCATCTCCGCCCAGTTTTGCGAAAAAAACGAAACCGGCGGTCGAATCTACGGCTGCAGAGGCGAAACCGGAGCCGGGTAACCTGGGTTCGATAGAGTTCATAGCAACTCAACGCGGAGGCCGAAGTATCATCAAAGATGGATTTAAATTCCGACTTTCACTGGCAAAACCGAGTAGGATATACTGGAAATGCACGATACAAGGATGCAACGCTAGACTTACTACATCGGTTCCAGGAGACAAGTGAGTGTCGGCTGGCCCCAGTGTAAACGAGGGATTCATTTATTCATTCAACCTATCAATCAATCGCGCGGATTGGTGTCCCGTCCCGTTAGTCAGTAGAAAAAGCCTTTCTGTGGTTTAATTCACGATCGGATACATTTTTTCAAGCCCATCCGAGTATGAAAGCTTGCCACCAACGATTAGGTTTATAACTAGTGTCCCGTTCATTCATTCATTTATTCATTCATGCTCCACCACACTCGCATTCGCGAACATTTTTTGAGCGCGCGCGTCTGGGGGAAGAAAAAGAATCTAATTAATGATAATAATAGAAGAAATAATGTATATACACTTTTAAAAACGCTTAAAACGGGTTTCAGAATTTATGGGGTGTGCAGATACCAGCCTCCTGAAGGATTCAGGTGGCTTGGTCTGGACAACTGATGCCGGAAGGGTATTCCACTGAGCTTTTGTTGTATTCCAGATTATTGGCAATTAGTGGAATACATACGCACGTGGCAGAGGGCGCGAAAATCCAAGCGGAGAAATGCGTGAATCGAATGCGCCAACGAGTCGTTTCCGAAATGACTCCCATTTCAACTATATTCAAACAAGAAATCGAAGCGATCGCGAACGAAGAATTGGATCCAGAATCGGTGCAAGCTCACATTCCATCTCTAGCGGTTTTGGACTCGTCGCTCTATCGACGCCGTAAACTCGTCACCGGCGGAGGACTAACCATGGTTCCTAAAAATATGAACAAGTAATTGTCTATACCGTCAGCGGGGCGGATCTAGCCTTATAGTTCTGAGTCTTGCCCAGTCGCGGAAGGTCATCTATGTCATAGAAAGTTTTGAATATTTAGGGCTTTGAGCACATTCTATCCATCAATTCTATCCTTCTATGCATCAACAAAATATATGGAAGTTTATTATTTTCGAATACTTCTACAAACCTGAGCCCACTGCTCATTCTGTAGTAGCGCTAGGCTGGATCCGCCCCTCTGAGAGTGTATGATTTGCGATAGTGTAGAAAGGTTATTTCCTTCTATATTCAAACAATTATCAATTCGCCTGAAACATTTATCAGAGAATATCAACTTACGTGATATAGATCTCAGTAGTCGTTCAGAGTTGATTAAACCCACAGTCGATTACTTAATAACTTTCTAGTGTGACCGAGTTTATCCAAACTCTATCGTCAGAGAAACAAAAACAATATGTCATTTTTTGCTAATCATCAACATTCCCTTAAGCAGATTGTATATTTTCGTTATGTCATGGCAATCCTATCGTAGCGCATTCGTGAAGCATAAAAACGAAAGAACGATTTTAAATTTTTTGAACTGTGTTTTCAGGGACAAAACAACATTCGAGGCAGACGATGTCGAGGAATGGACAACAAATCTTTCGCAGAGAGAATTTGAAACTCCATCAGCAGACGTGAAAATAATCGACAAAAATGTAAAAGATTTGAACAGGCAGACGTTGGACGCTTTGAATGTCAAACATATCAAACTCCTGATCATTGATTTGAGGAAGGTGAGATGAATGAAAATGGTCCTTTTAACGATTTGATTCGATTACTCATATACAGTCAACCCCCGCTATGCCGCTCAAAACCTAGCGGTTGGCGGGGTCAGGGGGAGCACCTTCTTTTAAGTTAATTTTTTCTAAAACTAAATCAACCTTATTGGGTGTTTCAAAAATATAGATATAGTTGATGTTTTCTGGTGACTTTCCACCAGAAAAGCCCAGATAGCTCTAAAATTGCATCAAATTTAGAAAATTTTCTCAGGGAGACCCAGACCTCCTCCAGATTAGGAACTTCGCACTCGAGTGTGCCCTTATTTACCGAGATGTGCCCTCATTTTTCCTGCTCCCCTCCTTAGACCATAGATCCACCCCTGGGGATGGCGGTATATCGGGGGTTGACTGTAGTTGGAGTTCTCATGATTCCCGGAATTTCCACGAGGTCACCTTGATATAATACGGGTAATACAAGGATCTCTCATTTCCTCCTTGTACGATTATATTCCCTTATCGCAAAAATAAACTGTCGTTAGTTATGCAATTGCTTCATGGTGGAAACTGTATTGAATTTCGATGCCATCTCATCTTACACTCGCCATCGTTCGCGAGAAATACGAAATATGAGGATGAATAAAACCGCCCACTCCATCAATGAATTTTACATGTCGTGGTTTTGCCTCTAAATTTTTTTTTAATATACAGTAGACATCGCTCAAATGGGGTCCGATCAATTCGGGTGTTTGTTGAAATATTTTTGCGACACTACCGTGTATCTATGAAATATATTCAACTGGGGATAATCGCTCGTTGAATCTTTGATGTATCGAGACAAATGATAATTGTGATGAACGTGTTTAAAGCAAAAATATGAACTGGATTTTGGTCTTGTAGGATATAAATGTACAGTTAGCCAAGTGGGCGATCCAGCTCGTACAGGATTTCAACTCGCGCTCAGCGAAACTAATCAACGCCGAAAGCTGTCTGGTGATTTTACCAAGCAATGAAAGCCTGTCTTATATGGCCTACGTTTACGACATGTTGAAAGGCCTGTACACATTCACCGACTTGTGGTATTTCACAGATGACTCGAAGAAAGAAAAGATCAAATACGCTGGTATTCTTCGTTTTTATTCAATGTTCGGTTTTAAATCAGTAATCGGATTAAATGTAATTATCTGTAATGTTTTCTGCCTCTCGTTGCAAATCAGATGGAACCGTTCTAAATGCGGTAACGCCTGCGATATTCTGCCATCGGAACAGCAGGGATGACGTACGCCTGAAATTCAACAAATGTTACCGAAAGAACGTGTCGAATCACTGGAGCGTCAAACAAAGTCAGTCGTGGGCCGAGGTGCTGGTGGAAGTGATCAGTATGACCGTTTATCCAACTGAGTCAATTCTAGATATCTCTGGGTCTGGTAAGATCAAAACTTACGTCGGCCCGTAGCGCGGTTGGGTTCGTTCTTTCTATGGCTGGACGGGTGTGTGTCGGGGGTCCTCCCTATGAAAATTTGCTATATGGCCCGCGAGTGATTTCCGTTCTAGTGTAACGTTTCTGCTTGATATCAGGGTCTGCTATAGACCATCATTCCAGGATATATAACGAGTTTTCAAAAATATTCAAAAATTCAAATTGCCTATTTCTCAAAATTGAAGGAGTTTTAAAGGAGTATTGGGCATTTTGCCCAAATGAAATGAGTTTTATGCACCTTCAAAAGCATTGTTAAAAGCACTGTAGTTTTTTTTGCGGGAATTCGTTCGACCCCCCTCCCCCCCCCCCCCAAAAAAAAAAAACTGAAAGCTCGATTTACTTTTCCAGAATGCGTTTTACGAGCCGTGAAAAAGACTGGCAACAATCTGTTCACTGTCAAAATGGGCGCTGGAGCGGGAGATAGTAGTGATCCATCTACTAATTATGAGAAAACATCGGCCGTTGATCAGCAAGTAGACAGCGAGTTTACTCATAATTCCGAAACCGATTTTGAAAATCATTGTGCGTTGACAAGTAGCAGCAATACAGACGATAACAACAGATCGGCGGCTGCTATGTTAGCCGATGTGGACTATGTAACTATCGGTAACGAACGAGTTTACGTCAACGAGCCAACCAGAAGCGCCCTTTTACTGGCCAGCAATTTCAGCGCCGTTTCATTGGCGATGGCCGACGGTAAAAAGTCATGCGCGTCGGCCAGTAACCACAGCGACGAGAACCAGTGGAGTTTGATAGGCTGCGACGACGCGACGATTATCAACGGCGAATCCGTAACTGGCGACGAGCCGAAGAGCGAAAAAATTCTGATCAGACTCCAAACGGTCGGAAATCATCAGAACGATTCGAGTAAAGTTAACATTACAGTCGAGGACGCGATTATCGCCGCTGAGCCCTGTTGCAAAACCGTCAACGTCATCCAACAAGGACAGGAGGCATCTCAGTCGCTCGTGGGAATTAACCAAATTCGTCTGCAACCAGCCGCATCGACGAAGAACGAAAATACGAGTGATTTTAACAAAATCGACAACTGTCACGAATCCGACCGCGTTGAACCGATGTTAACGAACTCCAACGTGTTAGTATCAGACGTTACCGGATTACAGCAACGATCGAATTTGGAATCGTCCGAATCGGCGCTCAATGAAATGAAACCAGCAGGCGAATCGCCTACTGGTATTATTCCCGACGAAATAGTAAACCAGGACGCGGTCGTAGTAGGAATCACGAATGATCAACACGCTCGACAAGAGTGGCTTCATTACATACAAGAAACGGAAAGATATTGGCTCGGAAACGATAAATCTAACTAATCCGATACCTGCATCTGGGAAACGAAAAGAATTGCTAGAGCTCCCCTTTTTTACTTTCACGTGAAAATCCTATCCAGAAATTACGTCAAACAATAAAGATTCAATTATCAACAATTTTATTCAACTTAAAGTAGAAAAGTTAGTGGAACTATTTACATCATTGTTTGTTAATAAATCCTTTTTTTTCAGTATAAACTACATGCACACGCATGAATCATGGAATAATCATGAATCACAAACTCTAATTTACTTCTCATCGAGTTCCCATAATCTCACTCGAAACAAAAATTACTCAGAGCAACTGGAATTATCCACCGCATGTTTCATTTTCCTTCATATTCAAAAAGTGCCCAAGGAGTGCCCATCGCAATCTTGCGATCATGTGCTGATCATGTACAGTCACCGCGCATTCACAGTAGGCATTCTGGTAAGTGACACAATTGAACACGACCGCGTTTGATCATGGAGCGACCTTCTGTCAACTTCGCTTCAGCTAGGAATGTCAATGACCAGCCGACACTGGCAGCTGGGGCATTTTCACGTCAGTTTCTCTAGCATGGCCAGATGATTTTCGGCGTGTTTCTTCGCTTGTTCACTTTCGGCTATCTGAAATTACGTACCATAAATCATTAAGACATAAGTTACGATTATTCTCCTACAGAGCCCTTTCGATCAAAATCCAGATCGATAAAAGATATCTTTTCCGATCAACGAGATCTGACAATAATTTAATAATAGAAATTATTAAGACATTGAGTTAAGATTATTCTTCCACAGATGTCCAAAGCCTTGCAATCAAAATCCTTATAGTTGTAAAAGATATATGTTTTCCATTCAATGAGATTGAACAACACCTTTTCTAAAACTGCAATGGATGAGGTTTATGATATAGATGACACATCAGTGGTATAACTGCTGATATAGGTTCACATATTGTTTTACCAGCAAATCATACACTAATGTATCATCTACATCTATCATTAGGATCCTCGATTGTAGACAAGACGCAAAAGAGGGAGAATGAAGCAGAGGTCTCCCCGCAGACACGTAGGAGAGGAGAATAAAGCCGCGATCACACGGAGACGATTTCACCCAGATCAGGCCCGAGTCGAATGTGGCCCGAGCCTGATTAGAGTGCGCGTTCACACCTAAACCACTCACTTGGTACTAAACAATGCTTAAAACGAAGTGAGTCACTTCAAAAAACCTGAAGCAATTCACACACAATCATTTGACCCATCCTATAATTTGGCTCGGGTCTGGTCATCCGTGTGAACAGTTGGCCCGGGCCTAAATCCTGCAGTGAACCTGCATCCTGTATGATCGCCGCTTAGAGAGGGGCTAAACCAACTGATACAGACAAACACATGAGGCCGAGTGCGAGGGAGAGAGTGAGTGAGCAGGTATCCGTTGAAATCATTATATCAGATGTGATCCTTCATATTCGACGTAATGATGTAATCAACACATCAGTGGTATAACTGCTGATAATGTTATAGGTCATACCAGCAATCATACACTAATGAATCAACAGCATCGGGATAATTATCAAACCTTCCACACCCAAACAGTCCATCTCGAAACGGGAGACGGTGGCAACGATGGGCGTCGGTCGATGATGAAAATGATATCTTTAACACATCAGTGGTATAACTGCTGATACGGATACGAGATCGGTTCTACCAGCAGTCGTACTACGATGCGTTACAAATATCGACTAACGTTTACCCTCTCAAATCATCAACGCGGCTCCGTTACGATCGCGCGTCGACTAAGACAAGAGTTCGTACATCAGTGGTATAACTGCTGATAGTTTATATCAATACCGAGCAATCATACACCGATGTATCAACAATGTCATCATTGATTTCTGATTAAAATCACATCGATCCGGCAAAAAGATTAGTTTAAGTTCTACAACAGGGTACCTACGGATATGACATTCCTATAAGGAGTTTAAGGAGGATATAAGGAGTTTAAGGAAGTGCCTGCATCTCTTTTATATCCCAACTTCCCTAGACTACTCCTAAATCGGTACTGTTACTAAAAGGGTTCTCGGTAAAACGATAATTCGGTGGTTTTGTAAGCAGATCCTTGACACTAATAAACTCGGTTTCTAATTCCATAACCAAGTAACAAAAAGATCCTGGTTCAAACTGAACTGATTTAGGCATAGTCTAATGTATAACTTCTCAGGTATCTAATTGCCTATTTCTCAAAATTTATGCAGTTTTCAAGGAGTTTCTGACATTTTGCACAAATTGAAGGAGTTATAAATGCCTAAATGAGCGTTTAGGCCTTCTTAAGGAATCCTGGGGTCATAGGGCACCCAATATTACAGTTTAACCCGGTCATCCTTATTACCGAGATGACGTATTTTACCGAGATGAACCGAGATGACATGAAATATAACATATTTATTTATTCCTTATCGATTTTAACAATTGAAATCATATTATATCAGTAATAAATGCTTGCTGGAATCATATTTTACATATTTGTCGGATATTTTTGTAGAAAAATAACTTTTAACTTTACCGAGATGAGATCGTCGATCAATCAATCAAATTCAATGAAATTTTATTGCTAACCGAGTTCACGTATTAGAAGTCAAAATTTTTTTAAATAAAAAAATATGACTCTAGAAGGTATTTATTACTGATATAACATGATTTCAAGTATTAAAATCGATAAGGAATAAATAAATATGCGGTAATAAGGATGACCCGTTTAACCCATTCAACTTAATTTTTATCAGTTTAGTTTAAGTAGTTGATTTAGTAATTTAGGTAGGTGAACCATCACATTAAGGGTATCAGACAGATAGACATACCGATTGCTGAAGAGCCACTTGCCGAACCAAATCAATATCCACATCATTCAACATTTCTCGTTCGCGATCGATTTTGTCGTCGAGCTTACTCAAGCGAAGTTTCACTCGAGCAATTTCCACGACCGGATCAGCGAAAGCCTGTAAATAAACGTTTCATGAATTCTTTAAACAACAACATTGTCAAATATCCTCGAATAACATCAGCCCTGTTCAACCCGATGGATATAGTATATATCCCAGATGCGATGACGACCATTCACAATACACTGACCAAGAGCTGACCGACTATATAATAACATAACTATCACTTGCTATATGGACTCATGCAAGAATCACACTGGGCAAACATCTTCCACCCCATTATATTGATGGCTAACCGACACAATACAAGTCGATAATTATTGGACAATACCAGACAAAGTGACTATAGATAGCCTTCCAGACCACCTATACAAAGCTGTTAATCCCAACATGGCTGTGATTTATAAATATCTAGTCAGTCTGGGAGACGGACAAAAGAATTCTCAGAGCGGAGATTATGCAGCATTGTCTCGGTCAAAGTTTGAAGCTTTTGTTTTCGGTTTAGACATAATAAGGCGTAGTTTATACCGAGAAATCTCAAATCATTATAGATAGACTCCTGTATGAAATGTGTATATAATTATTGCGAGAAAAACACCCTAGTTCTGACTGTTCGAATTGGAATCAGAGACAGAAACAATATTACAGACTACAATCTCTCTCATAAAAGCCTTAATCCATAGTCATTGTTCAATTTCATCAACAGACATAGTAACTAACTGTTAAGCATCAACTACTGTGACTGATGATTTCAACACGCCAACAAATGGCAAGCTTAATTTCTTAGGCGTTATGGAATAATAGACAATTATGAAATAGCTCATTTGTGTTAGTTTGCCCAAACAATAAATATTCAGTCCGCACACAGAAAGTTGAGGTTTGCTAATGAATTGCAATTTGATGCTTTGATACCGACTGAGATACCAGTATTTACATCGTATTCACTGACTGTGTCAAGAAAACACTGAATAACAAATAGTTCATAGATCGGTCACTCCTGGAGGAGTTTTGTTAAAGGAGATAATTGGAAATTTCGGGGAAGTGCCCGCATCACTTTCATATTGCAATTACACTGTAGACTCCTACAAAATGGGTACTGTTTATTTGGATAAATAGTTACTTCAGTAGTTTTGTAAGAAAATTTTGTATCATATTCTTCACTACCAAACTTGGTTTCTAATTCGTTAACCGCCTAATTGGGTAAAGAATCAATATAGAAGTAGTTTACTATCCAACTACAACCATTTCTAGTTGCCATTTCTCGAAATTGAATAATTTTTTGGGGATTTTGCTTAAATTAAAGGGGTTTCAAGCGCCTATAAAGGCATTTTTCTGTTTAGAAGTTTTTTTTAAGGGATCGAGGAGTCATACCTTGATATTCAGGTGCATTTTCGTATTTTCATCGACCGTACGAGTGATGCAGCCGTCGGGAGTATGATCGGAAGCGGGTTCGACGACGACTCGCCTCGACTTCATCATCGTGAGTACGATATCCTCGTATTTCTGAATGAGAGACTCGAGCGTCGGGTCGGATGTCGACAGCACCACTGTAACAATGATACAGGTAAAACATTTTTTCAAAACGTATATATTTACAGGGCTGCCAACCTTGTCCTTACGCAGATAGGGACAGAAGGATATACACTTGGCAGCCCTGTATTTAGGTGAAAAATTCATGCTGAACGAACACTTCGTCTGACTTACAATCCGTGCGGCCGTTTGAAAAATTGAAATCTCTTCGCAAATTCATCGCAACCGTGGCGATACTTTGGATGTATTTCAAGTCCTGTTCTAACTGTACATTCTGCCATTGAAACTGCCGAAGAAATAACAACAGTTACGGTACCTTTTTCCTAAATACAGTAAACTCCTGCTTAAGTCAAGTGCATTCAATTTGCTTGTTATTTTAAAAATTTGGATTTACGTTTGAAAATTTCACTACGTCCTGCTAATGTCCGAAAATATCAGACTTGAGCAAAGTCTATAGTATTAGCTTAATTCTTGTTATTTTAAAAATTTGGATTTATGTTTGAAAGGATTGAAATTACCAGACTATCGACTACGTCCAGCTAATGTCCGAAAATATCAGACTTGAGCGGAGTCTATAGTATTAGCTTAATTCATGTTTCTAAAATAAATCCAGAGGATGCGTTGCGTAAAACTCGAAACTCACCTCAGTTGGAGTCGGGTAAGGTGCGATCATGATGCTCTCGGCTCTGAGCGATGGCGGTCCCGGCAGTCTCTGGTAAAGTTCTTCGGTTAGGTACGGCATGAACGGGCTCAAAGCGCGCAATCCGTTATCGAACACTGTATACATTACATCGCGTGCAACGCGTGCCGATTCGGTGTCCGTTAATAACGTCGGTTTAATACATTCCTAAAGGAAGACGGCGGTAAGAATTCATCAATAAGGATCTATGAGATTCCGATTGAGTTTCAGCAAGAACAGGTGAAATCTTCTTGGAATTAAGATCAATCTGACTTAAGTGGAAATGCGTAAAAACAAACTTCAGAGAACCAGAAAATCCATTCGCTTTAAGCAAAGTTCTACGAGCTATGAAATAATTAAAATAGTTATATTTGGAATGATTTTCGATGTTACAATCATTTTATCCCAGGTTGTTATAACAAGATTCCACTGGTTTTCACAATAAGTGCATTATCTTGAAACCGAAAGTTCGATTTTTCGTATCGAAAACCATAATCAGCAGAAGAAAAGTGAATATAACTTACGAGATAAACGTCGCAGAATTCTTCGAACCAGAATCGATTTAAGGCTCGACACACGAGATGTAGATTGTAGTTGTTGAACTGCGCGTTACAGATATCAACCAGTTCACTCATACGAATTAAAATCCAATTATCAATTGCGCTTACATTTTCCTGAAAAAGAAACGGATCATCCAGTACATTTTCCTTGCATGAAAGATGACTTCAAATAATCGGAATCCAATTTTCGTGAAAAAGTCAATCTCAAGTATTTGGTTTCAGCCATATTTTCGGTATATCTCCAGCAATCAAAATTCAACAATTCGAAGCATAAAAATCGGGTTATGAACTGATAGAACCGAGTCCAGAACTTACCGTAACATTGGATGGCTCGTAATCAGCAGGAATGTTTTGCAGGAAGAACCGGAACGCTTGCCAGATCTTGTTACAGAAATTACGATTATATACGGCGTGATCGACGTTGAAATTTATGTTCTGATCTGCAACAAGCGAAAACCTCTATGAGAACGCTGGCAAATACCGAGACTGATTAACGAAGTAACCGAGGGGCAAAATGAAACGTACTTTTGAAGTTGTAAGAACACAAAGTGAATCGCAGTGCATCCGCACCACATTGCTTGATCCCGTGTGGAAACTGTCTCTTCTGGCCGGCCATCGCTTTATCGATCTCAGACGGCGGCAAATTACTTTTCTCTAGTTCAGCATTCAGTACCTGATGGGAGGAAATATCGATTCAATTTTAAATGAAAGTTCACTCAGATCTCAGGTAACGCTGGTGGCGAATGAACTGTGCCTAGTCCCAGCGCGTATTCTATGTATTTTTACCTTCAAACGAACTCCTTGTATCACATGTATCGGATTTATAACGTTCCCGAGAGATTTACTCATTTTACGCCCATAAACATCTCTCAGTAATCCGTGTAATAGCACCTGAAAATATTTATTAATCACATGTTCGCATCACAGAAGTTCCAAGAAACAGTCAGCCCATGGACTATCTGCCAGCATCAATTATTGAATTTCAGCAAAATGCAAAATTTGGTTGATTTTCAATTGTAATTATTGATTCTCATCCGCAATAGACTGTAAAACGCACCTTTTTAAATGGCAACGAACCGTGCAGTTCTTGACACAACATGACCATACGCGCGACCCAGAAAAACAAAATGTCACTACCAGTTTCCAGTATATTAGTCGGATAATACTGCTGTAGATCATCGGTCTATTGAAAGTTAAACGGTAATCCAGTTAAAGAACAGTTTAAGATACTTCGAAAATGCAGAAAACTATGAAATATACAAACCGAATCCGGCCAGCCAAGCATCGACAGAGGAAAAATAGCTGATGAAAACCACGTATCTAAAACATCTTCATCTGAAATCAGTATTACACGTGTCAAATGCGCTTAACTTTTCGCTAATTAGACAATTATCAGATATATTTACCTTGAATAAGTTGAAGTTGATCTGATGCTAAACCGGTCAAGTTTGCAGCTTTCAGCGTTGCCTCTTCTAATGATTTACCACTAACCCATAGATCAACCCCATTTTCCTGTAACAAAATATCCGATTAAAAGACTAATTCATTGTTAAATTAGCAGAAATAGGTGAGAATTCTTAGTTACCTTGATCCGTTTACCAGTCGCGTCCATAACTCTATAAGCCGGTATCTGGTGTCCCCACCACAACTGGCGACTGATACACCAGTCCTGTTTGGCTTTCAACCACTCGTTCCAGATGTTCTCGTGGTGGTCGGGAATGAGCTGCAACTCGCACGAGTTCACAACGTCCCGAGCTCGGTCCATCGACATCGAACAATCGACAAACCACTGCTCCCGCAACACCGGTTCGATGATATCTCCGGATCGACTGAAACATTAAAATTCTCACTTATAAATTATCTCGAGGTTTGCTCGTTAATCTACCAGGCACTAAATGATAGTTTATAAATTGCAAGCAACAAGCCTAACCAAATAGCAACTGAATAACAAAGATAAAGATCATCAGAGTTCTATAGCCAATTTAACAACTAAAGATCGATCTTAAGATTCATGAGCACTTTTGGACTGAAGTCTTCGCGCCCAGCTGTACAAATCCTTAAGTTGTCAGATTGGCTACGGACCCGAGGGCCTAGTTTACTAACCTACAGATTGGTAACGTCATGCTATGATCTTCTGCACCGACGTACAAACCGAGTTCTTTCAGAGCGTTTTGTATTTTCGCTCGAGCGTCGAAACGTTTAACTCCCTATCAAAACACGACAACAAAACATCGACAGTTGAGTCACTTTTCTTAAAACCAAATCAGGGTGGCCACTTTTATTTTACATTTTCCCGACATGCGAGTTATTTTCCCTGACTTGATCTGCTCAGAAACCAATCAACTAACACAGTAAAATACCTAAGACATAGACAGAAACTTATTAATTTAACGCACGATCTAGCAATCTCAACAAATTTTCCTGACTTTTCCCTGATTTTCAGCATTATTTTTGTTTACAAAATCCCACAAACTTTTTTAAAGAAAAGAAATTTCCCTGACTTTCCCTGAATTCCAGGTGAAGTGGCCATCTTGAAAATGTGAGCCTGAGAATGAGAATGTCAAGAGTTAATACCTGGAATTGTGGGCAGACGTCATTGATCAACCCTGCGTCGTCCAGTATCGACACAACTGGTAAACCGTGACGTCTGGCGACTTCGTAATCGACGTGACTGTGACCGGGAGTCAATTTCACGACTCCCGTTCCGAACAATCGGTCGACGAAATCGTCGAAAACGATCGGCAGTTTACGATCACAGAACGGGTGCTGCAACTCTCGACCACGCAGGTGACTGTAACGATTATCATCGGGATGCACGGCGACCGCCGTATCGCCCAGCATCGTCTCCAAACGCGTCGTCGCCACGACGACCAGTTCATCTGCAATAAACACAATTTATAAAATAATTTCCAGTCAATGTTTCGTGGATAAACCGGGCATAGCTTGTAGCGGAAAGGTTAAGGCAAGTTAGGACTTTTCAGCATTTACGGTGTGGGTTTCCGGAATAAATATATTGAATTGTGCCCATGATAGACGTTGTAACAGCTTATTATGATTTTATCAAACCATAACAATCACCTATATACAAAGGACTTAAGTCATCCATGCACTAGAACGTATTAATTGCCCAGAAGTGATGTGTGCTTGGCATTTGATCATTTCATCAACACTTTTACCACCACAATTACAAATGCTGTGAGAAAGATTTAAATTTTCAGATGGCTCGTGTAAAGCAAAAAGTAGCACTTTTCCGCTCTTATTGACACTTTTATGGAAAGTAAAAGCACAAAGGAGAACCCTAAAATTTTTTTTTCTTCAAAAAGTAGCACTAAATAGCACTTAGTAGACTTGCTGCAAACTGTCGAGTTTTAGTGTTTTGAAAGCAATAACCAAGTTTTAAAATTGAACCAGACCTGAATCGATGACTTTGTACGCGAATGATGTGAGAGTGCCGAATTCTATTTTGTTGGTGTATCCGGGCACTTCGAGTTTCGTCCTGTTGTTTACGACTAGATCATCAACCTTGAAAACAATGAATCCTAACATATTAAAACCTTTAAATCATTATAAAATGAGAAAGCATCAGACCCGACCTTGGTATTTATCAACCTTTTAAGTCATTTTCACCACAATGTGACATCTAAAACAGTAGTTTAATTGAAAATGAACTAGAATTTATTCAGTTTTAATGATTTTGTTCATATTTGAGATCTTAAAGAGTAGTCACTACTCTCAAATAGTAGTGGTAGTCAGGTCTGTGGTGTTCTAGCGTGGTAGTAATACTAAAACCTAAGACGGCATTTACAGAATTTTCATAATTGCACAATTGAATGAATTTACCATTGGACTAGGTTCAGTGTATAAAATCATGCCAATGAAGCTTCACAGTTCTCTATTTACACTGCATCTCATTTAATGACTAATATCAAAAATTCATGAATTTTTGCTAATATTCAGCTCTATGGATCTTAACCCAAGATTATAGGCCTATTGTGCGTACATACCTCGATATCAGAAATAGCTGACTTCAGAGAACACGACCAGTTGACTAGTCGATTGCTACGATAAATCAATCCTCGTTCGTGCAAACGAACAAACGCTTCGACAACTGCCGACGAATGTTTCTAAAAAGCAAGACATTCGAATAACTATCTAATTCGTGCTAGAATAGAATATGTATCGAGGTTCATATCACTAATAAACAAGTATTTACCGGATCCATAGTGAAACAATCGCGATCCCAGTCCAACGACGAACCGAGTTTTCTCATCTGAGCATAAATATGATCGCCTTTCCTGAATAAGGTCGAAGAAATAAGACAATTAAGATCGACCCAAAACTATGTACATGTAAACAGGGTTGCCAATGCTATCAGAAGTTGAGTTTTTTTCTTGTAACATTCCTTAGAAATGTGAAAGAAATTGTTCAAATTAATCAGTGATCAATTAGAAGACCTTGGACAGTAACGTCTCCTCCACATCAAATTTCTTCAAGAAATACTGATTAAATACTGATGTAGGAACTCTAGTCTTGAGTCAAAATTATAGTAACAAAGCACTCGTAGTCAGGAAAAGTTGGCACTTCTGAGCATTGGGACCACCAGTATAAACCAGACCAGTGTTTTTGAGAATCCGCAAAGTAGGTTTACCACATAAAATCCCTCAAAATTCACTGACTCTTACGGTTTACTAACACGAGTCTTTTGTCACATGTATCAACTAAAATCAAAGCATTGAATAGGAATCATAAATGCTTAATGGGCGACTAAAATAAGAAACGCGCGTTTGACGTACTGATTTTTCCACTGCCACACCTGATCGATAAACTGTCGTCTGCCGATATCGTGCCGTGTTAAACCGGTCTGTTTCATCAATTGTTTCTCGACGACGACTTGCGTGGCGATGCCGGCGTGATCGCACCCGGGATTCCACAGTACACGATCACCGCACATTCGACGCCTGAATGAGAAAGAAAAAGCCACAAAAACATTAACGAATAAACAGGAGAGATGGCACCATGAGTTCATTCCACAGGATTTTTATGGGTTTCATTTTCCATAACTTTACCATACCCACATTAGGGATCATTCATTTATTACGTACGCAGGAAATTTGATTTTTTAAACCCCCCCCCTCTGTACGCAAAATTGGCCATTTTTTCATATAGGCCTAACATTAAGCATTACAGTACGCAATTGCACTGACCCCTACCCTAATGCTTACGAAATAAATGAATGATCCCTTATAAATTTTCCATACCCTAAGTTCACATCGCCAACCTAGAACAGGCAATGTAAGCTTATAAGCTTATTCTAAGTTAATAAGTGCCAATTATCAATTCCATCGATACAAGTGTTTTCATAGGTTTGTTATAGAATGTGTAGTAAGACATTCAGGCAAATAGCGTAAAATTCAAAATAGAAAGACAATTTTATTTTGAGAGCATTTTCTGATTTTCCATGCCTTTTCAATAGCCAAAGAAAAAAATTCCCATTTTTCAAGACCCGTAAGAACCCCGATTCCACCACTTCTAAAAATATATCTCACCATCTGACTATCGCGTCTTGAATAGAACTCGTGAGTGCGTGGCCGAGGTGAAGGTCACCGGTAACGTTAGGCGGAGGAAGACAGACGGTAAATCGAGCTGGACCGGGATTCACTTCCGGTTTAAAGAATCCTTTTTGTTCCCACCAATCGTACCAAGCGGCTTCGACGTACTGTGGACTGTAACGTTTGTGCAACGGACTGGAAATGTCTGAAATTTAAAAATAGAGTTGATGTCAACCACTTCAGCCTAATTCAGATCAGTTAAATCTAAATTTCAATCTTATCAGGATATTATCTCAGGTCCTCCTACAAGCTTATATAAAATATGATGACCGGTAAAATGATAAAATCTCAGAGTTAGGCCTTATTTTGAGTTAATAAGTGAACCCATAATTGAGGATGAGGTCGAGTTCAAACATCAGAATGTTAGAAAAATAAATCTATTTAATCATCAGTTGTGGATTAAATATTAGATTTTGATAAGACTCATCAAAATATGAATGATGTCTAATCTGGATTTCGCATAAAATGATTAATTTCAATGGTCCCAAATCACCCGCATTAAGCGGATTCAAGCCTTATTTATCATTGCGGTTCTATCAGTTGTTGTTATCGAGGAGCGCCTTACCTTTTTTATCGCCTGGAATTCTTTCTGCTGCGCTGTACTGTGCATCGTATACGGCTTCAGTTGAAGTGGCAGCCTGAAGGGCGAAAGGAAAAATGTAAAATGATTAAAATCTTAAAAAATTATATTTCTTTATCGCAGAAAATCTTTACTGCCTGCATCTCATTAGAATGCTACATCTCAGTAGGATGACTGCTTCATCGCATGCAATGATTGAGAAGTAAAGTAGCCAGTAGGCGAGTAGGTCTACCTTTTCTTTCATTTTTTGTTCATGCGCCAAACGCTTCGCCTTCTTCCTTTCCAGTTTTTCCTTCTGTTTCTTCCTGTTGTATTCAACGCGATCCAGTCGATCATCAGCGGCCCCCGACGACAGGGAGTTCGGCGTCGTGGTTTCATCGTCAGCCGCTGCACTCCCCTGGGTCTGGGCTTGCCGCTGTTGTTGTTGGCCTCCTCCTCCTCGTTGTTGAACATTGTCTACGTTTGAAGATAAAAAACGCTGAGAAAACGAATAGAACGGACTGGATAGATGCGTTTTATTGGCAACGCCTAGTTTATTCACGCTGTATACTAGATGCGAGGACCGCTGAAGCCGGGAATATTGCGTTAAACGACAAAAACTCGGAGCTTTTAATTTGCAAATCGATCTCATGTGCGCCGCCATAATACGATTAACATATAGCTGGGTTATTAGGGACCATCTTAAAATCGTCGGAATTTATTCAATTCACTCTTTATTGATCCATTTGGAATGGTTTGCCAGTTATTGCTTGATTCAAATATTAACCTTGTTACTAGAATTAAACTATTCATTTCGATTTGTCATCACTCTATCCATATATAATCAACATTTCTTGACATTTTGGTGTCCTTTGACTAAACTTAAATCTTGAGAGGCCCCCTCTAACAGTTACGCGTGATTGATTGAAGAAATAATTGAAATTATTTCAGAATCTCTTCATTATATTTTTCGGAATACAAATTAATCGGTTGATTTTATTCTATACGATATAAAATCGTGGTTTGAAAAATTACGAAATAAAATTACAGCTATTTCCAGCCAAGATGGCGTCCACGAAAAAGAAACAGTTTCGGAAACGAAGACAAGAGTCTTCTAGCAGCGAAGATGAGGAAGAAATGGGCGATCGACCTATGTAAATATGATCTTTTTCATTGTGCCTTTGATTTGGTTAAATTTTCACGTCGCTGAATCGTTTGGAATTTCACGGTTTTACCGTTTTGAACAGTTTTTTTTAGAAGAAACCTACTTCCGACGAGAGGTGGCAGCACCGGATGGTGACATATTTCAGTCATCTGTCAAAATTTGATACCCGTCCATGTCTTGATATTCTATTTACAGCCCGAAAGATTCGATTACAAATGATATAAAAGCGTTGCAGAAATTGAGAAAACGACCAAATGGCGTGAATGTTATTGGTTTGGCATTAGGCAAAAAATTACCAGATAATGAACCAAGGCTGGTGGTAGGCGTTAAATCTGTTGTTTTATGTAACATAATAAAAAGAAAATACTGAATTCTGAAATGTGAAAATCTATGTGATTTTAGAACGATCCATTTAAGATGGACACTGGTGGAATAGTAGATATGAAAGCGTTGAAAGAACAGTAAGCCTGATTCGTTTATTTGAGAAATTTAAGAAATCTGGTCAAACCTTGCTTACCATGAGCAGAATCCCTGCAGTGTTTGTGTACAAAATGTAATTATTCTTTAAAATGATTTACCTGATAATTCGTTGTGATTTCAGGGGTAAACTAGCAGATCCTGAGAGTATCGGAACCTCCTTCGCGGCAGAGACTAACAGAAGAGATGAGGATGCTGATATGTAAGTCCGAAGTAAAACAAATCGTAAAATGGTTCGGTTTCTTAATTAATATTTGTCGTATTGACGAAGCAACTCTCTATGTATTCAATTATAGGTTGAAATATGTCGAGAAAGAATTAGCAAAGAAGAAGGGTTTAGTCTCGAAAGATGAGTCTCCAGAAAAGAAAAGGTTCGCATTTGTTGACAATATTCTTTAACATCTCTTTCATGATAGTATGATGAGAGTTTTATTTAAGAAGATGAATTAACATAACATCGATTATAAGTTTAAAACCCACCAAAGTTTGAAAGATTGAAAGCAAATTTTATTTGTCAAAAATTAAAATCCAAAGACACGACAATTTGGGTTTGAATTCTTGATAATTGATATTAGCTTTGAATCTTTTAAACTTTGTATATTATAACTTATTAACTATTCTCCACGTCAGAAGTCAAGTGGCTAAACGGCTACAGGGCCCAATGAAACGCCTTTATTACCACTGCTATCATATATACCTGGTATTTTTTTTCTTCAGCGTAAAAACTGTGAACGACGTATTGTTCGATGTTCCCGAACATTTACGAGCGACGACCATGAAACGCACCGAGGATATGTTGTCGAATCAAATGTTATCCGGAATACCAGAAGTTGATCTCGGAATTGAGTAAGTCATTGAAAAAATAGTAGTCATGATTTATTGTCATAATTCCATGTAAGATATGCTCTTCGGCTTATACATAATGAGAAGCATGAATTGAAAAATGGTAAAACAAACAGACATTATAAATAAGAATATTCAAGAATGAGCTATGGTAAAAGCGAGTGTTTTAATTTGAGATTTAAAAGCATCTAAGGATGGAATAAAATGTAATTGGTAAGGTATCGTATCTCATTCCAAAATGACACAATAGTAACGGCGACGAACTGCTAGTGATAGAACCTGCTGCAAGGTTAAGCCAAATTTTGTAGCGATCTGTTTATTTTCGTCACAAGATGAAGAAATGTGTCTATTTTATAGCGCTAAAATACGTAACATCGAACAGACCGAAGACGCCAAACAGAAATTGATTGAACTGAAAATGAAGAGAAACAATGAGAAAGTGTCCGCGTTTGTGCCGACTAATATGGCCGTGAACTTCGTACAACACAACAGATGTAAGTAAATCCATCGCAACTGAATCGTCTCTTACCGGGAAACTTGGAAGACAAATCTTAGAACAATCGCAATAGAATATCAATCAAATTTCCATCGGATAATAGATTATCACTGATGTCAAATGAACGTCACTGGTCCCTATTTTGCTGTATTCGCTACAACCTTTTTTGTGCATTTAAAAATCTAATTTTAACCTCAGCTCATTCATTATTGTTTAAGAGCTTATGAAGTGATTCTATTTTGAATCTGCATGATAAATCAGTTTTCTATGGTAGCCGCTCAATGAGCTAAAATTTGTATTATTTCAGTCAATATCGATGATAATAATCCCATATTGAAGAAAGAAGAGCCACCAAAACCGAAAATGCCACGCGTTGGAGATGCGGAATCAATATTTGGTAGGTTACGTAATATTGTGAGCAATTTGAATAGCTTTTTTGTCAAGTCGGCACCTGTGTCCTCAAGTTTTCGATTCGATTCCAGATCAAGAAGGCAGCAAGAAAAAAGACGGCGAAAAAGCGACGGATGATTATCATTACGAGCGTTTCAAGAAACAAATGAGAAGATATTGAATCTGATCCGAATTCGACGTATTTAATCGTGCATTATCGCGTCAATCGAGTGTAAAGGCTTGATTGTTTGTTTGTCGGAGTAGGGCAGATACCGTTGCTTTGGCATTACCGCCTTGGTCAGGGCTAAAGCTCGGCTCGTTTGTACTCGGAAAAGCTGAACTTCGATATATTCGTATCGATACATTATTGTGTTCATGAAAGCAAGGCAGCGTGTCAGACAGTGAAGGTTGTAAATATTGTAAATAAATTTCGGAAATAATAGATCTGCTAGATGTACTTATTTTGCGATTTTTGATTCTAAATGGCCGGTAGCCGCAGGACTGAATTTACCCCATTTCTGGAAGTTGTTGGTGTGGTCGTGGTACTACAAGCCACGCGTTATATAGTACTCATTTCAAGTCCACGTTTCAATTAGTCTTTGAAGCGATCCAGTCCATATCGTGTAACCTCATTACTCGCATATCCAGCATCTGGAGCCATTTCCACAGTCTCAGGTTGAGACTTAATTTATACAGACATCATAATGAGTTTTCTTTACAAAGACTTCCCTGATTCGAGAGTATATTCCGGAAGAATATAGAAGAGATGACCACACCTCCGAATGATTGAAGCAGAAAAAGTTCTTTTTTACATTTTCAAAATTTTTTTTTATTCTAAAAGGCTAAATGAGTACATAATTTATTAGATACAAACGTAGTGTATTAGATATACAGGAGTTGTGACCACTGAATGAGCGTTTATGTAAATGAGATACAACCGACTTAACGAATTCAATACAGCCAGCGGTCGATATCATCCTAGACCCAGTTCCACAGTTGTTCGTTTAGTTCATTTGAGTTTTCTAATATCTAAGAATTTTAATCCACGTAAGTGGAGCCAGGTCTTGGTTTAATAAGACTCGCTGCTTTGACTCGGTCGGTGTACTCGGCATAGATCTGGTTGTGCCGTTCTAAATAATACACAATACAAAATAAATATCATATATGTACAGCAAAATACAAACAAAAAATCGTACAAAATTAATAAATTATCAAATATTTTTACATAATTTGTTTACAATAAATGTAAATATTTAAATATACATGGAGTAAACTACAAGCTACATGATGACGTAAATAAGTATACAATCTTAAATTCACAGAATGAATAACTGGCTTCGAAATTACAAGCACTGCAAAAATAACACCACGCACACTCAACATTTTTTTGAAGTTTTAAGTTAATTACATGTTTTTACTTTCGTGGTAGATTTCATTTGCGTTCCCGTTTAGGAGATCTGAGAAGGGCTTTCGTCTGCGCTACGACTAAAAAGCAAGGGCAATTTTGTTTCGGACATAATCAGACATAATAGATGGTTCCCCGATGAATCTCCTCTACGAAGAGTCCCATGATACGAGCAGTTATCTCGTAGGCTAGAATGAACAAGGGGGAGACCTGTCTGATATAATTCGTTGCAATTGATTAATACTGACTTAATAATCATGCTATATATATATAATATCTAGACTAGTACTGTCACTAATTAATTATTGGATACATGTATTTACATACCTACATACAAGGCGAACGAATTCTCCAGAATTACGTTGTTTTGGATCTAAATCAATTCAACCCCTTTGATGTAGATTATTACTTCTTTTTCGATCGTAATAGACGTAGCTAGGGTCATGCAGGTCACACGTATTTTGTCCACACGCGTCGTTTTGGCCGTCAGATGACCATCAACAGTGTCTTTTGCTTCAAGGCACACGACGGTCAACCTGACTGTCTGTGACGTCATGCGAGTGAACTCGTACGCTAGTCCAGACGACTCCAACAACGATTTTATTTTCTAAAACTTTTCAAACTTAACAATTTTTTTATAGATTTAGTAAACTTTTCAAGATGTTAACGATTTATTTCTATAGATCTTTATAGAATTTCTAATGGTGTCAACCTTTCCAAACGAATCCATTATGCCGTTTCAGACGGACAGGATTCGAAATTTAAACTTTGAATCGATATATTTTTCTATAGTATTTTCAAACTTAACAATTCAATTATAATTTAATATGGATATAAACTTAATAATGTTTTAACGAGTTATTCGGCGGAATTTCTCCCACCAAACAACGATTCATAAACTATGAATTAATATCTTTTTCTATAGTATTTTCAAACTTAACAATTCAATTATAATTTAATATAGATATTAACTTTTAAATGTTTTAACGAGTTATTCGGCGGAATTTCTCCCACCAAACAACGATTTATTAACTATGAATTAATATTTTTTTCTATAGTATTTTCAAACTTAACAACTACAGTCAAATCCCGCTTAATCGGGATCGGCTTAATCCAGATTTTATGATATAATTTAATTTGAATATAAACTCTCGAAGTAATTAACAATGTTTTGAAAGATATTCGTCGGAATTTCTCCCGCCGAATAACCTTTCAAAAATAAACTCTATACTATGTTTATAATTTCTTGATAATAAAATTGTTCAAACTTAACAAATATATCTCTATTTTAAAGATCTATATATTTCAACAACTTAGAAATGGTATTTGATAGGGCTAATCAAAAGATGATTCGAAACTATCAAGTTCCATTTACGGAGCTTAAACTCTAAGCTATATTTTTTTCATAGAATATTCAAACTTAACAATTTTCAACTATATCTTTATATTCAATCTTTAGAATTTATGAACATTTAACGAGCTTTGAAACGGTATTCGAAATTGTCAAAATGACTCGTCATAATAACAATTTTCGAATATCATTTCAAAAATAGACTTTATATATGTTTAGATTTTTATATATTATTTCTTTTAAAATTTTAAAACTTAACAATTGTTTTATCATAATCTCTATTTGATTATACTCTAAAAATCTCAACAACTATAGTATATCTTAAGAATGGACGCCGGAAAAAGCGATCTACACACCTCTTTTCAATCGGATATCATCTTAAAACTACTGAATTATAATCTTTAAATATATGTATTTTTTTTTCTTCTAAAATTCCAAAACTTAACAACATTTTCAGAGAAAATTTAGTAATAACTTCAATCAACAACGTTTGAAAACAACAATCGAATCGCCGGGTGTTTGTTTCATCGAAAGAAACATCCAGCAGACATATTCAACAGTCTTTCGAACTTTAACTATATTATCGTTTTATGGTATTTTGATATTTTTCTCTAAGTTATTCATATACGATTTAGAAAAACATATCAACGTTTCAAGTATCTTTTACTTCTTAAATATATACATATTATCAGGACGGATATAAGATCGGACGGAAGGTCTTCTTTGGACGGATTAACTGGACGGGTTGGTTACCTACACTGCAATAGGTATCTATTCATTCTACCTTCGAAGAATCCATATCAACCAATAAGAAAGAACATTTGAAATTTGCAAGTAACACCCTTCTTTCTATAGCTGAATGAATCCTTAAAATAATTGAAATGAATAAACATTTATTCTATGTACGTGGACGGAATAAGATAAATAGGACGGAAATCTAGCACCAATCGATACAACTAACTATATACATAATATCTACAGATATTCTTATCACAGAATAGCGCGTTGGACGGATTACGATAAGTCGGGTTTTTCCGGAAGAATCCTGGCCGGACGCTTTCGGAAGATTCCGGGCAGTGTCGTAGCTTTGAGTGGGCGGAACGCGTAAGGGCTCGTTATGTCCGGATCACGAGAGAGAGGCTCTCGAGTTCCGAACTCGGAAGTTATTCATTTCCGTGGGCAGTGATTAAGCTTCTTTCGCGGACGGATCTATTGAAGGGTAATTTGGATGGCAGTTTTTTTCTAAAAAATTTTTTTTGAAATACCCAAATTTGTCTAAAAGATTCCAATCATCTTGAAATTTGGGAATTTGAATATTGGACGACCATGCAAAATTAGAACGAGATTATTCAACTGGGTATTTCAATGGCAGTTTTTGAGTTAAAAGTATAATTTTTCATGAAATAACCCTCAATGGCAGTGATTGGGCTATAGATATATAAGATAAGTCGACTGAGCACTTATCGGCGACCTTGGTAGGTGAACCCACCGGAAACACCTAATCGTAACTCAGCGAGATAAGGACGGGCAAGTAAGGGCAAAGCCTTCAATACACCACGAGTAATCGAAAAGTGAATTGCTCGGCTAGAAGTTTTTTTGAAGTAATATTTTTTTTCAGTTTTTTAAAGTTGATTTTGCCCAGTATTGTATTCATATACAAATGTTACGATTTGGTAATTGCCCTCTAAATCTGCCTAAATTAATTAGAGATTAACGGTAATAGTTTTTCTACAAAAGACTGGATTCGCCTAAACGGGAAGCATATAAAATCTCACCACGATTTTGTTTCGTTTAAAAAACCACCTTTTACCGTATATAACTAATGAAATAATCAATCATTTCAAACTAAACCTGAGCATTGGAGTAAATATTGAATACATAGACAAATTAATTACTAATACGTATTTACAATTGCATAAGTACAGCTGCGCAGCTTTCTACAGGCAAAATAACCAACGTTATGGTATTTCAGATCTGCGAAAGATATGATGTTTTGTTAGGTCTACTAAATGCGCACCGTTGATATAACATTGATATGAATGATATATTGGCGCGCCGAGGTTACACACGACATAAAAAAAAAACTAGCAATTGTACTTCGCTTACGCGCAGGCATGAGCCCCCGGAGGTTGAGTTTGTTTTTCAATGTGGATAAAATCATTTATCTTTTGAAAACCTCTGACCGGGCCCAGTCACATTGCAAACTAATTAAAAACTATCTATCTAACAGTATTTACATATTTTCAGGCCAAGTAAAATAGGATTTTTGCGAATGATTTACACTCTAATAGAAAGCGTGATAGAATTATTATTTATCGTGATTATAGATTATTCGATATTAATATATGTTTTTCACCACCATTATCCAGGGCAAGTTTCATTAGCACCTCTGCGATAATAAATTAATATAACGCCTTTATACAAAAGCCATAATGTGTATAGCGAAATTAGAGGTGGTTTCTGAAATTGTACCCGAAATTTAATACGTGAATGTTTGCATGACAATAACATATTGTCGTAGACGGGGAAGGGAATTTAGCCGATGGTTTCCTGAGGAAATTTGTCCCGCTTTTACACACGGTTGAAGGATTCTAGTTACCATGGGCCGAATCGACCTATTGATGCGCTATATTTGATGATGAAGTGTCCACGAATCGTCGCGTGTCAGCGCACTTTATACCGCGAGAGCTTCAATACAATGGCTGTTTACATGACAAAGATGTATATGAGTTTATACCGTACCGATACTTGAGAAGGTGTAACTATGGGAATTGCGAATCGGGGTCGACATAATGACTTGACTCAGCTCGTCGTCTGCCGTCGTCGCCGGGCGCACTTCCTGGTTTTTATTCGGAGGAATATCATTCTCTCGCCAAATATCCGTGCTTGGTGGAGACGATTTTTTCGATAGTCGTTATTTCGGTTTTTCAGATCAATTCAAAAGAAGGCGACGAGTTTCGTTATGAAAAATCTGTAAAGATAACACGTAGAATCGTTATATTTATGTTAAAAGAATGTGACGGAATTCTTCGTTTTCATCCGAAAAAAATATTTACGTAGATTATTTCAAAATGTTAATTAACAACAATTAATCGACCATTCCCTACGATTGATAATCAATCATGGACTCGTAATTCGAATATTCGTGGGAAATATCTAAGAACAAACAATGACAGTCAATAGAAAAACGGGTTTCTTTTAGAAACGAATCATGATTTTGATTTTTGAGCTCAACGTCGTAAATAACGGAACGTATATTGTGATCTCGTCCGTTCTAGACAAAACCGATCCTTAATGGAACGAAATATTTCTGTTATTGTAAGGTAAACTCCCTATAAAGCATTTCCCATTCATGAAATTACGCCGGCCTACAACATAAATCAAACATAATGTTGAATGAACCATGGTAACCGGTGCCCGACTCGCTGCCCAAACTTGAATCACACGTCGCATTCCAAACACTTGAAATTGTTGAACATGAATAGTACACTATGCCTCAGCAAAAACTCGGACAATTTCTAAGAATATTCAAAATGAAGTGTTTTTACTAGAGCTCTGGGGACAAACGACGACATCGACCCTAATCGTGGGGCTCTCAATTTTCCTTTAGTTTTAATTGCACGCTTTATTCAAACTATTTGGAATAAAGTCTATGTTATTTCTTACAAGAGATGCATTCCGCGATATAAAGGTGCTCAAGCAGAATTAAATTCATCACTATCCTTCGAACATTTCTTTCTAGTTTATCAAGTGATACTATTATCTCTAATGAAATTAAAATCATCGGAAACATTTTTGACTATACAACATTCTTTATACTGATTCATACTTTTATGAAAAGTGCACTTTTGATAGAAGTTCAAACGTACCTTCGGTTTGAATAAAAAATGGTAATAGTTCTTTTTTCGGGAGATGCGAAATCGAACGTCCGTCGGAGCGCATCAGTTGATATTGATTTTGAAAGAGCTTCGTTAGTAAATCTCAGTACCTGAAACGAAATATATCAAAATCAATTAAGTTGTTGTTCTTTAATCAAGTTCTAAGCTTCTTAGAACCCAGCGTTGAAAATAAAATGGACAGGATTGACAAATATTCCATCTAAATTGAATTACCGTGCAAAATTAATTTAATCGAAAGTTTATGTTACTTTAACATATAAGAACTGACATTTACATTTTCGTAAAGGGAATAATTTCCCGTTTGTTATCAGTAAAACAGTTGATATGTACATACCTGGCAAAAACTGAGGTGTTGGTTAGGATCCGGGTTGAAAACGGCTCCTGTCCCCCGGCAGGTTGATGGACCTGTCACGGGAGACAGGCGAGCCGGCCGTCTGCGCTCGCGACTGGAACGAGTCGTTGTGACACTTAGACACAGTAGGTCATCACTATTTATATGGGACAGCAACCAAACAGGTTCTGAGCACGCATATTCGAAGTGAGGACTTGTTGCCAAGGGCTTTTGTTGGGTTAGCGAGAATCCGCAGGGCGCATTGAAAAGGCACGCGTGCTCGGGCGGGAGAGTCTTTAGAATGGTGATTGGTAATCGCGTAGATTCGTGCTCCTCGGTAAATTAAACAGTAAATTAACAACTGCTTTAATTACATTCACCCGTTATGCACATCACGAATGTTTACAATACTCAGCGTTAATTACGCCTTTACGAAAAAACTTGCTTCAATCATCCAGCGTTTGCCTGAACAGAGCCCAGAATAGAAAATTAAGATTTGCGGAATCGTTAAGATACGTACGTATAGGATTTTGCCAAAAAATCTTAAATCTGTGTTTTCTTAAATTCTCCATTTTCTGCGAGGAAAACCTCACGGAAAAATCGGTGAAAAAAGTTACTAATATACATATGTGAATTATCTCGGTGAGAAACGAACTCGCAGCAAATTTTGAAAACACATCTTATGTCCCCAGAACGTTTTAATGGTTCAGCTAAAATATATCGCGCCTGTATGAAAATAACGAACGCAGTTTATACGAAGATGAAAATATACGCGCACACTAGCGGCTGTTCACGGACATGTATGGAGGGGTCAAAATTGTGCAATTTTTGAGTGGACGCCTACATTTATAATCGTCAAACGTAACTAGATTTCTCTGCAACGAATGACATCAGTTCATCTATTGTTATAGTATCTACTGAAGACGGGTTAAGGACACTGTTTGACGGCTGAAGGTTCTCTGTAGTTTTGGAAAAATCCGCTGCCGTTGAACCTATTCGTATTTGGTTCTAACTAGTAGCTGAATTTCGTCGTAAAGAGGTTCTACTGTACAGATATATACACATGAACCTGACGGCAAAAGTTCGGTTCTAAAGGTAATGATCTTCAGTGACCAGGTTTCGTTGTTCTCATATCAACCTCATTCCGCGTACTTATTTTCCGCGTCGCCGTTTCGTTGGATGCAAGACCAACAACACATGATTCACATTTTGAAAACTTTTTTATTTCACTCTTACAAAATATAGACATTCGAATAAACAATAAACCCAGAAGATATAAAAAACCATATCCCTTAAGCGAGAGATAATGTATATCATTCAATAAATAACTGTATAAATAACTGTATAGAAAACCACAACCCGAAGATGACAATTCAAGCAAAATACTAACAAAATACTGAGGTTCACGCATTCTCAATAGTATAAGCAAATAAACAAACTTCACATTCTCTTTTTTGTTACAAACTTTTAGTACTTGGATTTCTTTAAGCAAGTTTTCTTTTATATATATTCATAACAAGATTCATCATTTGGATTTCTTGAGTAAAATGTGAAAAAGCGCTGCCAAACCCGCAGCCAAAATGGCCAACAAGGATGAAACGATAAAAACTAATTGCGTGCAATCATTTCCGTAACAATCAAAATTAGGTAACAATGGTGAGGTAGTTACATTGGAATAAGAGGTCATATTCGCGTAACTAGTTACCACATGTGAATCATAGACTTTACCGTAAATCAACACGGTAACGTACAAAACAATAAATTCGACCATTTTCCCAACCCCGAAATGTAACCCCAAATGATCGTTACCGTAGACCTCGGCAAGAATAACGGGAACGAGGGTATAAGTAATACTGATAGCCGAGCCTAGTAAAATATTACTTATGATTACAGCAGCTAACGAACGCACGAAAAAAACCAGTACGATAAAGCCTAGTGCACACATTGTGTAAGCGAACATAACGAATACATCTCTCGCTACACGTTTGAACAGGTAATCGGAAAGTGGACCGATCAAAACACGCATTACGAGTCCCGATAGGGTGTTAATCAGCACGATAACAGACACGTATTGGACGAGATGCACGGATTTCAACGTAGGTCCGATGTTGGTTACAAACATGGCCATCAGTCCGCCGATTATGGAGAACCCCCACACAAGTGCGTGATAACTCGGATATCCTAATACGCTCAGAAAACCGCAAGCCGTCGATTTATTCGTATACGCCTGTTCAGCGGGATGGTGCATCGGGCGTACGCGGACTTCCTCGCCGTCGTCGCTGCTATCGGAAGGAGAAACATCGGGAGAACCGGGAATTACACCCGCAGAACCCGGAATAACATCGCGTGAACCGGTTTTATCGACTGGCGAACCGATACCGCCCTCATTATCCGTTAATCTTATGTGTTCATCGTTCGTTTCGTCGGGCGGTAACTCGTGAAAAAATAGCAACGACAAAATTCCCGTCACAGCCCCGAGTATCCACATCAATAAGATATAACCTTGCAGATCTTGTTTCGCTTCGTGTTTCAGGTGTCCACGAACGTAGGCGCCGTTGTAGACGGCGGTGAAAACGAACAAACTCAACTGAAACATCGTGTCCATCACAGCAACGACTTTGGCGTTGTGACGGTTCGGAAAATTCCGGATGTTCGTTAACAACGCGGTTGTGTAGAGGTACGAAAAACCGTGGGCTGAAAAAAAAAGCGAAGATATCTTTGAAAGTATGCAGCATATGAACACGGATGTCTTTATAAACGAATAGATGGTTTTTTCTATTTACGCAAACTTGTCAACAATAGGGAAATTCTGTTACCCGGTAATCAAATTTTCACGGAGTCAAAGACAGGAGCCAACCAGGATGATTTTAACATTGAAGCTTTTATCGAAACTTACTGATTTAGTTCATCCAATAGGTATTGTATTGAAATTATATATTCTATTAACTGCTTTAGGTTTACTTTAAACGTATCAGCATATACAGATCAAAATCCAGAGTAAACTGAACATTCATCGTAGATGTAAAATTCATTCATTCACCGCATCGCACACATTGTGCAGCACATAATCAGTGAAATAAACAACACAAATCGATTATTACGATAGGGCCTACTTCACTTACCTAAAATACAGAAATAAAATGCCATCAAGCCGTAGTGCTGCGAATAAAATACTTTCGCGGAGAATGTTGAATAGACAAGTCCGTATCCTAAGGTAACCAGTATGAGACCGATAGCAGAGGTAATCGTTGGCCCAGTTTTATCGAATATAAAACCAGAAAAAATTTGTGCACCCAATCCAAACATCTGAGCAGTAGATATCATTTCAACTGAAATGAAAAAGCAGCTATACTTATATCCATCACCATTATACAACAACATACAAGGAACGATGGTACGGCAATTGGTAATTCTATTTCAAAGGGAAGCAGAGGGAGCATTTCATTTGGATTTCAGTATTCTTAATTCGCGGGATAAAGACCAGCCAGGGAGTATGAAACTATCATACACATTCCATTTATTCGTCATTAAGATTTAATCTAAATAGTGTTGCACTTCTTTATCAAATTGGTAGTGAAGCCCTATTAACGGTCCTAATTATAGCCTGCAATGTACGACACATCAATTAACAATGATGTAAGCCTAAGGATGTTAGAGCGCATTCTGTGGTGATACTCACGGCCTTGAATAGTTAGTTACCTAATCGTTGGTGGTAAGCTTTTTATAATCGGATGGGCTTATACCAACGTTAGGGATGACAAGGACCAAAACATGGTTGAAAAAAGTAACACTTAAATATAAACACAAAAATATACTTTCTATTCACTTCAGTCCACAATTAATGGCTTTATTTACAAACTAAAACAGGTACCTTTCGAAATAATCCAATTCTATGTATGTTTCGAGTGATTAATCAACATTATTTTGAGAAATTAATTAATTTCTCCACAAATTTTGCCATTGGCCGCCATTTCTCTGTATTGCACATGTGGCATGATAAGACAAAGGGAACCTACAAGGATTTATATAAAACTTCCAAGACGAAACTAAAATTTTTATTTTTGATGGTTTTCCAACTTATATTTCAAATCTTCGTGTTTTCCAAGATAAATAATGAAATAATAAATTTTGGTAAAAGAAAAATGGGAATAAGTGTTGATTTCTTAATTTTTCAATTTCGTCCTTACGCTTCGTGAGTTTGTGCTGTTGTCCTGGCCTCAGTCCACAGGTGCCAGCACCTCCAGTAATTTTCAAAATGGCAGCTGTTGACTGGACGGAAATTTACTCTCACTTTACGGCCGATTTGCACATGGATTAAGATCGTCAGGTGAGGTGTTCAGTGGCGGATCCAGAGGCATAATATGACTACTGCATTTCGGCAACCGAGTGCCGAAGGCACGAGATGTGCTTTACGAGTGACGAAGGCATGACCTGCCTTCGGGGGGGTGTGGGGGTCCCCCCCCCAGAAAATTTTGAAAAATTTAAAGGGCTGAGATGACATTTCCTAGGTTTTGGAAGAGAAAAATCCTGTTTTAATATGGGTACTTTTTTCCAAGGAATCAGCTAAGTCAAAAAGGAAAAATATTGACTACCGCATTAGCGGCAAGTGCGGTAGGCTAAATCCGCCACTGGTGTTATAGGACAAACTACGAATCTGTTGTACGTCGATTATAGCAAAAATTAGACGGATATCTTAAGAGACAATGAAATGCCAGGCAAATTACTCGTCAGTCAAATTGGCTGACGAAGATTGCATACAAAAATGACCTTCCCATTCCTGACTGTGGTTTGTGAAAATATCCGATCGTGAAACTAAACCACAGACAGGTTACTGACTAGGCCTTGAATAGACCCATCCCTATGTAAAAACTTTTAATGATCTTCAAGGACTGTTATGAACCCCGCTATTGTACTATTCGGATATGGTGTCCTATCCTGTGGCATGGTGGATAAGGTGTTTGACTCACAACTGAGATGAGAGGTTGAGGCCAAGGGTTCGAATCCTAGTGAAACCATGCATTCAGACAGGACACATATCAGTGCCGGTCGACTCACTGATTCAACAACAAAATTCCGTAAAAATCTTCAGCATGTTGAAGTTGGCCAGTAATACGTAGAACTAGAACTAGAACTGGTGACCAATCAATAAATTTTGAATTGAATTAGAATTGTGACGGAGTTTAACGTTAATTACCATTCGTTTGAGTCATACTGAACGTCTTTTTCAGCGCCTGGCTATAGACGCCGAATACAAAAACACTTCCAGATATAAGTTTTACTATACAGCCCACGGTAAGACCGGTATACCGAAGAATCTTGCGATATTTCGGATTTTTCTTCAGGTAGGCCGCCATCTTATATCTCCACGCGACCGTGACCTTGTAGTATTTTTAGACGCTGCCTTAACCGCGTCGCCATTTCCTCGATCCTACCACCACGCACCGGCATTTTTTCACTGAGCTGGTTTTCAGAGGTTTGTATACGCGAAATTCAGTAATTAATACTCTTAATTAGTAAATTAATCGATTTATTGTATTTAGGGATGTTTGCAGGGTTTTCTTCAGGCGCTTGGACCTCGATATTAGCCGTCATCGAAACTAATCAATTTTTATTCTTTTTTCTCTTTTTTAGCCTTTCATCATGGAAAGGTAGCATCCTTGTTTTATATTTTTTTCTTTTTTTTATATTTTTTTTGCCCGTCCTTGATCAGACGACGTTGAAGGACTGACTGTGTGTGCGCGTACGTGCGAAAAGCTTCCGATCTCATCATCGCCGCCTCCGAGACTTGAGTGAGCCGCCACCGAGAAAGATGAGTCTGCACAACGAAAACTGCAACTTAATCGTGAACTACCTTCCTCAAACGTTGACCGACGACGAGTTCAAGTCGATGTTTAGCACGATCGGACTCGTGAAAAGTAGCAAAATAATCCGCGATAAGATTACCGCGTACAGCTACGGGTTCGGATTCGTCGAGTTCGTCAAGCCGGAAGACGCCCAAAAAGCGATATGCACGCTCAGCGGTCTTCAGTTACAGAACAAAACGATTAAAGTCGCGTTCGCGCGTCCGCCCGGCGAGGACACGAAAAACACTAATCTCTACATCCGTGGACTTCCGCATTGCATGACTCAGCAAGGTTTGGAAGAAGAGTTCCGTTCGTACGGCGGAATCGTCCAGTGTAAAGTGCTGACGAACGAATCGGGCCAGTCGAAAGGCGTCGGATTCGTCTTGTTCGAAAAGAAAGATTCCGCGGAGATCGCGTTGAAAGAAATGAACGGCAAAACGTTGATGGGCGCCGCCGAACCGCTACATATCAAATTCGCCGAAGACAACGCCAAGAAGGTCAGAGCGCCATCTATGCCGTATCATCATCACCATCCTTACCAGCCGATTCCGCGCGCGCCGTACGGTTGCGGAAGCGGGTACAACAGCGGCCCGCCCGGTCCCGTTCGCAACCAAGGCAACCGTTTCAATCGGTTCAACCCGATGTCGAATAGCTACAACGGTTCGAACGGCGCCGGCTCGATGGCGACGCCGGGCATCGTCGCGCCGCCAATGAACGCGCCGAATTCGACGAACGCCGAAGGCCACGTTTTGTACGTTTACAACGTCGGTACGCACCCCGACGATCACATGATCTGGTCGTTGTTCGGCACGTACGGAATGGTGTTGAAAGTGAACATTATTCGCGACCACACGAAAGGCATCTGTAAAAATTACGGATTCGTCACGATGGCCAACTATAACGACGCGTGCGAGGCGATCAACGCATTGAACGGCACGTACTGTCTCGGTAATCACCCGTATCCGTTGCAAGTGTCTTTCAAAACGACCAAGGCGGAAAATTAAAAATGCCGCGAACGCACTCTCTCTCTCACTCTCTCCGTACGTGTAAAACTCTGTTGTCGATTTCCGTGGTACGAAGAGAAACTTAATTGAACGATACGTGAAGGCTGACGTCGACGCGACGACGCGTAAAAGTTTTATTTTAAAGACGAACGATTATTACTCGATAGATCTGTTTTATGCAATATATTTAACCGTAGTTACGTACGGCGGAAAATAACATTTAACATATAGGAATACGCTTGGACAGTCGGTAATAGTTGTGGTTAAATCTTAAACGTGTTTACTGACGGCATCGGCCCTCAGTTGGGGAGGGGCTCATTGTTCTCCACATGCTGGAATTTTAAGGGGCCGCATTGAACGTTAAGCGTATGACATCTGTTGAACTAGCGAGGCTTTCGATCACCCAAAAAATGCAGAAAATCTAAGCTTAATGTGGTGTAATCTTCCATTTTTCACATTAGCTCGATATACTTGATAGCAATTATCAGCATTGATAGAATATTGACATCTACTCTGGTAGGGGCAGAAGATATTTTATATGGGTTGGTTGGTTTTCAAAGAAGTGGGTGAAAGAGGTGGCCACCCCTCTAAAACCTGTTGTGGAGAACACTGGGTCCATTATTAATTTGATTAGTACAAAGTTGAATGGAGTCGACTGCAGATACAGTACACGGTCTAATAATTTGATCGGTACCAAGTTTTTAAAATCCTATGGTAAGATCGTATTTTTAACTAATCGGGCCCCACTGCTTCGGAATTCTCGACGCATAAGTAATTTTCAACGGACATCCATCTCGGAATAAAATGTGTTAACTAAAATCTAGTAGAGGTTTATATGCTGAATGTTGTAAGCCGATATATTTCAGTGCATTTAAATCAGAAATTGCTCATTCGACCTGTCCTTCTGTTCGCGATTAATTTTAGTTCATAAAAAGAAATACATTTTCGAGACGTAACGAATAGGCGATACGTGTAAAAACCTATTCGTGCATTTTATTTCTGTTATTTACGAAAAACCGTACAATTTAGATGTGACCGAAATATCAGTTCTCGGCAAGTCTCGGCTGTTTTATTTGATGGTATCATTTGTTATACATATTCAAGTAGGATTATTATCGTATTAAGCTTTTGTGTAATACAGAAATTAAAAGCTTCATTGTAAGTACGTAATGTATACGGTTTTTAGTTGAATGATATTTGTACAGTTGGTAAGTGACCAATGTCATCCAGGCCTGTTATGTCTCCACTCTGCATTGAATATTAATCATAAAACAACTAACTGATTGTAAAAAATCAATCCTGTGTGTGAATGCGAAGACTTGTTGAAAGAAATAAAACTATGTTGACGAGTTACATTTGAATTTGTGTTGATTCGTGAAGCGAGTAAAGGCTTTGAAGGAGCGACAAGTGCCTGGCTTTGTCTGATGAAAAGCTATACCCCACAGATCGGTCTTACCGGGTTGGTAGTCGGTTACCAGATTGGTTAGTCAGTAACCTGTCTGTGGTTTAGTTTCACGATCAGATTTTTTCACAAACCACATATATATACCATTGGTATAAGCCCATCCGATTATAAAAAGCTTACTACCAACGATTAGGTAACTAACTACAGATTGGTATACCGGGAAAAGCTACATCCCACAGATTGGTCATTCCTCGGTATAAGTAAGTCTGAAGAATTGTTGGAGAAACATCCGTCTGGGTCTGTCCGAAGAACTTAATCTGATCTAATAGCTATGGGATCATTCATTTATTACGTACGCATTAGGGGAGGGGGGTAAGTGCAATTACGTATTGTAATGCTCAATGTATATGGTTGAAAAAGTCAAATTTCATGCGTACGTAATAAAGGAATGACCCCATACCGGAATCGAATCAGATTCTGATTGGTCATTCCTCGATATAAGTTTTCAAGGAGTTAATTCGGTAACTGCCTAATAAGGTAGAGAAAAATCCTGCACCCCTCTGTATCAATTAAGGCATATAGTTTACTATACAACTTCAAACACTTCTAATTGCCTATTTTTCAAAACTGAAGTTTGAGTTTTGGGCATTTTGCTCAAATTTGAGTTACAAGCACCTTAAAAAACACATTATGTTAAGGAATCAAGGAATCGTAGGGATCCTGCATAAACTAGATCAAGTCGTCTCTTGTTTATGTGTCCGTCCCCTACGACTTGCTTTTCCAATTCAAAGTATTTATGCCATCATTTGGATAAGTCTTCAACATAATGATAGTCCCAACGTATTGATGACTAAAACAAATTAATAAGAAATCCAAGCGATTTAGCCTCATAGAGGATACACAAGGAAATAGAATGCTGTTGATTATTGAAAATCAAGATTATGAGCCGAAACCTGCCGACATTTCCCTAAAGAAACGTTTTTCCATATAAGAACCAGGACATGACAATAGATGAAAATTGAACGCTACCTAAATCATGGGCTAAAAACTACAAGCTACTGTACCATACAAAACAACTTGATAATTTATTTACATTCAGAAATAAGTGTTTTACAACATAACTACAGGCCTATGAAAAAAAAGTGAGATATACCAAGGCACAATACAACATATACATATTTACCCAGGATACTTTATATTGGAAATTGCGATACACTTGTTTAAATAAAATATATATTACCGTGTACACTATGTAGTCTAGGAGAGACCATTTTAAATTATTGCAATTTATACAAGAAAAGAAACAAATTTGAGTGTGTTACATTGATTGAAATTTATGAGTATTTGGAGGGTGCCTACACGAAGGTGGTTATTTGCTCGGTGATAGAATTTTATCCAAAAAAAGATTATATCTGTGCAGTTTGTTCAAATTGCTACCTCTAGCCCCAGAGATCTTCAGTTCGACCGAATTTAAACACCAAGGAGCTAAAAAATATCAACGCATTCTGCAGAAAAACGGCGATTCCGGGCCAAGCGTCTTTTCCTTGCGCCAGCACGACGTAATGTCCGAATAATATCCACGACGCCGCGATCAGAGATCCGAACCCTAACAGAAAACCGATGAACAACCAAACTCGAGCGCCCGTCTGTCCCATACAACCGGTCGTGTAAGCCTCGCCGCGAACTTGTCCGTTCGATATCGAGTTGATCATGAACATCGCGATCGTTCCGAATACGGCGCACGTTTGGGCGTATTTCAACGTCTGATCGCTCGGGTAACCGGCAGCTGCGTCGATATCGATCCACCATCCCATGAAAAACATCGATCCGGCGATAATCGCCGCGACCGCGTTACGTTTATCTCCGACGCTGCATGCTTCGCAATCCGGTAACTGCACGTGATCCAAACAGCCCGACATATTCACTTTATACCTATCCCAAAAACGATAGATTCCAGTCACCAAAAAGTACTGTCAACACCTCAAATTGCTGATTCTGATTTGCTGCAGTTGGAGTTGTGCAATATTTTGTTTACTTCTTGACTTAAAACTAAATTAAAGAAAAAATTGATAATTTATTAATTTTTGACACTAAGCGTTTGTTGGCAAAAAACAGTGATAAGTTTAACATTAAAAACAATGGCCTGATAAAATGAACTGGTAGCCTACCTGCAGCAAACTAGGCCTGTAACAGTTTTGAGGTAAGGACCCTAATCTAATTCAGTACGTTCGTTTATCACTAGGAGGCAGCACTCGGTAAACAGTAAAAAACGGAATTGGATTGAAACTAAATCTCAGAAACACTGAATTTGAAGATTTTCTGAACTTGAATTTTGTAGAAAAGTATGGTTATTACGCCTAGATTACTATTGAGTTTACTCCATTTTGTATTTCCTCGATTACAAATTTCAGAATTTTTCCTGCCCTAAGCCAAATCCGTGTTTTACTGCAATTCGGTTGAATTTCAAGGTCGTTGAGCTACCCAATTGACAAAATTTATTTTCTCCAAAATTCTTTCTTCCTTTCTCTAAATTAATCGATCTCAGTAGAAATGCCACTCGAAAATGCGTCCGAAAACATTTTCACGTATAGTGACATAAAAATCCTTCCAGATCCACAGCAAGAATATCCAACATCATTGCACGATTCGAAAATACCTCTAATAATCGATAATGGTTTGTTTTCCAATCCATACATTTCAATCATTTTGTCTAACAACATGTCTAACTTGGTCTGAAGTCATCTTGTGATTCCGGTGACCCATAAGATTATGGAAGTGGATATATCTGCATCTAATATATATATACATCTGCATAATATACACTTCAATATCTCGGTCAATGGTAAATTCAATAAGTTCTGTTTGTCAATCAGGTTCTTATCAGTGTCGCGTCGGCTGGGCATCGGATGATAAACCCAGGATGGTTTTCAAAAATGTGGTCGCTAAGCTAAGAGGCAAAAAGGTATGATACAATGAATAAACCGCTAGAACTAGGCATACAGCAAATGCTACCCGATTAACTAATTTAATGTTTCTAGGATGAGATACAAGTCGGTAATGATATCGTCAATATGGAAGTCGTTCGCTGGCAGTTGAAATCTCAGTTTGATCGGAATATTGTCACACAATACGACGTGCAGGTAGTTTTCCAATAGGGCGCACACATTACAACAATCCATCGTATCACTAATACTTTGCATAAATTTTCATATCATGCGGAGGCGATTTCATTGTATCGTCACTTGATCACGGCAAAATCAAACATATTTTTGATACGTTCATGCGCAATTTATGTTCACTGAACGAAAACAAATTGTAAATTGCTGATATTCTGAAAAGAAATTAACAGTAGCCGATCGGAATGCATGAAGTGAACTAATTATAGTCCTTGTAAAAGAATCCAGTTGGAGGCACTCTAAGTTGTCGAACCTCTTTCTACTTATCTTTCACCATTTTGTTCAAACAGGAGCAGGTATTTGATCATATGTTCAGTAGACTCGGTATAAACACTGCTGGATGTGTGGATCATCCGATAGTGATGACAGAACCGGTCGCAAATCCGAATGTATGTCGACAACGTGAGTACCTATAGTCATTCAATAATCCTTCACCAGGGGCTGTCCGATTTGAACCGTATGGACAATCTTGTAAAGCAGTTTTGTTTAATATTCATTACAGAAATGTCGGAGTTACTTTTTGAATGCTATCATATTCCGGAATTAGTTTACGGTATTGATGCCCTGTATAGTTTGTATAACAACTCACCGGATACAAGTAAGTTTTCACTCGCCGTATGCATCTTAATTGAAAGGCCACATTATTGTATCATTTAAGAAAAAAGATACAAGATTCTTAAAGTTAGGCTAAATAAGATAATACTTCGTTTCTTATAATCAGCCAGGTCATTTTGTAAGTTGTGATAAGATTAGTAATCAGTTTATTTTTATCAGTTTAAGATTTTTATAAATGTTGGTCCTACATAATTGGAAGGACATCTCCAAGCCTAAAGGCTGTACTAAAAAAGGGATTTCCATAGCTACCGCGTCTGTTATGGTTAGCTTGGATGTAATTTTAAAAGAAGTAATGTACAGGGTAGATAGTCGGCCAGTCGGGTCAACTTTTAAGCTCAGCAGAAGTGAGAAACAAGGTATCAATTTTTTCCTTTACCATTCTCGATTTATAAAATTGAGACAAATTTTTTATTTTTAGGAAACGGATTGGTAATTTCATGCGGTTACCATTCTACGTATATCATGCCGTATTTAAACGGTCGCCTAGATACGAGCGGCTGCAGACGTATCAATGTCGGAGGTATAAACATTGATGGATATATGCAGAGATTGTTACAGTTGAAATATCCGGCACATTTAACCCATCTCACCCTTGGCAAAACAGAGGTATGATCATTACTGATTATGTGCTTATTTTGTTCAAATTTTGAATAATATCATGAACTGAACCTAGATCTGAATTGGACAATTTGCTTATTATGCCAAATTATAGAATTCGTACCTTTGGCGGATGATCTTTCACATATCTTGTTCCCAACCGTTCGAATGCTTTCCCCAAAAACATTTGTCATGAACCCAATTTGGAAGAATTCAAAAGATTCCTAAAAACATACCTGTTTACTGGATTACTTTAAAGCGCTTTTGAACATTTATTCAGCGATATTGGCGCTATATAGATATTATTTCTTCATCGTCAGCTATTGCTTAATTTTAGGAATATGTTAGGACACATTGTCGTTTTGCCAAGGATTACTTGGAAGAGTTAGACAAATGGGCGGAACTCGATTTCTATGAGGACAATGTTCACAAAATTCAACTGCCAATCGTTCCGAGTCAAGTAAGTTTTGTTTCTCGCCTGTCAAATCTCAACGACTGATCAGTTTCACTTCCTTCAGAAATCATGTTGGGAAAAGTGTGTTTTTTCAGCTGGGACTTTCTAATGTCAACCCGGAACAACAGAAACAAAAGAAAGAAGAACAAACTAAACGCCTGCAGGAGATGATTGCAAAAAGAAGACAAGAAAAGGTCAGATTGATTTGTAATCAGTTCGACTGTTGGCCATATTGGATAAAATACAACCCTGTTCCTGTTCCTCAGAGTTTCTGAAGCATAGCCTTCACCCTTTTCATTAAAAGAGTAACGATGCCTATCTAATATAGTTAAATATTTCCATCAGCCGACGAGTATTGATAGTGTTACTCTATTTTTTTCTTATTCAAGCTTGCTAGCGAGGAAAAACAGCTTGAAGAATTATTGAATGTGCAAGAACTAGAAGAAACTGATGTCAGAGCTTACAAGGTATAGGCCTAGCATACAGTTCATATCGAACTCGTGTCCTTCGTAATCAGTTAAAATGCACGCACCCTCTATAGAAAATCTCTTGAATAAATACTGGTAAATCATTTAATGTTGCAGTGAATTATTTTAACGATTTTGCAGCACGCATTCGCCGATTTAGAAATCGAAAATCGCGAAGAATTGCAGGCAGCCATTGATCATTTGAGTTTGTCAGTTCAGCGTCTGAAAGCACGGATACAAGGCGTTGATATAGCAGTCGAACCGTCTGAGGTAAATTTTGACGCGCAATCTTCGTTGATTTCTGTTATCTTTCCTCAAACTGTCCGATAATCGTATGTTTACAGAAACAAAAGCCGGTATTTGATTTGTTGTCAGTCTCTGATGATTCACTAACCGCGGAGGAGAAACTCGCCAAGAAGAGACAGCGAATATTAAAGTGCGCTTACGAAGGCAAAATGAGAGCCAAACAGAAACAAGAAGAGGAGAAACTAAAGGTAAATTTGGTATAGCAAGCACAGCAGTAGTTCATTAAAACTTTCAGTGCTGACTAATTAATACCCTATAGTGCTGGAGATAATTTGAAAAAAAAAAGATTCCACCCCAATGTGTTTAATATGGGTCATACCACTATAGTGCGTCTACACTACGATGCGGTGTATCCATAGTAACTAATATTCAACTATGGTTGACAAGTGCTACTATCTTTCAATTAAGATGAAAACTAATTACTGATTACATTAATACACCGTGTGTGGTGTACCAGCAAAGTCAATCACGGATGTATACACCGCACTGCGGTAAAGATGCATTGAAGGGGTTAAACACTTTTCGAAAGTATTTCATATTTCGTTCTCGTGTTCATCGTTGCAGGCCGAGAAAGAACGAACGCATTTGATGAAGAAAAAAGAAACAAATTTCAAAGGTTGGCTCAAAGAAGTCCGACAAAGACGAGGGAAATTACTGGAAACGAGAAATCGACGAAAACAAAAACGATCGGACATGTCGAAACGACGGACGTACGCGTCTCAACAACGAATGAAAATCATTTCACAACTCGCTCGGGGTAACTGCGAACGTTTAATCATATTGAAATGTTTGTCACGGACCTGCTCGGTCGGCATGGCATTTATGGTCATTGTATTGTCACAGCACTTATGTGTTTTCTATCCATGAAAAACCAGTCATTAAGAATTCACAACCATGGTTTTATAATGCTAAATCGCTAGACATGAATATCTCCTTAGGAAATAATAAAGTTCACTTCAAATTAGTGAATAATTGAGAAATATTCGACTGATATAATGACTAATAGTGGCTCTTTTACTTTAAGCGAGTAAAAATGAAGATGATTTCGGGAAGAATGATGATGACTGGCAGGTGTATAGAGATATTGTAAGTGTTGCTGCCCCATCCTTCCCCTGAGCATTGGAAATATAGTGGCCAATATAAGCCAAAAACAAATATAACAGTAGACCCTCGTTTAAGTCTGATCCGACCAGCTTCCTGGATAAACTTACACTTATCTGGTGCTTTATACAAGGTTTGCGATGTATATGAACCAATCATCAACAAATTTCCACAACTGTATCTAAATTTTGTTTCTTTTCACTGAGTAACTCAAGTAGGATCCCGTAACTAATTGATTATTATTGTAGAATTTGCGAGACGATGACAGCGACTCAGATATGGAACAAGATAAACTGGAAGAACTCGAAAAACTACTGGAAGAGAATGATCCCGAATTCCAAAAGTAAGTTAGTTCATCAATCGTGAGAAACACTGAAAACATACGCTTTATCAGAACTTCAATACCTTAAATGTTTATGACTTTTACAGAGAGATGAAGGCGAACAGCTCGGGGCAGTACGATATAGCCGAATATTATAGGTTACATCTGGCAGTAGAACAAATAAGGTATTCATAATTCATTCTTCCACCCCTCGGCGTATATATCGGTACATAAGTCTTACCGTCTCAATGTTTTAGAGCTCCGGAACTTCTGTTTCAACCATCGCTGCTCGGTTTTGAACAGGCCGGTTTAACGGATACGATATCACACGTACTGAAAAAATACGGCAGCGACGACGTTCAGAAATTGGTTGATGTGAGTTCGTCTTCATCTGATATTTCAACTTCATCCAAATCGTACGCAGAAATCTTATGACTTCCATAATTTCGTTTTCAGTTCGTCTATGTCACTGGATCTTGCGCAAGTTTCCCAGATCTGAAAGACCGCCTCGAAGTTGAACTATTGGCAAGTCGTCCTTATCAATCAAGTTTTAGCATTTATACCGCAGGTAGATATTAACGTGAATATTGATTTCTAAAGCTTGAGGCTTTTCTTTTCATAAAGTTGAAAATCTGCGTGTATATTTCAGATAATCCGGTGCTAGATGCCTGGTTAGGAGCCAGGAAGCTTGCCTGTTCACCGATATTCAAAGATTGCGTAATCACCAGAGCAGACTATCAAGAGAAAGGCGGTGAATACTTGAAGGAACATTCGCGCTCGAATCAATTCTTCCCATCGATACCCGTCAACAATACTTAATAAAATCATTATGACATCAAATATTGCATTTCATTGTCATATCTTGCGTCATAGCTCAACTAGTGAAGACGTGACGATTAGTGTCTGCTTTGAGAACAAGCAAGCATTTTTGAAGAAAAGTGAACTCAGTCAGTTACAATCCAAAGTTTTCTGGCCCGTAGCCAGCCATAAAAGTGAAACTTTGTATAGGTCATGGTTTATGGTGTTCAGTAAACCTGTCTGCTGTTCAAAATTGCCCTGAAGTGACGCGTGCTTGGCTTATGAATTTTTGGTCACTCCTACAGTGAAACCTCGTATATAACCATTTTTCGGTTATTACAAGCCAAAGTTCATTTGAACGAAATTCCTCTGTTGCATCAACGCCCGTTGTTTGAATCAGATGTCCTGGGAGTGCCCCCCCCCATCAAATCACAGGAACGCAGAAATGTTTTGAATCAATGAGGATGGACGCTACTGGACCGGGTTTGTTCAACCTAAATAAATCTGGATACAAATGCAAGATACAGTAGAGATTCTTTTTCGCCTCCTTTTTGGTTTCAGAGAAATGGCTCCGCCCAAAATCATTAACCGCATCATTTGTGTGCGATATTCAGACTTACAAAACATCCCTCAATTGCTGACGAGATCATTGTTGGTTCACAAGCCACTTCATAAATCCAAGGCAGATATAACACAAATAGATAAATTTGACATTATAAAGATTTCCTTTTATTCTTATCACACTATATTTTTACAAATTATTTGACATTTCAAATTTCTCACCCGATTATTAGTTACATCACCGAAATGTACATTATGATTTCTCAGAGTTTTAAAATATAGAAACAATCTTTTTGCTGCTAGTGATTCAAGTTACCCGTGAACGTTACTCGTCCCACCTAAGCCAACAGTATTTTAGAAATGAAATGAATGCTTACTATGAATTCATTATCATTTGTACGCGTGTATCCAAACTTCAAAATTCAAATTGGTAATAAAGAGAACGTATAGCTCTAAATGTTTCGGAATAACTGGACAGACCATTCACCGACCGAGACAATCCGGTCCCCGAAATGGGAATCTAAATGCATCAAGTATTGTACCAATTAATTTCTTTCAAACTATGATAAAACCCGGTTCACGACCTCAGAAACCTGGTATAACTCGACCTCGTTTTTTGGCCGTGTCGATTTTCCGTTTCAGATTCTGATCTTTTCTCGCGCGGATGTTTTTCGTGCGTTTATCTTGTTTCTCTTTCATGCGTTTTTCCGTCGCCGACGTTCGCTCTTCCCATTTCTTTTTCCGCGTGTTCTTCATTTTCTCCTTGCGTTTCAACGCGCGTTTTAACATTTCCGGATCGTCTTTCACTTTCAAGCCTTCCGCCTTTTGCAACGCTTTCTCCCACTGATTTTTCTTTTCGAGTTTCTCCGCTTTTTCGGCCGCGTCGGAATTTTTCAAATCCTCAACGGTTTTTCGTTTCTTTTCGACTTTTTCTAACAACGTTTTGTAGTCTTTTCCCGATAGACTACTTTTCTTTTCTTTCTCGCCCGCATCTCTAAAATCGAACTTACTGAACACCATTTTCTGTTGGTTGTAAATCGGTTTGACAGCCGTTCCGTTTACAAGTTTTTTATTACCCCCGGGAGACCCTAAAACATCAGTCAAAGCGCTACCTTTCACTTTACTTTTTTGTTTCTCTATTTTACGCTTTATTTTATTTTTCAGTTTGCTTTGTTTTCGCTTAAGTCGCTTCATTTCAACGGTTTCACTGTTGGATTTTCTTTTACCTGAAAAGGAATCGAGACAAAACTAAATATCATCGAAGCGCCCCACATTGCATATATGCTAAACAGAACAACGAATCAGTACATACTTTTCAGTTCCTGTAGTCTTTCGTGTAACTTCTGTCTGGCCTCGTCTAACGATGTCGAAACTACAGCTCGAGGTAGGGCTGTAGATTTTTTATTCGTTTTATTCTTCTGTTTTTTATTCTTTAGTTTAGTGACTGTAAAGACAGCAGAAAAGAAACCTCATGAGCTATAATCGCTAGAAAAGAGTTGGGGGAATGGGGGAAACTAAAATGGATTTAGTGCATTCTATAAGGAGGACCTCCGCTGTCGACTGTGCCAAATACATTGGATTTTAAAGTGTATTTGTACATCGTATTTGTATGACAAACCTGTCGACACTATATGAGGTAGAGAACGGTTTTACCTCAACAGCTTAACTGCGCAGAGTGACCACTTTTATTTGATTTGCTAATCTCCAGACTATTCCCTGACATTTAAGTTGTTTTCCCTAACTTGATCTGCTAAGAATCCAATCAATTAATACAGTCAAATACGTAAAAAAATAGAAGGAAACTGTTTGATTTATGCACAATCAAACTATCTTAACAATATTCCCCCATTTTACCCTGATCTTTTAGCTTTTTTTTAAACCAAATTCTCTGTTTTGAAGAAAAGAAAATTTGATTTCCAGATAAGTGGCCACCCTGCTGCGGTAGTTTGGGGTTAAATTAGTTCATTTTAAAAATAATTCAACAATGTCGTCACTGAAACCGATTCCAGGAACGAGTTTCTCATTCGCAGCTTTAACATTCTGTTTTAATAACTTACAATTATCGCCATCATTATCCGGTTCATCGACTTCCATGTCTTCACCATTAGAGTCACTATCAACAGCGTTATTCACATCCGATACTAATTGCGAAATACAGGTTTTATTATTCGGGTCGTATTTCATTCGTTTCAGTTGCGATTTCGCCGAAGTCGGTTCCTTTTTCGCCTTCTTCGCATTTGGCATGGTTTCTGTAACGACATTCGTAACAAGATGTCACTTTTCTTGCATGTAAAATCAGGCTCCCGACACATTTAGTCGTTCCTGGATATAACGGGTTTTAAAGGAGAAAATTTCAATTTCGAGAAATTGTCCGCACCACCTTCATATCCCAATTGCTGAAGACTCCTCCAAAATTGGTCCTGTTTATCCGTTATCTACTGCACAACTTCAAACTAGACAAACATTCTTACAGGTAATAGCCTATTTCTCAAAATTGAAGGAGTTGAAAGGAGTTTGAGGCATTTTGCTCAAATTTAAGGAGTTTGAAGCACCTTTAAAAGCATTTTCAGTTTTAAACTGAAATTACTTTTAAAGGTGCTGACTTTAGAACAAGTGCTTTTAATGAATCAAGGAGCCATAGGGACCCAGTAAATAGTCTAAGGTGAATGCATTTGTTTGATGAGATATGATTATGATTGACATTAACAAGCAAATGTTTACACGAATATTGTCTATGACAGATATGAAGAAATTCATCAGCAAATCATATTTCATTGTTGTGATTTAGTTTTCTAAATCATACCATCCTTTAGCTTGGCTTTTTTCATTTTTTTCTCCTGAAACGCTGCTCGCGCGTCGCTTGAAAAATAATTTTCCGGCGGAATCATGTCGACCATCTTGGTGAAAAAATTGCTGTCGACTTTCATTGCCGATCGTTTATCACCGTTGCCAGCCATTTTCTGTATATGCGAGCACTGGCACCTGAAAATGGAATGAAAATGAAAATATCGCGCCAACCCTTGTGGCTGAGTTTTTACATTATTCAACTCATCCGTGCCAGCTACCTTCGTTGCGAGGCAATCAAACCCTGGCAAGTGAGGATGTTTTTCTCCTCGTCATTCTTCTTTTATATTTTTTCAGAATTTTTTTGCAGTAAAAATTGTTAAATTCTCGTTAAAATTTTTAAAATGGCCAAATCGAAATATACTAGTGATTGTTCGGATCTTTTTTCCTTGTTGGAAGGTCCACAAAATATTCTATTTATGAGAACGATTTTATCTGAATTGATAGATAAATTATCAATAAATCTACAAATTAACAAGTCAAATGATTACTAAAAGATTAGGCTAAAAAAATGATACCTTGTTTCTGCTGTGATGATAAAAATATGAATTAATTGGAAATATATTGGGGAAAATCTTTATTTATAACCAGGTGGAACGGTGGTCAAAATTGCCATCTTAAGTATTATTTTTAAACTACGATATTTGAATTGGCGAATCAAAATGAAGTATTGACATTTTTTAGTATGGGATCATTCATTGATTACGTACGCATAAAATTTGAATTTGTCAACCCCTCCTCCCCCTCTGTACGCAAAATCGGCCATTTTTTCATATATATTAAGCATTACAGTACGCAATTGCACTGACCCCCACTCCCCTAATGCGTACGCAATAAATGAATGACCCCTATCCCAATCAGATTCAGATGCCAAGTCAGCCACTTCTTTCCTCGCAGAGGCGGAGTTTATACAGACTACAAAATTAACACGTTGCCTTCAATTCGGTTCTTTTTTTGCGCAATTTCTCGTCGAATCTACGAACCTTTAAATAACTAAGACGATTTAATGGGTGTTTTGTCTTTATCATAAAACATTTCGGAGAGATGACCGCAAATAGAATTGCATTTTCAAAGAATTTAGTAGCTATATCGTTTCATCCATTCCATGCTTTCAAAACGTGCTAAATAGCGCAACAAACTTATGATTAATCAGTTGAAAACAAATTCCAATTAACTCTATTGAGAAAATTTAGCGTTCACTTTCGAGAGTGAATGGTTTGCAAAAAAGTATAGTTTATGTACCATTCCACGTTGTATACGGTGTTCATTTCGAAGAATTTTCTTCCATAACAAACATTTGCCCTTTCCAAGAATTTTAGTCCTTGTAGTACAGGCGCACTCGGCGTGGGATCCGAGCTGAATGATAATTAAAACTATGGTTAACGCCATTGCGTTAATTATTTGATGAGCTTACAAATTTCCAAGAAACTCTCTTAACAAGAGTTCAGTATTTACACTTTGACAGCATACGTGTTGATATTAACTATCAAATCAGGCATAGCTGGTCTAAGTTAGTTAACCTAATCGTTGGTGGTACGCTTTTTATAATCGGATGGGCTTATTCCAACGTGGTATGTGGTTTGTGAAAATATCCGATCGTGAAACTAAACCACAGACTGGTTACTGACTAAGCTGGTCTGTCAGTTCCTTAGTCAGTAACCTGTCTGTGGTTTAGTTTCACGATCGGATATTTTCACAAACCACATACCGTACCACGTTGGTATAAGCCCATCCAATTATAAAAAGCTAACCACCAACGATTAGGTAACTATCAGTTCCTGAACCTGAAACCAGACACTTGATCCATGACACAAAGAATATCTAAAACTGAACAAAGAGAATGGAAACAATTAACTACTAGTTTTTTTGGGCTATTTTATGATTTTTTTATTATTATGCACACGATATGTATACAAATTGTGTACATACACACACAACTTTCGGTGTCATTTACATAATATATTTATATAATAAAGCAAATATACAGTCAGTTTACAACCGAAGACAACAAAACCATTGTATAATAATTATAGTACAACGAGAACAAAGAGCAGTGTTGTGTGAACCCTCACCATCTTTAGTTCTAAAGTACAGACACATTTATAGGCATTGAACGTACTCTTTTTAAAGCCAAGCCAATCGGAGCGCGGTAACTAATGTTGCGCTTATTACGAAGATGATATATCTATTACCGAACATTATTTATAATAACGCGGGTGCATCCAATTTTGCAGTTCTGAAATGAGCTGATTTGAACGTCGTAATTTTTACAACAAGCCTAGAAAAAACGAAAGATTTGGCAAGTTAACAGCCCTACTGTTAGACAGCAGTGACTTCAATTACACAATTAACAACTTTCAGTATACAGTACACCTCGCCTTACTAATGGACTTTTCAGTAAATTTATCAAAACTGAAAGCATTTTAATTTTCTGATGTATTTGCCTATCCTTTAATTCAGACTTTGTTTCATACCAATTCTGCCCGTTCCAGTTTGTCCGAGTTAGCAGGCTAGGTTAACTGTACTCGACTCCATTCGCTACCTTTTAAAAAATAACCACTTAATGAACATGTACCGGTATATGACATCCTGTGAAAAACAGTATATATTTAAGCCCTAACCCATTTCATGTCGCTCGGATACAACTCGTGAGTGAAATGCCACAACTCCTTTCAGGAGTATTCTTATTTTCAAAACGTCTATTTTTCTCTTATCAAACTACACAATTCAACAAGCAATAACGAATTTCAATGAGCACCATACTTCCTAACAATTTAAATGTTAAGGAAAAAGATCAATATTAAATTCATCTGTCTATGTTTACCGGTAAGTTAAAAAGTACGCCCGACTTTTTAACGAAAACTAGCATATGAGACATAGTCCTGTTTTTTTAATAATAAAATGTATATACCATTCAATAACTATAAACGTTTATAATATTGATGCCGATGTTTACGATGTCTCAGATTTAGTCTTTCCCGGGCATCCAAACGGCTACATAAGTAACATTTTTATCACATAATACAAATCAACGAAATCCAAATATACAAAACGTTGCATAAGTTTAAGCAGCCTATGTATCAAAACTGAAATTTGGCAAATAAAATAGATATCAAATCTTGTCCTCTTTCAGTGCTTTTTTGATAGTAGACAAAAACACTCATTATGTTTACAATAAATTATGTACCCTGGTAGGTATGTACTTATTGATAGCAGGCCGTAAAATCGAAACTTTATTTCTGGCAAACCTACGTGAAAAGGTTTGTGATACCTGAACTATTTTGGTGGTTTCAGTTACTAAAAATAGAATTATTAAATGAAGAACATAATCTCATATATACCTACTGGTATTCATTCCTCAAGACTGTGATACGATATCTGTTTCTGTAACAAACGTAAGACAGCGGCGGATCTAGGGTCTGATTCAAGGAGGGTTGCCCCTACAATTGGGCACATCATGAAGGGCAGCCCGAAGGAAAGCTCATTGTGAAATATTTAAAACTTATTTTTGGAAATACAGAGAACAAGCTTATGAATCTAAATGTTTTGAGGTATCGGTTTGATATTTTCAATTTTCCGTAGAATTTCAGCGCGCCCCCTGCACCCTCCCCTTGGATCTGCCCCTGTCGGAGACAAGCCTTACTTATAATCATTAATTGGTCATTAATACATTGGCACCATGATAAGTTATAAAAATAACTACAAACTACAAATTACGAGCTAACAAAGCAAAATAAAATCCATTCTTTCATACACGAAGACACTGTGAAAATGACGATGAATTCACGAAATATATCTTCAACAAAAACATCAATCGACGGGCAAATACTGTTAACAGTTGCAGGTGAAGAAAAGCAGTTCGATTGAATGCATTTCTCGTTCAAAAATACGAACTTCTACCAGTGGTATCGATGATAATTTCAGGACGACTCTACTCTAGAGTAATTTCATTCAAAGATCGCGATAATTCTGATAATAATCAATAATAGCGCAAATAAGGCTAAATTTCTAACAATTAAATCACTTGATAACTACTTAACAGTAACCGGAATGGATGGATTTTGAATCCTCTTTTTTTTTTCTTTCTTTTTAATACCATGAATATGAATAACAGTTCAATAATTTGAATAATGATTGGCACTATGATGAAAATGTACATATATTTTATGTAAAAAAGCGTTTAAGAAAATATGCGTAATTTTTTTTCTTCACTTCTCCAACGAGTGAACAACGTTTTGAGCTATACAAAATGAAATGAAAATTTCAAAACAAGCTAACTAGTAAATGCTAGACTAGTGAGTACTTACAGTACTTCCGATACACACACGCTAAACTAGTACCAGATTTACACATATCATGATGAATTCGATCCAACGCGTTCAATCCTCTGAACAACCGAAATTTAAAGAGAGCTATATCCTCTGATCGTGAAGTAAATATGAGTAACCAAATACTAAATACTAATGGATTTAATCCATCAATTCGTAAAAAGAAAAATTGATTGCGGATCGGGAAAAGGAGTTATTGTATATCCATTTAACCGTATTCACTTTTCAGTTGAAGCCCTCCACCCTCATTTAGTTAGAATAACAACAATATTTTAAGACAATGTCGATGACACAACGAAAAAGATTAATTACATTAATTACGATAAAAAAATTTCTTTTTAGCGGGGGTGGCAAAACTGATTTGTCTGTGTATCCACATAGTCCTGTTACAACAAACCCCCATATACAGTGAATGCATCAACCAAGATTTGAGTCTAACAATTAAATCGTCATTTCATAGCAAAAGCTTTCACAGACAAATGCATCATTGTAAAATCAATTTCAACAAGGCCACCAATTTTTCAAGGATATATTTCCAGATCAGTTATCACACGAAAAATGAGACAGATTTTTGTAGTTCAACACTTAATACATCAACACTTAATCCCAAGGTTTATTTTGACTCCTAGGGGCAAATTTTAGCACAGTAGTACGATCGCATTGTGTCGCGATTAAAACACCAAAACAAATCCAACCAAAATAACACTTCCGGTCGAGGCCGACGCGTAAATGATATTCGATTAAAAATAATAGTTTCATAAACCTTGATATCACTTTTTTCGATAAACGCAAAGATACATAGCGAATTGATCTAACTCAAAACCAGCATCATGCGTCCATCGATTCGTTTATATCGTCATCTTCATCGCTTTCGAGTAACATCGCCGTGCGTTTTACCGGCTCGGATTTCCTGCGCTGAAAAATAAAAACGAAGAAATCAGGGGAGATGATAGGAGTACGAATTCATAAATGAAGAAATCCCACACTTCGAATTTGAAATTATACGATCAAATTTATTATTACGAAACCACAACGTTTCGGCTGTTGACTAACAGCCATCATCAGGTGAAATTATCTACAGTTTACACGGATTATAGTGTTTATTCGACAACTAGTATGAATTCATGTTGTTTCACGCAAGAGAATGAAGAAATTCACAATTTCATGGCCATATTCTGGATAATTCACAATTCACGCGTAAATTCTATGAAAATAACAGTAACTCAGTACAAGTGAATTTAATTATTACTACATATACAATCTTTTCCAAAAAACTTATTTGCCTGATTCTCAACTCGGTATGCAGTCAATTTTCAAAGCTACCCAGTAGGGCATTGTTGGTTAAGAAAAATTCAAGAAGATTGGTTTTTTTTGTTAAGACTCATTTCCTGATGATTTAGTTTTGAAATCGGGGAGTTATCTATGGTTGTACAATCAAAGTATTGATTTGAAACCCGTTGTAGGCAATTTACTGTCAGGTCCGGTGCAACGATGAATTTGGATTCATATCAAGACCGTATGGTGATCCTGCAGCCCAAATTTTAATTTATTTAAGTTTTACTTACCCGACTTTTCTTTTGATGATTTGTTGTATTATCCGAAGCGGGTTTGGCATTTCGTTTGATCAGCTCGTTGAAACTGGACGCAACATTCACCTGGCCTAATTCCATCGGCGTATGAACAATACTATCATCTTCGTCATCCTCATCGACATCCTCTGATGAACAATCGGACTCATAACGCTGTCCATTATCACCTGCGATAAATTGTATGATAGTTTTCAGTGAAAAAATGCGAGACCGCAAATCTCTAAAAAGCACTTAAACTTAGTTATGTTTTCAGGAACAGACCCAAAGTGAATGATGCATTTACAGGGTGGCCACTTTTCTTTGACTTGTTTTTCCCCCGACTATTCCCTGATATGCACGTTGATTTCCCTAACACAGTCAACTACGTAGGAAAAAGACAAAAACTGTTTGATTTTATTTGCGATATAACTATATCGACAAATTTCCCCGACTTTTCCCTGATTTTAGATTTTTTCAAAAAATAGAATGCCACAACTATTCCCTGACATATTCAAAGAAAGAAAATTCCCAGTGTTTTCCCAGGTTTCCAGCTAAGTGGCCACCCTGATTTAGCTTTAGCCTGCTCGGACGGACTAAGTTCCCAAACGGACAAAAAATCTTACCCTGATGAGACGAAACGTGACGTTTAAGTTCTCGAGTACGAGAAAACCTAGCATTACATATGACGCAACTGTAAGGCTTCGGTTGCGTGTGTATCGTCAAGTGACGTTGCAGATTCTCGGCGTGCGCGAACGTCTGCTTGCAGTAACAACACGAGTACGGCTGATCTCCTTAAGAAACGAATACACCAATAAATCATCAGATGAACCTTCAATTACGGCAACTCTACACAACAAATCCACCCATTTTAGATAACTCAACTAGTAGACTATGGATAGTATCAACCATTGATGAAAGGTCTATCGATTTCTCCTTCACTATACATTTATTAACCTTCTACTAGCGAGAGAAATTAGCTGAACGATGAACCGACCGATGCTAATACAGGGTCGTACCTATTATTTCAATTTTGGGGAGGGGGAGGGGGGCAGAGAAACCCGAAGAAGGGCTCTTCTATTGGATATTACCATAATGTTTGCAAAACGGGCACTTTTCCAAAATTTCTATTAGGTCCTGCAATATTTTTGGATATATTTTCATTTGAAACCAAGCTGAATAATTACGATGAACATCAAGGTATCTCAACCTGTCTTTGGAAATGCCTTAGACGGGTAATCGAGGCTGTAAGTCTCCCGCCTACAGATGTAAACAAGCAGATGGATATTTGCTCGAAGCAGACGGACATTTCTCCATCTTTATGATTCGACATCATGCCTCAGAAAAAGGAGGATTATCCTATACATGTACGGGTTCCCTACAGATCAGTCATTTCCGGATATAAGGATCTTTCAAGGAGTTTTGAGCGAGAAAATTTAAAATTTCAAGGAAGCGCCTGCATCACTTTCATATCCCAATCACTGTTAACTCTTCCTTAATCAGTACTGTTTAAATCAGAAAACTATCAATTTGGGAATTCTATAAGCAAATTCTTATCCTATAGACTACCTAAGCTCAGTTTCTAATTTGAAAACTGCCTAATTGGGTAAAAACAAATTCAGGCCACGACTGAAAAGATTTAGGTGTAGTCTACTGTACAACTACTAACTAGACAAAAATTTCTTATTGCCTAATTTCTCAAAATTGGAGGGGATTTAAAGGAGTTTTGAGCATTTTTCTCATATCAAAAGAGTTTCAAGCACCTTTAAAAGCATTTTAGAAAGAGTTTCTAAGCAATCACTGACGTACGTACCTGTATGCGAGACGGTCATGTGACTATTCAACGCTTCGTCGTTCTGAAATTTCAACAAACAAATCGAACATTCGTGTCGCCTCTCGTCGTCCGAATGAATTCGCAGGTGGCGCCTCAGCTGTTCGTGTTCGGGGAAACTCGCCGCGCAATATCCGCACACGTACGGCGAATGCTCGGTGTGCGGAGACATGTGCGCGCACATGTGCTTCTCGCAGTTGTGGCGAAGACGGAATTTCATCGGACAAAACTTACAGCGGAATGGTTTCTCGTTCGAGTGAACGTTCAGTTTTCGTTTCGACGAGCGATACCTAGCGAGGCACTCGTCGCAATGACGCGGAGTCGTCGCGTCGCACGACGGTAAATCGACGCGGCGCGAGTATTGACTGTTGATAAATGCTACGCCGCAGTCGTCGCATTTTCGCAGACAGGAATCGGCGATCGAATCGGAATGTGAACTTTCCGGCCGGTATAACGACGATTCGAACGCGGCCCGCCGATCGATCGGGTCGACTTTAGCTTTCAACGCGCGCAGAATACTGGAATGTGTCGGCAACAACGCGTCGCTCGGATGTATAACGCCATCTATACCCGACGTAGAGAAACCGACCGAACGATTACCGGGCGCTCGGCGATGTTGTCCGGATTCGTCGCCCGAATAGAAATGTTTCGTGATCAAATTGTGCAGATCGCTCTGACTGAACGGCATGAAGTTCGGCGTCATCGCGAAATTCGGCTTTGGAATATCGGACAGCAGTGGCGACGCTTGAGACGACAACGTCAAAGCCGCGTTTGTAGTCGAATCGGTGGACGTATTATCGGCGAACGAATCGCAGTCCAGATGCCGACGTTTAGTGTTATTATCCGAGAGATTGGTATCGGCCGATTCGACGGAACCCGCCGAATTCAAATGCGACTCCAACAACCGGCGTTTACGAATGTGAAATTTATGTCGCGTACATTTACCGTCGACGCCGTCTTTGAGGGCCGTCGATTTCAACTTTTCATCGGTCGAAGAGCTAGTTTTACACGAACTACTAGATTCCGGGCTGTCGGGCTCGATTTTCAATTCGCGTTCGATGATTTTGTTCATTTTATCGGTGATCATAAACAACGTCCATTCGTGTCCCTTCGAACTGTCATTCGAACTATTTTCAGATGAACCTACATCTGCAATGGAGAAATACAATGTCACCTGTTCATTATTCAAACGATATCGTATATATATATATATATATATATATATATATATATATGTATATATATATATATATATATGTATATATATATATATATATATATATATATATATATATATATATATATATATATATATATATATATATATATATATATATATATATATTTATATATATATTGACGAACTCAGGTGCACTAAACTTCCAATCACATCTTCAAATCATGGAAATTTTGAAACAGCAAATTTTTTTTCCAATGGCAGATTTAGGGAGATTTGCAAAGAAAATTTAAAGGACAAAAACAAATCGAATTGGGTTATGGTGAAGGCCAGAAAAGCCCCTTTTCCTGGATCCGCACTTGTTTTCAATACCCGTCCAGGGTGGCCACTTTCCGCCCATTTTACAAATTTACAATTAAAAATGTTTGAAATATTACAATTCATTCATTTTTCATTGAATCACGTACTGATAAAGAAACATGTGGTCAATAATTCAAATTCCCTGCTTTTTGCAGGTGTTTGGTAAAAATTAGTCGAATTCCCTGCGTTTTTCTTTTTTTTTCAGATTTCCTAAGTTCGCCGGGTCAATGGCCACCCTGCTGTCTAGAAAAGATCCATCCGTCCTCGAAATTCTTGAAGGAAAAAAGCAGTAATCCAAGAGATACTTACCGCAGTCATTGACGGGCCGATGTTCGGACCGATACTTCTCGAGGACGCTGTGTATACGTTGGTGACTCGACAATTCCGACTGATTAGAAAACGCCAAATCGCACTCGGCGCACGCGTGCAAGCGTTTGTGCGTGCGTTCGTGTCGCGAAAGTTGCTCCTTGACGGCGAACTTCAGTTTGCAAACGTCGCACTGGTGAGGTCGATTGCGCGCGTGGTGCAACAGATGCTTCTGAAGACTGTTGTGATGCGCGAACTTCATCGTGCACTCGTCACATGAGAACAGTTTATCCATCGACGACGGCGTTTCTCTCACCGGCGCGTAGACGCGCGATTCGTTTTTTTCGACCGGCGATTCGCGGCTTTTATCGACATTTTCGCCGGTGAAATCGACGGCGTCCTTGTTGTCCGACGCGGCGCGCGTCGTTTCAAGGAATTTCCGCAGCTTCAGGGGTTCGTGGCCGGCGTGTCGGTCTTTCAGATGTTGTCGCAACAGCGCCGTCGTCGGAAATCGCGACGGACAATAGGCGCACGAGAACTTTTCGACATCTTTCAGATCGAGCTTCGTTCGACGACGATTCGCGTAGGTCGTCTGCTGCGCCGGTGTCGACGACGGAGACGGCGAATTCGGTTGTTCTTTAACTTTCACTTTCGAGGAGAAGTCGAGGGGAAGAGACGCGATGGTGTCATCGGCATCAGAGTGAAGAGAGTGAACTTTGTACATGTGGTGCACCAGTAAATGATCACTGTGGAATATCATTGTACACAGACGACATGGAAACATAGTCACACCACCCGAACCTGTAAATATCGCGAATAGAGCCTGTAACTACATGCCTGTAAATAACATCAACATTCATTTGTAAAGTCGCTATCATTTTGGCTTGCTTTTTATTGAATTACAGTTGTCCGTTGATTCTGCTTAAAGATAAGATTATTCTTCGGTAAAATTCTAAAAGTCAGCAAATAATAAAGATTTCGAGCCAAATTGATAGCATACAAGGTCGGATGTGATTCATATTTAATACCCATGAAATTGAACATATAAGAAAAAATCAACTGTAAAAAATTTTCTGAAGGAAAAAAAAGGGAATTAGTCAAAACGACTACCGGTACATTCAATACTTACTTCCTGATGTGGTAAAGGCAAATCTATTCGGTAGTGTGAAACCGTTAAAGAATAGGGGCGAACCCTGAAGAGGAACTGAGGGTTCACCGTACTGATACATGCGTGACATTTCTACACCCTGCTGCACGTACAAGTGTGAACAGCATGTGAGCAACGTACGTATTTATACACAAACGCAGACGACTCTGATTGGTCTGTTAATCGCCGAAATTGAGGACTTCGCGAGCGGTTGTTAACCCGTTAGCACTCAGGAATTTCACTCCTCAGAAAATTGAAGGGAAAATCCAAGTTCATCACGATACCGAATAGAACATTTGCTGTTTATTTGCATTACAAGTTTGTGTTATTTTGTAGTAAATAGCCAAGGCTTTCAAATGATGTAAGATTTGATGCAGTGGGCCACCAAAATCATATCCTTTTGGCTCCCTGAAATTCATCCAAAATTACTTGGATTTGAAGTGAGCGCTCAGTTCTGTCATGTCCATACTCAAAATTGTAATAGGAGGACGTTGATTACTCTTCGGCATTTCGAGGACTTAGGTGTCTAGTTTATCATAAGCTATTGAGTTCGAAACCCACTATAACCGTTTTTGTGCAGCATACAAAAAAAGTGCCGGGCGGATTCGGGCAGCTTGAGGAGTAATAGGCAGGGCGGATACGGGCGGCTTGAGTGCTAATGAGTTAAGCTCTCACACTTACCCTGAACAGTAAGCAGCTCTTTCTCGATGCTTTCGTCGATGCACTGAAGGAAAGTTTTCGCCGCCGCATCTTGAGACGAACCATCGATGAGCAGTTTCTTCGGTTTCGATTTTCTTTTCTAGAAACGAAAAAAAAAAAAAAACGATTTTCATAAAATCGCCAATATTCGACGCCCGCCGAAACGTCATGTACCCGCGTATAATGGAATAAGATGAAATAAGACGAAAGTTTCGGACAGGTTCCATATTGTCGCCGCGAATTTACTTCAATTTCGTCAAAAACATAGTATAGTAAGAAAAGAATTGTCATTAGGCTGCATTTGCTACAGTTCCAATGCCACTATCAAATCACATAATATGTACACATTTCTGAGAAGTTGAAATCATCATCCTTACATCAAGACGTTCATCATCGTATCTCTCTTAATTAAACTGAGTAAACTGAGATTCTGAGCAGGTAAAACAGAGTTCATTCGCTTACAACAGCATTATATTACACGTCATCATGGAATTGAACTGTCCGTCAACATGTCTGCGTGATAAATTGATAATTCATTTTATTCGATATACCTACAACACCTCCGCCATTTTTTTAAAATTTTATCACTTAACCGATTCATTGTAGGCCCGATCATACTACATAGTTTGTTTCAGTAATAGGTAACTAGAGAGTAAGAGAGCTAACTTGAAAGTTTATTGATGCCTTGAAAATTGTCGGCTAAGAAAAAATTTATTTTGGATTTGAATACTAATTGGCAAATTAGACCGCCAACCAGTCGAGCTGCAATATTGATGACATAGGTAGGGTACACAATTCGTTATAAAACCGTGAAAATTGAAAATCAAAATCATGAAATATATTCAATAACAAAATGAAAGCCAAAATTCGCAGTTTTAATTGCTATTTTGAAATGCCAATATTGACGACGTATTGCACATTGACTCATGCAGAACCCTTTAATAAACAACTCATATCCAGTACTAATCAATATATACATTATTATTATGCATGTAGTTAATATGGTGTCAAAAAATGTATACACGGAAGATGCATCTTAAAGCTAAGGGGGCAAATTGAAGACGCCTTAAATGGTGAATATCGATGTTCACCGCGACATAGATTTCGAGGAATCTGAAAAGAAAATCTGTTTCCTAGTACTGACAATTCGTGCCGAAACGAGGTCTGTGTATTAAGCTGCAGGCTGCTCATCTGTCAATCGATACCGATGAACTCAACCTTGGATCAATATTAGCCCGATTTATTTGGAAGCGTCTGTTTTTCCTGGTATTTTCAATGGCCGGGTCACCCAGAGGCTGAATGCCGGCAAGGTTGCTTAGTAACTGGGACAACTGAATTTCATCACTCACACTAAATAGGCATTGGTATAAACACTATATGTATATGCAGCGTATGATAAAAGAAGCAACAGTAGCTGATCTAACAAAAATGTCAGTACAGTGAAAGGCAATCAAATGTTTTAGTTTAAAAAGGGTCACGACAAAAAGGCTGGAAACCAATGTACGATTGATATTGATTGGTCGATTTGATGATTATCAAAGTACATAATACATAAACTCATACGGTAACTGATTATACGCATTATACATGACAATCATCAGGACCTCGGAAATCATAATATGATTGTCAAGCCGAGGCCCTGGAATAATAAAATCACAAATACATATGAAAAAAGAAAAATCTAAGAATGACGGAACATGTTTAGAGTTCAGATAGTGAGAAGGGCATAAAATTTGGACCGAATCGCAGTCTGAAATGATGGTCTTGTGATTGACTAATAAGAGGTATCGGAAAAGAGATGATTCGAGTAGAATAGAAAAGCTCCCGCATAAATATTAGAAGAAATCATTATGAATTAGAAATGGTCCCTAAAACACTTTACACGGGTATAAGCATCTTGATAATTTCGACACATTTCTGGTAGTTCGCCCATGATTTTAAACGTGTGGATCGACAGTAGTTCGATGAGTACCGGTATTAATTTTTGAGATTGAATTCAAAACTTTTAAGGGATGAACAATAAGCGTGACAAGGAAGTAAGTACCAGTAGCTGATCTACAAAAAAACATCAGTGTAATGAAACTCAAATTTATCAGTTTTATAAGGTCATGACTAAAAGACAATTGCTTGCGCTCAAAACCAATTTTTTCTAGATAAACAAACAGCGCTGATAACACATGGATCGAGTTCAGCTCAACGGTTCACTGTTCTAAGATACATAGAACTCTAACCTCGTTCAACTAAAAAAAAAATCATCATAAAACCGATTACTATTGAGCTACGTGACAATCGAATCCTAGACGAACAATTAAGATAATTGTTCATAGATCAAATCTAAGTGTAAGCTAGACACAAGCTAGAAATAGAGCTTAAAAAAATTTCATCAAATCTCGCCTTTAAAATCCGACATCGAGAAAATTACGGTTCATAAACAACTCATAATGACAGTATAAAACGAGCAAAGGTCAAATAGCCATATTAATCAACGTTTGTCAACTACGTGTTAAACTATGCTTACCGAATCTAATAAGTATTCAACTTAGTATCCGTTAGCTTACTGCTTAAAAAAAGTGACAAATTCTTTTCTTCTCCGTGGTGGTTGTTGTGTGCGTGTATGCGATTAACTTCCAGAGATGCAGAGAGAGAGAGAGAGAGAGAGAGAGACTACACCAGTAGTCTATGACCTCCAAGTATCTCTTCTATTGCGTCTATATATTGATTTTCCTACCCACGCTCTATGCGAACTCATTTACCAACAAACGCGCTCACCACCAACTCGCCAACCAACCAACTAACCAACCAACCGTGCACGCGAAACATTTTTAGAAATAATTCCTCGAATCGCATTTATTAATTCCCGATCAACCTTCAAGCTTTTAAGAACACAACTTTGACAATATATACATATTCACTATATAGACTAGTTTCCAGGCATAAATACAATATAGATTTTTTCCACACGCGCAAGAGACACGAGAAGGCTCGAGAATGAGTACACGCTGTATATGCGACTAACTGTGCAATAAAAGCAGAAAAATGAGGCCTGCGCGACCTTCACCTCTACCGATCGACGTTTATTTATAATTCTGGTGCACTCGACTCACAAACCACGCTCTTTCTCTCTCTCTCTCTTTTCTATCAGATGTTTAGTATAAAATATTAAGTCAAGGTGACCCGGTTTTATAGGTTACGGGACTATACCAAAACAACCTGATTTACAGTAACCGTGTCGCCAGGTTTACCGGGGCAAACCTTTTAATGGTACTAGAAATAAAACTGTGTCATCAATAATCATATATATTCAATACCTGATGATATACAGACGCGATAAAGGTCAAGGCTGTCATGTGTCTCAAAATGAATTGAAATACAGACCCCGAGATCCAGATATCAGTTCACGTAGATCGATGATTCAATGGTGAAACTGGACCCAGTACTGCAGTAATGAGTTAAAATAGTTTATTTCAACTCTAGTAAAATGTAACTAGGGGTCCAGGGACACCATGGAAAGTGGTTTCAAATGCTCAACAATCTAACAATTTCAATATTAACCCCCTGGTGACCATATACAAAAACCAATGATCTTGAAACTCACCACAATCATAGAATATGTCAGCAGCTATGATTTTTTCAATTGATTGTGATAACAAAATATGCCTCGTCACCAATTTAATATGGAAATACTAAGTTATTCTACTATTCAACGCCCCCTAATAACCATATGCAAAACCCAATGACCTTGAAACTCACCACAATCATAGAACATATCATGAACTACAACTTTGCAATTGATCATGGTAACAAAATATGCTTAGGTACCAATCTAATAAGGAAATACTAAGTTATTCTACTATTCAACACCCCTGGTGACCACATAGAATCACAATTTACTTAAAACTCACCAGAATCATAGAGGATGTCATGAGCTACAACTTTGCAATTGATTGTGGTAACAAACTATGCATAGGTACGAATATAATATAGAAATACTAAGTTATTGTATTATTCAATGCCCCTGGTGGCCATATACAAAAACCAATGACCTTGAAACTCACCAAAATCATAGAACAGGTTATGGGCAACAACTTTCTTATTGATTATGGTTACAAATTATGTTTAGGTATCAATATAATATGGAAAAACTTTTTCCCACCTACGAATGAGCACTGATGACACCAAGATTGCTGCCAATTGCGCCACAATTGGCTGATCAAAAATGCTGGTCTCAGGTATAAAATATCGCTTTTCAAAGAATACCCATCACAAATTGCAATGAGAAATGGCAAACAAGTAGGAAGCTACAGGACTCAGAATTCGGGCCAAATTTGACATTTTTGGACACTAAAAAGGTCATAGGACGACCATCTTGAGTCCGATCGACCCAATTTTTCTTATGCTGATGGGCCCTTGGGGGATTCAAATATATACGAAAGATCAAGGTAATTGATCGAAGAGTCTTCAAAATTTCCCTCAAAAATGTGTAAAAAGTGCTGATTTTGGCGAACAACAATGGCTGCCAGTCGGCCATCTTTATTCTGACAGGGCCAGTTTTTGGGCTGAAGATGTGTCTAGGGTAGATACATAGGCCTATGTAACCAAATATCAAGACATTATATTGAAGCGTCTTCAAAACTTCCCAAAATAACTGGATTCCGTCTACGGCCGGACGAACAGACGGACGAAAAGTGAACGCAATAGCCCGCTGTGACCATGCCATGGACCGATCTATATGGAATAAAAGCCACTTGCCCGGGGGCAAGCATCTGAAATTTCACTTGCCCCTTCAAAAATCTACTTGCCGTACATATGCTGTCTGACTGGTGGCACAATCATCCGTTGTATCAATTGGGAAAAAAGCTTTGAGATATAAATACGCACTAGCCCGGCAGACAAGTGAAAATGACTAACCAACTTGCCCGAAATGAGAATATACTTGTCCCGGGCAATCGCAGAAGCGCTTTGATCACACCCTGCATGCCCCACTTAGTGGAATGCCTGACAATCTGGAAATTTCAATATTCAACATACCTTGATGAACAAATACAGTTTGAGGTTTAACTCCCTAGAATCATAGAACATCTGTCATGACCACCAGCAATTTGGTTATTGATTGTGAAAAGGCCTATAGGTACCACTGTATAATGGAAATACTGAGTCTTATATTCTGTTATTCAACGCCCCCTGGTGAAGAAACCAATGACCTCGAAACTCAGTCACCACAATATATAAAACATGTCATGAGCTGCAACTTTGAAATTGATTGCCACTATTAAATATCCATTCAGTACCAATATGAATGGACAAATTAAATATGATCCAATATTCAGCACCCCTGGTGGCGAGAACAAAAAATCCCAATTCCATGTGAAGAGGAATCCTATGACAGCACTGACAATTATCAAATATCAAGTATGAAGACTAATAGTATGAAGACTAAAGTTAATACTGATGAGACTATTAGATGGCTGCCAATTGTGTAACAATTGACTGATCGAAAAACCTGCGTGATAACCAAAGTATACCCACCATGAATTTCAAATAAAAAATAGCATTCCATTATGAAACTGGTCTTGGAAATCAGGCCAAAAATAACCTTCTCGAGATGGCCATCTCGAATCTGACCCAATTTTCTTATGCTGATTGGCCCTAAGGGGGATACATACATACATCAGTATATATTATCAAAGATGAAGATGATTTATTACAATATCTTCAAACTCTCCCTCGAGAACTTTAACAAGAGCTCCGAGGGGCAACATAGCCAGCCTGTAGTATTCGCTTTATCATTAAGTGATGCAATTTGGGTTGAAACTGAGCAATTTGATTTACACAGTACAATCATAACACAAACAGCCGGTTGACAGGAACAAATATTCAAGATCAATTTATTCTTTTCCTTCATTTCGATGATTTGTATGATTTACGTGGAATAAAATTGAATTGAATTGGATGAGATGTTTTTTACTGAATAGAATTTTGATGAAAAACAAGACCGCAGCCATCTAGATTCTGATTAGGCCAATCAAGACAATGTATTGTATCTTCGAAATTAACAAAATGGATCCAGTCTATGGACGGATGACGGACAAAAAATGAACGCAATAGGCCACTAATGGGCTAAAAATCTGAAGAATAATCTGGAACCTAGAAATGAATTCTGCTATCAGTGTTAACGATTGTATCCTTAACGACAGTACGCACTGCTCAGTTGTGGCAACAGCTTTGTTGTCAGCGCTATGATACGCTTCTTCTAGGTACTTGATACAATCCAAAGAAACCTCCGAAATCAAATTCTACCTATTTCACTGAGCTAATAGATAATGCACCATCCGTACAAGGCTAAGATTCAATCGAAATTACAATACCATATACGGGTATGGTTCTTGTCTGATATTGTTTCATATACATCAATGCATCTACTAGATGTAAGCATCGAAATCCTTTAAAATACCCATACTGAGAATGTAGGTGAAATGGTATCAGGACAATTGCCCCCTGGACAACTGCCCCCCCCAAATTAAATCTGTTTAATCTTAAAGTATCACAGATATTTATTTCTAATTAATCAGACGAAGCGAACCAATTCTAGCTAATTAGCACTGATTTAAAGTGTTCGATTGGCACTAAAACTAATTCCAATAAATTAGCCAAAGTTAACTAATGCACTAATAAGTGGACTAATTAAGTTTCCTTTAATTTTTTGGTAAGTGAATTATAATAACACAAGGACTGATTTAAAGTTTTTTATCTGCACACAACATCAGTAATTCTATATATTATAAATCTATATTCATAAACAAATGAATTTCTAAGTAAAGTATTTAGGTGGTGTTAATCCAAATCAAAAAGTATTTTATTCGGGGGAGGCAATTGTCCGGGGGCAATCTTCCTAGAATCAGATGAGATAACTAACATAACAAGTGGTACAACGGGTGGGCCTGTATCTGACATCCTGTTAATACAGGATTGATTCATTGAGAGACAACTTTGATCTAGATATTGAGGATAATATACTCTACCTTATCTTTCTTCGAATATCTCGCTTTGGATTTTTTGTCAAACTCCGATTCTGAAACGTCCGAAAAAAATCCATAAGTTGAGCCGGGTAATAGCGTTTTACAGTGAAGGAATCGTAATAATCTGTGGGTTATTGTAAGGTTAAGTACCACTCATCCGTGACGACTGAAGGAACTGCAAAAACTGTAAAATCTATTCATTTTCTCAACATATAAATTAGATAATAATCTGAAAATATTTTTTAGATTTTGCAGTCACCTCATTCCAGCAGTTAACTTGATCAACAGTTCACCGACATTTTTCGATGACAGAAATCAACTAGACCTACCTTTAACTTCGGCTACAGATAACTCGTCGACCTTCCCTCCATTGCCTAAATCATATCCATCATCTTTACTGAGTTTTATCGACGTACAATCGTTCGTATTTCTAGAATCGTTTTTCGATCTCGATTCTTCGTTTTCGTCGACAGTTTCCGCCGAAGTTGCTTGGCGATCGCCGATTTCCGTCGAGGCGACGTGTTCCGCAGTGTTTCCGTATTTCGCAACGCCATCTTCGACATCCGACGACTGATTTTCAGACGCGACGTATACATTTTTCTGGTTGTCGTCAGCAGCAGTAAGATCATCGACCGACTTCATCACAACGACGAAGTCGGCTTTAAGTTCGTAATTCTATGTCAAACCGGAATCGTAGTCCTTTGATGCGAATGCGTGCAATGGCGCCATGCTTCGTGAATGTAGTTCATTATCTGGGATTGCGCGAAGCTTACCAGTGAATCATCAACTTTAAAATCACAGATATTTCACACCGATTCGACGACGATAAATATTCGACATTATTCGTATCCTCGATGACGACGGACTCCGGGCAATGGAGGGAGGTGTTTATCGTAACAGGATTACAGCGGTTACAACCTTCTACAAATAGAAAATCATTCGACATCATTTCATTTGTACTCTTAATAACAGATTGATTTCCATGATCCGACAGCATACAGCAGATGGTAGGCTGCTGCCAGCCTAGTACCCTGCATGTATTGTAGTCATAGATATGGTTCTGAGGCCTACATGAAATCAAATTTATTCAAAATTCCCAAGTTTCTCTTAAGTATTTTAATGGGTAATTTTTCGATTTTCCAAAATGGATACGAGGCCTTCATTAAAATGAAAAATATCATCATGATACAGGGACGTCAACATAGCAAGAGTGACTGGTTGGTATTCAAGACAAATTGCTGAAAAACACACCCTTAACAATTCTGTGTGAAGTGTAAAATAAATTTTCAAAATACTTCCACGATCACAGGAAAATTTATCAACTATTTCCAAACTAGGGAATATCATTTCAAGTTTTATCCAATTCCCCAGTATTGTGGCAACCATGCATAGGCACCACTAAGTACGCTAGGCAGGCATGGATTCAGACGGTAGTACCGTAGGGATCAATCCCAAAAGTAGATAAGGGCACACTTTAACAGGAGGAGGCTGAGGATTTTCCACAAAGTCACACCATTCATCAGAATTTCATCTTTATTGCCCGGAAAATACATTGCAATGCTGTAAAGTTTCTAGAAAACGCTTCACATCAGGACTTCATTTGCGCAATGCTTGGAAATTCCACCAAAAAGCAGTTTATTTTCTAAATTTTCTGGATTCCCCTCATTTTTCATGGATTATGCCCTTCTTTATCTCAAAAATTGTCCTTGGATCCACCCATGCTAGGCCAATATAATAACTAGTACGCCGTGGCTACGGTTACAGGAGTCCGTAAACGGAGTGCGATAGCTGCGGTTACGGGAGTTGGTTAGCGCATGCGCAATACACTAGAATTCTGACTTGCAATATTGGGATTCAAAACCAAAGCAAAAATTTCTAGCAATAGTCCAGTGCTTTACCAACTGAGCCACAGCACACAACTGGGAGTCTCGATCGAAAGTTAATCTATATACAGCCTCACCTTACCCTAACCCTATTCCTTCACGCATGCGCGTACGTAGATATAATAGTGCAGACTCCCGGAAACAACGTAGAGAGTTTGTAACTAATAACCTTGCGCATTTTACTATTTTACTTCCGGGCCTAAATTCACACTATAATCAGTCGTTAAAATGTGATAATTAATGTTTGCTCTACTAGCCTGCTGGTGGTAAGTGATTTGACCCCGGTATCTAAGGTACAATTTTGTTATGTAGCACTGAGGATATGGGGTCAAAAACTATATTCCGTTTAACCCCAATCCCGCCTGGCACTGACCCAGGGGTTTGTCACGATAGAAACCATAGATTCAATACACTACAGTAGGCTACCCGAGGTACTACCTATGAGAAGAAATAAATGGTACCTAAGATGCTGTACGAATCTTAAACATCCCCAACAGCTATCGTGACAAGCCCCTGTTGGCTGTGGTTAATTGTTGTTTGCGGTGGTCCCCGAACCGGACTAGGTGATGCTCGATGATGGTTCGCGAACTCCTGCCTGTCACTGTCACTGTCAGTCAGTGTCGTGTGTTAAGTAGGTAATAAAGGAGGTTGGTAAAAATAGGCCTGCGCTTTTTGCGTTTTACAATAAATTTTCAATCAAACTCATAAATAAATGTATCAAAACAATTTTGCGTTGTTTGCCAAGCTTGGCTTAATTTCAAATAAATACAAATCAAATCAGATTTTTTTCTAAAATTAAAAAGTAGACGGCTCACTCAACTACTTAGCCCTACTGTCACTGACTATATCGATAACAGCTCCTATTAAAATGTGGTACTAGTATAGCCAGCTTCTATATACGTATGACTACATCTACTGAGCAGACTTTATATTGCCGACTTTTCGGCATATTTTGCGGCTTCACTGGCTCCTTTTTCGATACAGGGCCATAAAAATATATTTCATTACGGCAGTACGCAATACGACATAGCCCGACACTAGGTTCGAATCCCGAATTGTTTCTGGACGATAATTTTCAGCATAGACTGGGAGGTTCGAATCCCGAATTGTTTCTGAACGAGAAACGAGATTCGAATCGCGATTACTTTTGCCATGTCTTTATTCTATTGAATCAAGTTAATTTTCTAATTTTCTATTTAACCATTATTAACTGTGAAACAGTATGCGTCACTACATGTTCAAGAATTGACATGGAGGAGTACTGAAGATATAAATGAAATCATGTATCATTAAGTGATGGTGGTATCTCAATCTGCACTAATAGCCTTTAGATCATTGTTGCCCCTCAGGAGGCAGGGGGGATTTGAACGACACCTATATCTCCTCAGTATAAATCTCCCTTGTTTGATAAAATGACAAAAAAGTCAACAAGAAACTGTTAATTTTAGTTCAAAACAATTTTTATTCTTTATATATCTCATGATTCATATAAATGCATCAGTACTATGTATACATATACATATATATTTTGTTTATTACTATTTATCTTTATACAAATACAGGTAGATAGATACCTGTTCGGTTGCCATGGTGGTTATATTTAAATTACTACGATTCTAAAACGACTCAGCACCATTTCAATGGAAAGTTTTAAAAAGTCTAAAAAAACATGCCCGAAATAAAAAGTTCTCATCTCATTTGTGAATCCATCAGTTTAAGTAGTACGAAATGATAATTAGGAATCAGAAATTTTCAATAAGACAAAATAAGAGAAATGTACGAGAAGTAGATGAATATTATTTCGTTATGATTTCGGTAATACTTGTAAAACTCAGATCAGGGGATCCAATATGAAATTGACTGTTCTATAAATAGTTAAGGGAAACTGAAGTAGAAAATTAGATATTTCTGACTGACGAATGTAGAACAAACACCAATGTAGCTAGTAAGTCTCCCGGATCGGCCCATGATTCTACAGGTTTCCAAGAGAATCTCGCATTGACGATTTATCTTTGATTTAATTTTTCTTGCCGGATTCAGTACGGTATATCAAACAGTCCAACACTATTATTGAATTGCATAGAACAAGCACAAATGGTTCATTTCAGCTAACGGTAAAAAAATACTTGCCATAAAACATACAGATGATTTTACTGTCCAATCAATTACTTCATACGCAAAATTTCACGGAGGATTTTCAACCCTACTTGCCAGGCACAGCGAACGAGTTTGTTTGATGTCGAAGTTTGATGTTAAAGTAATGTAATCCTCGATGAAAGCAAGCGGCAATTTCAATATGAAATCATTTTCATTTTCTAGACCTCTGATCCGTACGAAACGAAATGGCAAACCGAAAATAATGTAACAACATTCTCAAGTTTGTTGGCATTTAAATTATTCTATGATAATTAAGTCATTACATAGTCTGAGTAAATGCAAGTAGTAATATATAGGACTGGTAATTTTTGTATTTGATACTGGCCATTGTAGAGAGAATAGATGACTGATATTTAGGGTAACATAAGCCGCAATCGCACGGTGACGATTTGGCCCGGATTGGGCACTAGTCAAATTCGACCCATTCACACGTAAACCACTCACTCGATACTAATTAAACAATTTGCTTATCAAGCAAAGTTGCAATTTACACACAATTATTTGACCCGTGCTAAAATTTTACTCGGGCCTGGGTCCAACCTTTTTAGTCGGGCGAAATTTGGCACACGCGTGAACAGTCGTTCTGGGCCAAAAACACTCGTGTGATCGCGGCTGTTACCTCACTAAAAATTCTTGCCGAGTCTTCATCAACATTCATACACGCTTCATAAAATTTTAGACCCAGTAACGAAATGAGCGTGTAATAATCGGATAAATCATAATCAAATTTTCACCCAAGAATCGTGTATCGTATCTTATATTCTTCTAAATTCAAATTTTCGTTCTCGTAACAAATCTCTTCAGGATATGTACTCATATATCACACGTCATGCGGTCATTAAATAATCATCGTTTTTGTAATCAATCTTTTTCGTAAAACAACAGTTAAAGCTACACTTTACACAACGAACAAAATCGTTTTTCCATCATTCGCTTTAGGAAAATAATATAATCTTCAGTCTATATTCAGTGTATTTACATACATTTACATGTAAAATCATTTCAGCAGCTTATATATATGTGTGTATATAATATGTATACCGTATATGATATTATCGATGTTACCCCTAAACTGGCCGTTAAAGCCTGAACTCGACAACTTAGCTCTACTTTTTTTTTCAATGAAATTGCACATACAGGCATCGTTGAATAGATCGGTTCGTATTGTATAATATATAACAGCTTAAAAGCTTTGCGACAGCTTTTTCTTTCTACGTTACGGGATTAACAGACGTGTTTATCATATGGCACAATGAAACAGAGAAATCGATTAGGCCAGTTCCACATTTTGAGTGGTGCTACATTAGACAACAGATTCGATCATCGGAAATGAGCTATGTCGACTTGGCGGTCACAGCGCGGAACTGGGTACTTTAGATAATCAATAGAGGTTCAAATATATGCGCTTAATTCAGATAAGTTTAATCCAGATTATGACCCAATCCAGATAATATTTCAACCTATATATAAATGTTTGAAGTTTGATGATCTCTTATGAATCGGATGAACTTCATCGGTCCCAAATGATCTGAATTAAGCGGTGAGTTCTATTAAATGCATATACCATTTAAAATCATTAACACCTCATTAAAAAGAATTACAGTCAACTCTCGGTTATCCCCCATTCCCGGCTACCGCCGAGTAAAAGCTTTGTGCCGAATTAATTAATGCTTTTTAGCTTCCGATTTTTCATATCCGAAAATCCGTACTCTTCTCAATTTATTGAAAAAATCTTACAATGTTTGTACATTTAGGTTCGATTATCTGCCATCAAAAATATTCAATGCATGTAGATTACAAATTTACTAATCGGCAACAATAGGTCAATGTATATTATTACACTGATACTGTTGTTTGTAAATCAACTCCGGACGTTGTCCTCCAACTCATCCCCCATGTGAACATCTATGTTAGACTACAGGGACTACTGGTATTAAAATCTCATCACAGGGTACAATTGATAAATATGGATATTTCAGATGATAGAAAACTTTTCACTTCTTTTCATAAAAGGCAGAGTTTAACAAAACAGTTCATGAGTTTATAGAAAACAGCTTGTTGATAATACGATAAAAAAATGGTCGCTTAATTTCAGGGTCTTGCACAAAACGAAAATTTCCGAAACTCGTTTATAGTGGCAGATAACCGGGAGTTGATTGTAGCTTGCGCAATGAGAGAATACATCATACATTCAATCCTGTATCGATAGTACACATATCTATTACTATTTTTAAAGACATTTCATTTTGTTTCCGATCAGATCTTCAGTTAATATCACACCAAAAACCATAATCATACATTAAATGGAGCACAATGTGTATTAAAACTGGGCAAGGTTCTTCTATAAGTCTATAGAGAACCAAAATGGCCTTATACTGGGCTTGAAGACTTGACTGTACGACTAGCTCAGGTGGACGATCCCTTGCACGTGGTCGTCTACTTATTCAGCGAACCGTGGTACTGCCCCGAACAAGCTGAATATTTTACACCGTTACACGGTGTTATGTTATATTGATGTTTCAATTGTCCGAGCGAATCGAGCAGACGATTGTTAGCCGCATCGAGAGCGTGTAATCGGCGATCCTGGTTCTGTATTATACGCTCTTTCTGACCGACGATTCCGTGCAGTTCTTGTTGTTCCTTGCACAACTCCTCTTCAACCGTGATCAATCTGCGATAATCAAAACATCAAAATCAGTAAGAATTTTTCATAATCAACCAGTACTACAAGGCCAACTGCCCATCGTATTAAACTCAGAGTCCAAGGACACCATGTCTGAAATGCTTGACAATCCAACAATTTCAACATTCAGTGCCTCCTGGTGAACATACAGAGAAACCGATGACCTCGCAAGAATCATAAAACATGTAACGAGCTACAATTGCGCAATTGAATGCGGTAACAAAATACGCGGAGATGTAAAAATGGCAATACTATTGATAACTTATATAGCCCTCTGGTGAAGGAATGCTAATGATGCTAACTGGTGGTGAAAATAATACACTCACTGGGTAATTCCAATTCTTTGTGAAGAAATGCGTCATTGACAGTGCTATCAATTATAGAATATTTAGATTCAAGTTAAACATGTTGATATTTTCCTAAAAACCCATCCCCGATATATGAAACTAAGATGGCCAATGACTGCATAACAATCGACTGATACAAAAACCCGTCTGATATGTTAAGATCTCTTCCCAATGTATACCAAGCACAAATGTCAATGTATACAACAAACTTTAAAGCTAAATGACCTCTATTGGAACAAAAAAGGTCACCAGACAGCCATCTTATTTTCGATTAAACCAATTTTCCTCAATAACAGACAAACGAATGTACAATTGGTGAAAGTAAACGCAATAGCCTGCTGGGGCTTTCCCCAAGTGATCTAATCACATGAGGAGTTAGAGACCATCATATCTCGTGTGACATCCAGTAGTTGATTAATGAACCGTGATGGAATAAGCATGAGTCATATTCTATAATAATAAACGGCTGAATTACAAAGCTTAACTATTCAGAGACATAGCAACTGTAGTACATGATTTCTTCAAGCTAAACTCGCTATACATGTATTTAAGAGTAACAAACAAAAAATCCTCAATCATTAAAACAGTGAATGAAACATGCAGCGAATCACACAGGAAACTAAAAAGGTTTAATGCTTGAATGGACATATCTGAAGCAAAGTTTTAGTTCCATGCGGTTGAATCATTATTGAATTTTTAAGAGTTTTTTTATAAGAGTTGCGAAGTTCAAATCTCGAGTCAGAATAAATCGATCATCGAAAATGCCCATGCTATGTAGAAATAAGCAACTGTTGAACTACGGTGAGTCGTTGGGTGGGGGTTAGTGAACAACATGAAGCTTGTATATAGTTGTGTAGATAAATACCGTGTATATCGCTGTTAGTAGTGAACCAAGCATCTCTCTGGTGTTAAATCAACGTTTGATACCTTTGTATGATGCCTTTCATTTGTCCGTCTTTCTCTGTCGGTTTGATCGACAGTTCGTTGTTTTCGAGTTTGTGTTGCCACTGTCGGATCAAGTGTTCCTGGTTCGATTCTTTCTGGTGCAGTTTTTCCTCGGCCTCGCGTAGACGTGCCTGAGTTTCGGCGAGTTGCTTCGATAGTTTGTCGATCTCGCTTTCGTACTGAAATCAGACAATCGCGCCAATGATTAACGACGGGATAGAACGATTCGTTTAGGCTGAAAATGCAGCTTCGTTACACAAACGAGTAATTAAATGGAAAATGGAAATTTTTTTTTCACAAAAACCTAGGATATAGTAGAATAACCACACTCAAACGTGGAGAATAAATGATATAATAAATACCCACTACGTACAGATTAGAAATTTTGAAAACCAAGAATTTATTGAATCAAAATTCTTTAAGACACAACATTTCGAACTGTCACTAGAGATCATCATCAGGTGCGTGAACAATGATCTCAAATGACCTATAAAGTCAAATGATAAAGACAATTGTATGTAGGTTACGTGGTTACATGAAGCTGTATTCAGGTGGTGTTAATCCAGATTAAAAAGGTTTTTATCATTCTGGGGGGGGGGGGGGCAATTGTCCTAGAATCCTCAAATGAGAGTACAAAATGTTGTGTCATCTTAAAACTTTTTGATTCAATTAATTCTTGGTTTTAAAACTTTTAAATCTGTACATAGTGGGTTTTTATCGCACGAGCCTATGATATGTACGTATTTCTAACATGCAGGGGACAAAAAACTATAGGCTATGACCATGTCCACTCTCGAGATTCTGTACACATGAATGAAAAAGCGTTTGATGAAAAAAGTAAACTAAGACCATATAAGGGCGCTGAGATCGGTAGAATATAATAGCACCCTGACAATCGGTACTTACAGGATGTTTTTTATATCGCGTAAGCTTCGTTTAAAACACAAGCACTCATTGAGTTACGATACGAAAATAAATCACGACTTCGAATTTTTCAATATTATACACGATCTATTAAATATTCACCTCTACTTTGCTGAGTTCTTGCGCTTGTAGTTTATGTTGTACGGAGCGCACGCCCATTCGGATCGATCCCGTCGGTATCGGCAGCGAAGCTCTACGCTGACTGTTCGCCGGGTTATATCTCGGGCTGTCCGGCGGCGTCGACCATCCTGGAGAAATGTCCCAATTCGCGCCGGAGTGCGACGTCGTCGATATCACCGTATCGGTCGCCGTACGCCGCATGTGACTAACCGGCGCGCTTTGTTGCGACGAATTGCTTTTCGAAACGGAAAAATCGGCGCTACGCGAAATGTTTTTATCTTGGTTAGCCATCCACGACGATTTGGAAGTCTGTCCCGGCGACGGGGGCGAGGTTAACGTCGGCGACGCAAGCGTCAAACTCGCCGATCGGTAACAACCGGGCGACGACGAAAGCGAAGACGAACGATAGTGTCGCGCTTTACCGCTAGGCGGCATCAGTAAGCATTCATCGCTGCGAGACGATCCGGTGAATCGCGGCACGTTCAAATCAACCGGTTTGATGACCGGCGAACGCGGCGGAACTTTGCGTTCGCGGCGTTGTAACGAACCGTCCTCGCTGCTCGTCGAGCCCGAACTCACCGACGAGACTTTCTTCGAACGTCCGACGCTATTATTGTGACTAGAACTGTTGGCTGGATGATGATGATGATGATGAGGTTGAGGATGATGTTGATGATGTCTATAAACGGGGTTAGCGAACGATAACGGCTGCCGCGGCGTCGGGGTTATTTCCGGTACGGCTGCCGAATCGACCGGCGAACTCGACTGACTGAAACTGGCGCCGTAGCTCTGATATCCGGACGACGCGACGTTCGACGTTTGACTAATCTCGCTGCGGTTATCGGCCGTTCCGCCGCTGCCGCCGTTCGCGACACGGTCGTCGGAGAACGGAATCAAATCGATGAATTCGCCGCCGTTGATGACTTCGGCCGCGCGCACCATCTGATTCCACGACTCGTTCAGTTTCTCCTCGTTCGCTTTCAAGTCTCTCATCGGACGGTTGAACGACGCGCTCGGACTCAAACTCGTGTCTTCTAATGCGCTGAAGAACGCGTTGTCTTCGTGCGTCGTTTGCTGACAGGCGCGGTGCGCGCGCGCTAAATTACTCATCACGCAACGATCGTAGACCTGCGTTAGATCCGCGTCGCCGAAACGGAAGTCGAGATTTCGCGCGCCGCTGTTGCGACGTAGTTCCGGCGTCGACGACGACGCCGGCGGGTAAAGCACGTCGCCGCGTACCGGCGTGTTCTCTTTCTCCCACACGTTGTCGTAGTTACGCGTGCGACTGCTGCCCGCGACCGAACGCGGCCGTTTTAAAGTCAGGTCCGGGTTGTCGACGGCGTGCGTGATGTTTTTCAGAATGTCGGTTAAATCGTCCAAACGTTTCTCAGACGGCTGAAAAACCAAGATGGCAGAAAATTAATCATTCATTTTGTGGAGTTTTGAAAATTTTGAGATGATTCCCATAGATTTACTTGTTCAAATATGCCTGTTCTGCATTAGTGTAATTATTTCTATTATATCTTATTGATTCTATTACAATCTGGATTCAATGCAGTCAAAATTTTCAAAGCATTGATAATAAAACAATAATAGACATTTATACGTATACCGCACTGCAGTGCAGTTTACAATTTAAAGACGCGTTCGAATTGCTAATAAAAATGTTCTTCAAAAAGGAAAATTCTAAGACGAGATTTAAAATTCTCAATGTCATTACAGTTCTGAAGACAAAGTATTTATTGTCTACAGTCAATTTTTAACCCGCAACTGTCAAACTGGTCCCAGTTCCGGAGTTGCGAATAAGATTTAACCTTGAAGGCAAAAAGTTAGAGAGCTATTAACTATTATCAATGAAAACCTAACACAGGGTCATTCTAACTGGGTCGTCGATATTAATCCATAAGGATTCACAAAAATACAGGATCAAGGAGGTTCACCGCAGAAGTAAGTAACCAAAGAGGACAACATCAAGAACAGTAACAATGTAAAGGAGACAACAACGAATTAACATGCTTTTAACAGGAGATTCAAACCGGCAACCAAAGCAAATCAGCAAATTAAATCTGTTATCAAATATTGCAGTTTTAAACTGAGTCGTTCCAAATGTAGTTCGCAGTCTTTTTGAAAGAAGGATACAGTCAAACATTGCTCGCGACAATACAGCATATCGAATATTGATATCGAATGATTTTCAAATAGATACAAATGAAAGCAATGTTCGCCTGCATTCATCCGAGAAGCAAAATAAAAAGAACACTGCCCCCAGTGCACACAACAACTACCTCTAATACCTTATCCAACGTTTCTACAAGCAGTGAATGTAGAATGGATAGCTCCTTCCCGAGGTCGATATAACCTTCGAAATCAAGCGTATCTGATGATTCAGTTGTACACTGAAAATAGATAAAATTGAATGACATTCTTATAATAACAATTGAATTTTCTATAGCGCCCTTTTTACTGAGACACAATGCTTTTCCTTAGTTGGGAGTTATTACCACAGCCTATAACTCCAACCGCTTCATTAGTCATCTCTCCCTGGGGAGAAGTAACACCCGAGCACCTGTTAGGCACTGAGGAGGCGCTGAGGAGGCACTGAGGAGTCATCTTTCAGGCCGGGTACCCACTTACTCTTGGGTCGAGAAAGGCAATGAGGATAAGTGTCTTGTTTGAGGACTAAAATGAGAAATCTGTTTAAAACCGTGGTAAACTTACGGATATTTTGTTTAGGAAACTTTTCATCGTAGCCCATTCACGTTCGACAAAAACGTTCATGTATGTCATGTATTCTTCTTTGCCGCCGAATTTCGTAAAGTTTGCGAGACTCTGGATCGTTTTTGCGATTAATGTGAGATTCCGTGCTGATTTCTCATCTGGATATTCTACAAAATAATGCCAAAAACTGATTATGTATGTTCAACGTTTTTTTGGGTCAGAGGTGCAATAAGTTATGATTTACACGTAAGGCCAATCCCAAAGCATTCGTTTCGATAGCTAATCTAAGGAATAGTTGCTCATTCATTACTAAATACCATAGGAACAAAGAACTTTGAATTGTCACTTAGTCAACTATCCACTGGTTAACTCTAAGCAACTTTCGAGCAACTGGCCCCAGCATGTAATGACTCCATAACCATAGTGTTAAACCAAAACTAGACTTGTAATTCAGGCAAATATGATATTCTGCTTTAAAACTAACCTTGACTGAGACCGAACAGACTAGGAGACAGTATGGCTGGACATAGAAACCGTAGAAATATTGAAGCACTGATGAGATTGTCGCTGATATCCTCTTTACCGCGGTGATGACAACATTCACGAAAACTAGCGAAAACTTCTTTCAATTCTCTGTAAAATCAATTACATACCAGGAGATGAGATGCCGCTTAAAGTAACCCGTTAATTTGCACGGATTTAAGTTATAGCATACTTTGGAAAGTAACAGAAACTGTTGATTATTTTCACCCAGGCCATTTCGCAGTACATCATCAGATTCGTTTGGTTCTGTTGTAGACTGGCAGGTGGCAGCACTCTGGACGGATCCACCTCGCAATCATCGGGAAATTCGATAATCGACTTCACAAAATCGCTCAATGTATCGTGTAAATACTGAAGGAAAAGGAACATATAATTGCATTAGAGTAATTTGAAGAAAAATTGCGTGGTCACTTTCATTTGACTTGCTTTTCCCTTGACTTTTCCCTGACTATTCCATGACATGCATGTTGTTTTCCCTTGACTTAATCTGCTAAGAATCCAATTAATTAACTCTGTCAATTACGTAAGACTTAGATGGAAACTGTTTGATTTTACGCATGATCTAGCTATCTCAACAAATTTCCCTGACTTTTTTCAGATCTTAAGCTTTTTTGAAAAATTTCCTTCTGACTTTTTTAAAGAAAAGAAGATTCCCCAACTCTCCCTGATTTTTCTGATTTCAAAGTAAGTGGCAACCCTGAAAATTGAAGATTAAATTTTGCGCTGAAACCAATCTTATACTTTACCTTATCTCCGACTAGTTTCATGTATGCTTCAATTGACTTGGTAGCAATACTGTTCCCACGGAATGTCATATGTTCATTATCTAAACAGAAGCAAATTAAATCCTCAAATTCATAACTAATTAACCATTATTTCAGGAATTATGTCCCCCATAAACTGGTAATTTGCCACACAAATAAGATAGACTTAGCAACACAAATATAATGGAATTAAACCAACAGTCAGGGGTAGTCAAAATAACTTAATAAGTTTCAAACAATAAGATTTATTAAAGAGGGACAGAATCATACAAACGAGCATTTCTGAATCCTTGGAATTGCTTGAATGTTCTTAAATAGTCTTAAATTTTTGAAATTCGAAGCTTGAGAGGGGTGTTTTCTGGACCTTTCAGGCAAAATATTCAGGAAATTTCAGGAAATTTTGAACTAAGTATGCTGAACTTGGATTTAAAAGGGGGTCATCCGCACTCCAACCCCTTCTGGCGACGCACATGAATATCAATGTTTTTGTTCTACCCATATATATATTACCTAGCCTGTCAACTTCTGCCATCACGATGTCTGTTAGAAACTTCTTGGCCTGGCCAAGATTTTGAAAGATGTGTACTAAAGACGTGGCCACGTCGGTTTTCGCCTTGACGCTCACTAACGGCTCAAGTACATCGACTAGCACCAAATAATTATCAGTCAGATACTGGAATATAATAACGTTCGAAGTATTTTCTAACGTAATAGAAGCGAAAAATAGAAATAGAAATGAATGTAATTTATTCTACCTGGATGAAATTCTTGTACATAACCATAGGCAGTATTTCAATAGTTTGATACTTGGCCTTGATACGAATAATCGGGAGTTCATTCTTCTCCTTGCCTTTGCCTAGTATTGCACAACTAGCCGTATACCTGCGTATGAAAAAAAAAACAATCGAAAAACGAACTTCATGAGATTAATAGGAAATATGGCAGAACACACAGTACAAACAACAATGTATGTAAAGTTCTTGAGTAAAAGGTTTGTATATTTGAGCAACGATTCAGCTATAGACTAATAGCAAAAATACATAAAGAGGACCCTCTTTATGTTATTTTGCTAATAGCCATTCTTAGGCATACTGCATGCCTATTGATCTATAGCCAAAATATTCCTCAAATATATACCCCTTAAACTCAAGAACTTTACATCTTTGGCTGAACCATTGCAGAATTTATCTTGTATTTATCACAGCAGTACTCTCAATTACAGGTTTTAGAGGGGCGGCCACCCGTTTAATTTTTACATCCACCCCTCTGAGAATCAGCCACCCATTATAAAATATCTTCCACTACTACCAGAGTGGATGTCTATATTCTTTCAATGCTGCTTTGAATTATATTTAGCTGATGTAAAAATTAGAAGATTACACCGAAATTAAGCTTAGATTTTTGTTATTTTTTGGGGGATCGAAAGCTTTGCTACTTCAGCAGCCACGATGTAATAATGTTTTAAAATTCCAGCCTATGGAGAACACTGCACAGATATTGTTTATCTTCTCGACTAATTAATACATACCATCTTTCAATGAGATGACGACTGTGTATTTCTGTAACCGGTATATTTATATAACCGACCAACACGTTTTTCTCTTTTTTACGTTTTTTATCCGGTTCGCGATAGAGATTCACTGTTATAACGTCAACCGACGGAAGATTGCTGTAAATATAAAATGACACATGATGGAATGATAGAACCATGGAAACAACAGACAGGGTCCCAACAGATCGGTCACTCCTGGATATAACAAGTTTTCAACGGGTTTTAAAGGAACAAAATTTCCCATTTCGAAGAAGTATCTGCATCATTTTTACATCCCAATTATTCCTCCTAAATTGGAACTGCTTATCTCATTAAACCATTAATTCAGTGGTTTCATAAGCAAATTTTGATTCTTTAATCTACCTAAACTCAGTTTCTAAATCGGTAACCGCCTAATTGGGTAAAAACAAATCCTGCTCCCAGCTGTATCGATTTAGGCTTAGTTTACCGTACAGCTAAAATCTAGACAAAAATTTCTAATTGCCTATTTCTCAAAATTGATGGAGTTTTAAAGGAGTAAGTTGGGGACTGTACGGTCCGAATACGAAAAAAACCTGATACAACACTAACCTGAAATCGAACTGTTCTCCCCAGAACAGCATGTCTCCTTTCGTTTTCGACGAGGTCCTCGCGTATAACGTCCGGTCTAAACATATCTCACAGAAATAACGTTTCTTCGGCGGCGTGTTTTTGGCTTCTTGTACCCAGATTTTCAGCGAGTTGTGAGTTCTCCTGATTTTGTCGTCGTCCGGGTTCATCGTTCTTCGCAAACTGAAGAGAAAAGAAAAACAAAAATATTGAAAATCGATTTTTTGAGTTTTCAAGGTTTTCCAGGTCAATGGCCACCCTGTATACCAATTATACCAGTACACACTGTACTTTTGAAGTAGAACATTCTACAGATCATTTACTCACCAATGAAGCCATTTTTCTCGTTCAGCCGCCGAACGACACGAATAATATTTATGGTTATTCTTGCTCATAACTTGGAAGCAGTTGTCTTGTTTCAGTATGCTGTGATGTAACGGCCGCACGACGACATCGGCAGCCGTTAAATCCTGAGTGTGGAATGGTGAATTCGTGATTAGCAGTGATTCGTGTGACCGCGACGTTCTCATGCAAACCGGTCCGGGAGGACTGAAAATAACATAAACGCACGTTCTTAGTCAATCCGTATAGATTTACTGATTAAACTCAATATTGGAATGACAGTTATATCTAAATGATAACAAACTGAAGGAATATACTCATTAACCCTTTCAGTGATGACTAATCAATACTCGAGAAAGTGCTGCAGATAATTTGAAACTTTTAACGATTTTACCCCAGTGAGTTGTATAACAAGCATACCGCTTTTTAGTGCATCTACACCACAGTGCGGTGTATCAATTAGTTACTAATATTTCTACATTTTAAACAGGGGCTGCCATCTTTCAATAAGAGATAGAAACTAATTACTAATAACATCAATAAACCGGGATGCAGTGTGTAGCGAAGTCCATCTCAGATCTATACACCGCACTGTGGTGTAGACACATGAAAGGGTTAGAATAGGATCAATTCACGAAAAACCCTTTAAATCGATCTAATTTCTTCCATATTTCAATCTATATCTTAAATCGATACAAGAGTTTATCATTTTTGTGAAACTGGACCCAGTAGCATAATAAAAAATAGCTAATTACACAGTTATATGTAAAGTTGAGTAAGAAATCGGTTCATTCTCAAAAATATAACATCAGAGTCAAATTTGAATCTAGAATTGTTTGAGCATATGGAGTCGGTAACAGAATAACTTTAAGTTTAAATTTGATCCAGGGTAGAATCATCAGAAACAAACTGATTTTTTAAGCCCTAGTCACGCTGAGAACCCTGGGGCCAGTTGCACAGTCGTGACTTAAGTCCAAAAGTGGTCTTAAATCTTAAGACTGGTCCTACGTTGTTAGATTGGCTATAGAACTAAGTTGGTCTTAGAATGGTCTTAAGTCTAAGCCATGACTATGCAACCGGCCCCTGATTATCGAAATTTTTTATGTATTTTCAATTTTCGCAATAACCTCATTGTTCTTCAGAGGCGTATCTGATAGGTTTTTTTAGAAATGATTTTTCCAGGTATGAAATCGGATGTAGGGCGAAAACAATGATAACAAAGATCCATTATCAAGATTACAACTGACAACATCAGACAAACAGCAAAACAACTGCAGCCTTTCAAACTCACATCAAAGCACAATAATGAAGTTAATCCGTTGTCGTGAACTTGGTTGCATCGAACTCACGGCGCTGAAATCTGGCTTTTTTACACGATTTTCAAAGTCAAATTTCAAAGAGAGCATCTGTTTTCAGCAAGGTTTTATCGTTATCCTTTCGGATAACAACTGCTGTTTCATCGATAACATGGAAAATTGAACTTTCTTCTTTAAACTGGGCCCGGAGTTAGCCGCGATCACACAAGCGTTTTGGGCCTGCCGCGGAACAACCATTTACATGGGTGCCTAATGGGCCCGTGCCAGTTTGGCCCAACCGAGGCGAAAACGTTGGACCAGGCCCCAGCCAAATTTTAGAACGGGTCAAATTTAAGCGTTTGAATTGCACCTGGTTCCGGAAGTGACTCACTTCGCTTTGCTTAAGCATTGTTTGATATCAAGTGAGTGGTTTACGTGTGAATGCACTATCTAGGCATGGGCCATATTTAACTCGGGCCTGATCCGGGCCAACGTGGCCCAAGAGTGTCTCAAGAGTGTGATGGTGGCTTATGAGTTGAGAGGAATAGAGAAATTTATGCCCGTGATAACGAGTACGAGTTCGGGGGCTACAAATAGCAAATATGTCGAGCGCTGATGAAAGGGAAATTCAATTAGTTTGTCATCACACTTTCGCTGAAAGCTGATGAAAAACACGAATGTAAAGGTTTTTGAAATGTCACCACTGACATTCAAACGCGCAACCTCGGCATCAAACGCTTCGGGAAAATTGCTGACAAACCGAAGGTAGTGAAAGAAATGGAAGCGAAAAAATGACCACCCCCGCATTTGAATCAAAATCGTGAATAATAATCACAGGAGTCCTAATAGCGTATTCTGGTTCATAATAAACACCCTGATGTAAAAAATGCAAGTTTAATTTCATAAGCGCATAGGTTTTATTTATTCAATCGGTTTTGATATGATAAGGAAATGCGGGCACCCGAAGAAAAACCTGATGCCACAATTTTAAAAGTGCATAGGTTTTATATAATTGGTTTTGATATGAAGATGATAAGGAAAACTGAAATGCGGCCACTCCAAGAAAACCCGATGCCACAAAGAGTTAGAAGCCTTGGATTCTGCTTCCAGAGTCGCCGGAGACAAATATCGATGGCCGAAGGGATGAAGAGAATTGAGTTAGTCTTGTTGGTTTTGCTTTCGTGCTAGCATCAAATCGAACCCAAAAAAATCAACCAGTTCGAAAATCAAACTCTTCTCAGAGATTTTGCCGCCAGTTGCGGATGGAATCTAATGCAGTTGTTTATCGATCGCGATTAGTTCACAGTCCGCCCGTTCTATTCGTAATTCTCATCACGATAATTCGCCATTTATTGTCTGCGCCGATAATCTTACACCCGAACAGTTCCAGTCGCTAACGACTATTCCTTCAGGAACGAAGCGGACGTGACACGAGAATCGCATACACGAAAATACCACACAACCCTACACCGACCGGCTATACAAATAACATGCATATGATTCAGAAACATTTAGTAAGGATTTAGATATGAATAAAGTTATATGTTAGGCTGAAAAAATGATACCTTGTTTCCCATCTGCTGAGGCTAAAAGTTGACCCAGCCAGGCACCTACACTCTCTGTACATAACTTTTAAAAATCATGATCAGACCTCGGAGTTCAATGATTACTCCAAGATCAGACTAGCAATGACTGACCCGGCTGCTAGAGAAATGAACTGATTACAAATTTCATTGGAATTTTCAAAATGAACCGGCCCTCTGCGGAGAAACAAGGTATCATTTTTTCAGCCTTATGTATAAAATGAAGAACTAAATTCATGCGCCATAGCACTGCACATCATGCAAAAACATCGGTAAATCCTGATTATTCTAAATCTACATCGATACGTTGTATAAATGAATTCCCGAAAACCAAAACAATCCACGAATTCGATAATTTGTCTAGACTAAGACTAATTATAGCGTATTTGTTGTGTAGCAATCACCACCTCACCTTTCATCAATAGTGGCCGGAAGAGATTCGTCGGGCGTGTACGCTCCAGGCAACGTGACACTACTACCGGTGCCACCTACGACGACGCTGCCGCTCGACGCTGTACTCTTACGGCTGATTCGACCCAAACTAAAACTACGTTTTAACGGACTGGAGGACGACGAGATTTTGTGGCTGAAACCGGGAGACAAATAAACATACAAAAAAACTGCCGATAAAACGCCCCACCAAGCTTGAAATAGCAGAGAACTTAGTCCTTCAGTCACAGGTCTACAATGGGAGATCTTAATACAAGCCAAAATCAAGGAACACCCCACAAAAAATTCGTAGAGCAAATAAGGTTTCCAGTTTTATATTGGCTCTGCTGTTGAAATGCAGTTCTTGAAATCATAAGCCGCGATCGCAAAAGCACTTATGACCCGTGCCAAATTAGGCCCGGAACAACTGTTCACATGGGTGCCAAATTGGCGAGTACCAGTTTGGCCCGATAAGATATGTCGGACCAGGCCCGAGCTAAATTTTAGCACGAATGTGCGTCTGAATTGCTACTGGTTGCGGAAGTGACTCTTGTTTTCCGCTTTTATTCAGCATTGTTGGAAGTGACTCCGCTTTGGTTCAGCATTGTTGAGTATTTGAGTGATTGGTAAAAGTGCTCCCTAATTAGGACAGGCTAAATTTGACAAGGGTCTGAGTTTGGCCAGCGCCAAATCGACTCCCGTGTAATCGCGGCTATATTCTCATATACAAATACTTTATACCGTATTCGTATATACGTCTCTTGATAAGTTTAGATATTGTATTAACATTGTAGGAACCTGTGACGAGAGTGACTAAGTTTTAGGAAAACTACCCGTCAATTCGAAGGACAAAACACAACGAATATCTATTCCAAGCGGAGGTGGGTTGTTCTAAAGCGATAATAATATCATGAAACAATTGAAAAAAACAGACGAATATATTGTCAACGGATATAAAGGAAATAGTCTAAAAATCGCTACTGCTAATGATGAAAAAAATCTAGAAAATGATTTCTAAGCAAGCTTAAAGCATATAAACTTCGTATTAATTTCATGTTTTGCGTCATTCATGCATTGAAAAAGTTAGTTAGAGAGATGAATCAAATTGTTAATTCTAGATGTACGATTCTTTCATCAATTCATACGGATACATGCATGGCGCGTACTTATCTAACAACTAAACTACTAAATACATGATTTCGAAAAGAAGATTAAAACGATGCCGTTAAAAATGGAATGAAATGAAAAGATTAATCGCCAGATTTCGCAAGAAATCAAAACGTTTGAATGAATAATATACATTCGGAGAGTTTTGGGAAAATCGCTTACGATTCATGTTCCAACGCGGAGCCCGAGCGTTTACGATCTAACTTGGTCACGCTTTTCGTGCGCTTCAGGTTACTTTTGAACGGACGTCTGCTAAAAAAGTTCTACAATAGAAAAAAAACGAATTTTGGAATACAGGAGTAATATCAACGAAATGAACGTATCAGGACTGATTCATCAATAGCCTAGAACAGGGTGGCCCCTTTTTGCCAATTTGCTAATCCCCTGATTTTTCCATGTGATTACACAAAATTCCTCAGGGAATCAGAAAAATTTCTAGATTTAAAATGTTACAATTCATTCATTTTTCATTGAATCACATTTTGATAAAGAACTACGTTGTCAATAACATATCCAAATTCCCCGAGTTTTCCAGCTTTTTTGTGCAAAATTTAACAAATTCCCAGATTTTTCCATGATTTTTTCTAGATTTTTCTGATTCCAAGGTCAGTGGCCACCCCGTAGACATCTTTCCTTCGACTTAAATTCGAGTGCAATAAAAATCTTATCGACAGAACAATTTCATCGATATCTTGTTTTATTACTATCGTTAGACTTACGGCAATTTTCGAAGCTGGCGATGAGGTAGAATTATTATCGATATTATCTAACTGCGCGAGAGCTGGAACGCTACCCCTCCTTTCACCGAGAGCCTTCTCGTACGACGTATCTGTCGATAATTAAAAAAAACATCGAAATCTTTACATGCAATTTATCGAGGTAATCTTCATCTGTCGATGCATTCAAACAAAATCATAAAACATAAGTTTTTAGGAACGCTTTTACCATTGTATGTAATGTCTCTTACAATTTGTTTTTATTTTCTAGTATTCCAATTATTTTCTAGTACGGTGTTTTAACAATTTCATGATTATCATTTCATGTAACCTTTTCTATATAAAGGGCTATGATTATTCTATAGAATAGCGCTATAAAAAAATAAATTATGATCATAAGCATAATTATAATCATATTTAGTATTATCATATTTATCATTAATATTAAATCGCATATAATAGGGGATGTCTGTGATTGAGAGTGAAAATCCTGGTTAAGCAGGTTAGACTAAATGCTGTACAAATGTGAATTTTCAGAAATCGCAAGCATAACATATACATCGATAATGAGGTAAAATCATGATTGATTTATAGGGTACATAATCATTAGAAACAGTACGAACAGGAACAGCCAGACCCACAGACTAATAAGTTCATTCTAAGATTATTACAACTCTACTATCGAATTCAACTAATAGCAATAAAACAGCGTCTAGGAAGCAAGGCTACAGTTCGAACTGCTATTAGATTTGAAGCACAAGTAAAATTGGATCTCAGTTTCAGAGATAAAATCTACAGGACTGTAGAAGTGGATCTATCTTATTTTCTAGCTCAAAAAGTATGAGTCTTAGCATAAATATGTAAATGTTCTCAGCAACAAGACAGCACATGAGACATGGTGATGTTTGGTCAAGCAGGTCAACTCGTATTCTATTGCCGACAACTTGTCCCTGTATTTTGACAAGCTATTCACCTCACCTACTTATTTTTCCTGGCTTTGTTCGTCAGACATCAAAGCAAAAAAAAATGAATCTTCCTTTTGCGCCATCAGGTTTACGCGCAACGGAAGATATTTTTGACATCCGAAAAAAACCTATTTCCGATAATGGTTCTATACACGCGACTTTTTTAACTTCGTTAATACCAGCCGCGATGCTACAGGAAATATCGAGAAACTTGAACATGATAAAAATCGAGTGTAGTTCAGTACATCGAAACTTAAAAAGAGGGACGAGTTGAATGGGTACGAGTTGAATGTTAAAATCCGATGATGTTTCAGTACGGAAACGTAGCCGATTAAGAACGAAGTGCTGCAGCCACGTCTGAGAGTTGAAGCGGGAGATGCTACAGTGCACGATCATCATCCTGTTCCAGCGACATCGTCGGCATTCAGACAATTAGACACTAATGAGAGCCGCATTTCGAATCGTAAGGGAATAGCTGAATACACAGGGAATATCGACGCAATTACATCGAACACTACACACGATCGAAAACTCGAATCAACGTCATCGAAATTAATGAAACGACAATAAAATCAGAGATAACTTAATGACGATTACAGCGCTGAATCAATGTTAGCGCTGATGCGTTACCACGGATCTGGGTGGAGATACGACATTGTAAAAAACTCCTAGATCGAAGCACGATGCAGACTGAAGTCCTGCAAGAATGTAACTTACATTTGAAGTTAAGATATGGCATTTAAAAAAAAACTAAATCTTCTAGATTGGGGTCGACGGTGACCGAGGTCGTGCTAGAATGCAACCAACATTTTGGGCTAAGATATGACAACTTACGTACATTTCGGAGGTTTCCGCGAAATTACTTCCATCGCGATAAACGACAGTTTCTATAATGTATCCTTTAAACGATCCGAAAGTGTTTCTCACAATAACCAGCGTATAGAAGAGACGGTCATAAAACAATTCTTCACCCGAAAACGTTTCTCGTATATGGTCACAATTTCGCTGATCTGTTTTTCAGGATGTTACCTTCTACGGGAGAGTTATTTGTTCCGGATTATCAACAAACGAACAGTCATACTTAACCGGCACGTTAATCCCGCATAATTCCATCATGTCACTTTCCTTCGAGGCGCGCTCGCTTGCGAATTTTGTTCACGATACACGCCTACAAACTGTGAGCGCGGGTTCTCGGTAAGATGAAGAAAATCCTCGCCCGACCCACCGCTCGCTCGCGATCAAAAATTACACGAAAAACAATTACGAAAACATCTCACCGACCAAGGATGGGAGAACCTAAGCGAGAGCTTAGACTTGTTGACTACTCGCGGTTTGAGCGTTATCGGTTGAAGATCTGTTCACTGATTCGTCGAATGTCAATAACGTGAATAGACGAACAGTCGTTTCGAATGACTAAAATCAATAAATCCGAATAAAATCGAATCATCCTTGTAACTAATATCGTTTGTCAACACACAGAGAGAGTGAACAAATATCTTACATTTACGTGATATATAATATATTTACGTGATATATAATATATATATATATATATATATATATATATATATATATATATATATATATATATATATATATATATATATATTTATATATATTTCGATATTCCACAGTTCGCGGTGAAGATCGTGAGTCAAATCATAGAAGGTGAAGTGATGTCAATGCTAAATTCAAAACTTCAGCCTAGCTCAGTTCGCCTTATGTGGTAGGAAATATAACTTATTCTATTCTTACGATTCGGCCTGCGATCAGTATGCCATCAATCCGTCTAGGTCACAAGTACAATCATGTCGAAAAGATTCCTGATTGAAAGATCGCAGACTTAAATGCTGCGATGATATGATCAGATCCTAGTCGACCTGAGTTAGGCGTTGATCGCGAACTCTGGAGCCAGATCCCGAATTTTACAATCTCAGATTCATACAAAAAAAATCCATATTTCAAGAATGCTGCGCACTATCCCTGAACCTGATTCTTCTCGGGGAGATCAAGCGTTTTTTCCATACAGGATCATTTAAACAAATCCCCTTTTTCCGGCGAAATGTAATCCGCGTTGACGTTTTTCATTACGCATTATATAGATAGAAGTTGTTTCGACGGATTCTAAAATTCAAGGACGTCAAAACACGCGTGCGCGCGGTTAACGATAAATTTCAGTTAAGTTTCCGATGACGCAGAAGAAGCAGCAGCAGCGAGGAGGAGGAGGTTTGCGGCTCTCTTACTCAGTAGGAAGATACATCAACGCCGAGATGAGATATTAAAAACGTGATATGAATATATATCGTTTGAAAGTAAGACACCTGTTTTACATGTGATTATGAGATCACAACCGAGATCCACCTGAATATATACGTACACCTTGACCCCTTCATATATATATATATATATATATATATATATATATAGGTAGATGAATCATAGATCCAGCACATGTCTGTAAACCTTCCTTCCTTCCTTCCTTCCTCACAGCCCCAACAAACCTCACTCCCCAATAATAACATGTTGAAATACCGTAATCAGATTTTGAAGTCATGTTCTAAGGTCATAAGGAATCATTAGATCATAAGAAAGACCATAATTAAGATCATAAGGAATCGGCAACCAGTCAAGATCCGATCCGATCGTCTGCGATTCAGTCTTAAGAACACTCACGTGACATCACTAGGTTGAGGTGCTGATTCGGACAAGACTCGTTTATCGGATCTTACCTAAACTCAGGTTACCTTAGATCCACCATAATTTTGAACCAAAGGCTTAAGTCATGTGATGTATATACATCGCTGTTCATTGGCTACGACCTCACGACCTACAGTCTTGGCTCAGGCATCTCGACCTTGCAACGTGACACGAGTGTTCTTAAGATGATCCATCGGATCTCCGTGAGACCCGAGTTAGGCTTTAGTCATCTGAGAAAGTGTCTGATGTTATCAGAGACGTTACGTATAACAACAGTTCAGCCTCCTCCCTATTCTCACTCCGTTGAATCTAACAATTTCAAAACAACACAGAATTACGGTTAAAAACAAATCATCCACTTACCATATCAAATGTTGTTCTGGACCTAGTTTAGTTCCCTAGCTGTTGGGTAAGTTTGACCCTGAGTTTATTTCCGATGTTTTAAACCTAGTCATAATTCATTCGAGGCTGCCTGAGATTTCGATATCAATCGGTATCACGATACCGCTACTATTAATCCCTCCCCATTCCCTCTGCAACCCAATCTAATCAAATGATATCGTCCCTCTTCTCATTACGACATAGCGTTAGACGCAATTCTACTATGTAGTCATAATCAACCTACCATCGAATCGAAAAACATGAATCGTAGAGTTTGAATATCCATCCTAGAGAATGTAATCATAATGCTACCATGTACGAGACTGGAGCCTGCGCAAGAATTTCCACAGTCACACATTCATCCGCAATGTCCTTGGGACAGATGGATGGATGCTGTGCCGTTGATGCTGTTGAATATTCGAGCGTCATAACAATCAGACAGGAGAGAGGAGAGCGGAGAGACGACAGAGGTTAGAGGGAGAGAGCGTACTGCTGACATCGACCTTTCGAGCTATGATCGAATCTAAAATAATGGACTCTAATGATTGAGTTCATTGACGAAAAAATTTCGAAAAATACGGTCGACTCGCTTCTCAAGTCATCATAACGTCAATGAATTAGAGTCATCGAAATGTTGACTAAGAAACATGTAACACTTAGTACTAAGTGGGACTAGAAATTAAGACACATTTTGAGTAATAACGCTGACTAATATGATGGCAACTTAGACTGCGCGTTCTCCCCTTTCCAGTCGTATTCCATCCGATAAAAGGTCAATATGTTTCTTTGTGCAGTATTATTTCTTTCATGCGTCATACTTTTTTTTCTAAAGATGAAAGCTCATCGTTCGTCCTTTTTCTGTGACATACTGAAGTGATGTACGTGTGTCTCTGGAAGAAGCGCGCGATGAGTTATTACCGAGATGAGGAGATTTCGCTGTTTACGTCACCGGCGCCGAGCGGTGTTCGTGTGCGCGCGTACGATTTGGAAAATCTATATTCATTTCGTCCTTCGACTTAAATTTGACATTTTCACTTGAAGCCTGCAGTTCGCAAACGGCAACATGATGGGACAAGAACAAGTTAAATACAAGACTTGAGCTAAATAATCTCAGTTTAAGGAACTGTTCTACAAGTATTTTCATTTATAAAACATCACACACGTTAACCCTTTCAGTTCATCTACAGCGTGGTGCGGCGTATAAATTGGTTATGTACTTTGCTAGTACTTCGCATCGAGGGGTATCGATTTCATCGGTAATTAGTCATTATTTCTATTGAAAGATGGCAGCTCCTGTCAAACATAATGAAATGTGAGTGATTGACGATACACTGCACTGTGGTGTAGATGCAGTATACAACAACGCACTGAGGTGGAATTTTTCTAGATTTTCGAAACATTTCCAGCAGTTAAGGGTGAAAATAAGTCAGGACTGAAAGGGTTAAAGAAAAGGCAAGTATACGTAATACAGAAGCCAAATGTTATAACTTATTTTCTGATGAATGAGAAAACTCGAGTAACCATGGCAACAATTAAACAAACTGAGCCCGCCTACGCGCGTAACAATTGACAATTGCATATTCACGGCAAAAAGTTAATTAGATTTTCGGCCGTGATCGCTGATAATAAACGCGAACCATTGACGCCACCCGGTGGTAAAATCGATTACTAATCTGCAGGATTGAGTATTAGATTAGTCTCAGATCTAGACACAAAATAAGCGCTATCTTCTCAATTCTCTCGGAGATTTATGTCAGTAAAAAAAGTAGAATTGCAACACTGACTCACCTATGGAGAATGAGATTAGAACCCACTAGATACACATTTGAACGATTAAAAAAAACAAATTTTTTTCCAAAATCATAAGATTGCTGAAAACAGCAATAACGGGTTTTCTGCCTTTTTGGTTAAAATACCACACTAACGTTTTGAAATCAGTCTTTAATCAGTTAATGAAATACGACTTTTTTATAGGGGTATTACCTAGAGACCAACACATATACTGGATATGGAGATCATTATCATATGTGCATCAAGTGCTAAGTACTGATGTTGTAGCAAGTTTGAACTTAGCAAAGAAGATTGAAGAAAGATAGGGTGCTTTCACTTAACAATCCCCCTGGTGGCAGTTGTTTGAACTAATAATTTCAGTTGGCATGTCGCATTGCACATAAGTTTCAGACTCAAACCCGACGATGGTCTCTTCAAGCATCCGGATTTTCATGGCTTTTGTTAGTTTCAATCTTTTAATTTGTCTATAGCGGGTTTTAATCTCACCGGTTGGTAAAAATTGTATCGCAGATTTTCGAATGAATCACTGCTGAATCTTTCGAAGAATTTTCCCAAGATCTCGATACTGACCCCGAAGCCAATAATCTACGAGAAGTCATCTTTTCCGAAGTCGAGAGAGCACGCTGGTAAGCATCAACTGAACTCAGCGAACATAACGTGGAAAAAATTACCACTTTCAGCTCATTCGAATAAAACAAAGATGACTTTCTTCTCGGTTATGCAAGAACGCTACTCACTCCCTCTCTAACTAATCCTTTGATGGATTGAGAAAATCAGGCAAAAGCTATTTACAAACAGTTCAGACCAAACTAGCTGTTGAAAACCGAGCCTGACTCATCACGGCTTTACAGGTGTTTTACGGATTTACAAAAAATGGACCCACAGCCATACGGGTTCGACCTCGCGTGGGTTAGAAAAAATAATCCTGCGCAATGGAAGGGGTGCAAGGGCTTTAAGGGATCACTACGAAGGTACCCTTGAAATGTATCGATTAAATGGATTATGTACAGTGACGATTTTGACGAACGACAAAAAAACTTATTCAACTTTAGCCTAATCAGCAATAAGAACCATGAGGATATCATACTTCAAAACAAGATGAAATGAAATCCAGCGATTACATTTCTAAACCAACTCTATTCAGTAGACTTTTCACAACTATTTCAAACGCCACACTTATATATATTTGTCTATGGTATGAACTACCAACGTGAATTCAGCCTAGGGCCAGATTTCTTTTAGAAATGTTCAGACACACTATAAGAGATCATCCATTCACGTGAAAACTGGTCGCTATATTTGAAAAGAAAATCACGATTTTCCGACATGATTATCGTTAATGCATTAAGAAATACCATTATCGCAGACAAAAAGAAATATATTTCAAAACCTAAGAGAATTATCAAACTGATCGTAAATAGCAGATTTCAGAGGTGCAGTGGCAGACAGTCTTCCACTCACTCTTAAGTGTCTTCTCACCCATAATAGGGCGAAAGAAAGCCCCATTCAGGTATTGAAATTAGAAGCTTTTTTTTACTTACGGCTAAGCGTGCCAACCAGCCTGCTATCAATCCTATAACATCGTGCCCTATTGCGCTAGTCGTGTATATATATCTGATATGCGAGATATTTGATAAATTGCGAAATTAAATCAAGCTGCGTGGTCTTGTGTATTACGCATTTGTATGTATCGATGAAAAGATCTGAAGGTCTTTCATTGTTCAATGGCATGAATTCAAATTGCCTTTGTTTTTCAGCGGTATATCTCTCTGTGCACTGAAGTGCTATACTCGGGTAGCTTCTGGCTTTATATAGCAGTAATATCGATGTAACAGGTGTTCACCATGCGTTCGGATAGTCATCGATTTTTCATCAATTTGTGAAAGATTTATCGATTGTATATATACGATATATAGATACGTGAGCGACGGTGAAAAGACTTTGAAGTCGTTTTTTCAGATGAAATCGACGCAGATTGAAGTCAAGCACTAGAGGAATTTGTAACGCTACAGCTGTAGAGGCCGGTTCAATATAGACGGGATAGAAATTCTAAAGAGATATTTCGAAAACAGTCCATACTTTTAACGCTTTACGTAAAGCCTTGTGCACACTTTTTTAGTTTCTTTTTGATTATCTGGAATCATTGTTCTCCACAACAGGTTTTAGAGGGGTGGCCACTACTTTCATTTTTACATCCACCCCTCTGAAAATCAGCCACCCCCTTATTAAGTATCCGCTGCTACTACCAGAATGGACGTCAATATTCTATCAATGCTGATAGTTGTTTTGAAATATATCGAGCTAATACGAAAAATGGAAGATTACACCAAAACATTAAGCTTAATCATTCTTAATTTTTTGGGGGATCGAAAGCCTTGCTAGTTCAGCAGCCACGAATGCGGGCCTTATAAAATTCCAACACATAGAGAACAGCGCTGGAATATGTGCACCAGGCCCATACTAAATCGAAACTAATAGTAAACCCATTTATGGCCCGTAAATATTTTGATTACTAGGTGGAAATAAAGCATTGATTGATTTGTTGATTCGATACAGACGTCAACCCATTTCACCACAAGCTGAATAGAGGATAGCGCGCCGATCGACGGGAAAGGGTTAATACGGCGATAGCCAACTTACTGAGACTGTAGCGATCGGACCGGTCCACGTCGGCCGACAGTCCCGAACACAGTTTGAATAAATCCATCGTCGAACCTTACACAGAAATAATCCGCGCGTAAACAAACAATTCGTTAAAACAGAAGACGTAGAGGACGATGATATCCTTCGGGCGTCGTAATAATCCTCGCCGATATCATTACGAGGTGGTTTTTTCATTCGCGCCACTGAAGGAAAGGCGACCACTGCGTTGTTTATGAGGAATACTGATCAATTGAATGAGGCCAATCAGTACTAGTTCGGATATACACGAATTGTGTAATCTCCTATGTATATGTCAATTCTAGTGATATAATTTACAGAGGCGCACACGACCAGATAACCAGATATAGGCAGGTAGGTATTTCACGCCGATAAAATGTACTGTTACTAATATACCGCGCGTACACCCGAGTAACCCACCTAAACGACACCCTATTTCCTTTTTGACTTCTCGATCACAAAAAGACGAATTCCAGAATTTAAAAAAGAAATCTATTCATAAGTAGATTATTCGACGGGGCTAGCGCGAGCGCGTGATCGTACGGAATTTCTCGACTTCCTCGATCGAAAGTTTCATGATCAAACCAAACAAACAAGTTTTCTCGATCTGATTATCCCCAAACGCGAGAGTGACAAACCGTTAAACTGTGATCGCATTACGCGGCTTGCATATATACATTTTAACAAGGGGTTTATCAAAGAATGCTTATCATAACCATCACAGATACTTATCACGAATGTCTGGTGTTTGTCACACGATTTCACAGGAAATTATTTACATTACTTAGAGTTGTCATTCCAAAAATAACTAATAACCATAAATTTTTACTGACAAATACCACGATGAAATTTTCCAGGCCCCAATCTCACAAAAATTTACCAAATTCCATAACGTGGTAGTGCTATAGGAAGATATAAAATATGTTTAAATGAGAGTCGATGTTTTGAAAATTGAATTTGAAGTTTACCTGCTAAATGTGACGTGACTATCTTGGTCAAGATTACCGCATTCATGATCGAAGTCTATTCGTACTTTTAAAACCATACAAACTTCATTAATATATATGTATGAAATCTTTTGAGTGGACCACTTACATATTGGTCGAATGTATGAACTCTTGTCTTGTTGTGAATGAATGTCTTGATATGTTTGCGAAACAAACATTCAATCATATATTATTCATTACTAGACACTTAGGCTAAATACTTCAATTTCTGATTTCAAAATCGAACCCCCTGTTTTGCAGGCGTGAGGGACACCAAATCAAAACAAATCAAACGAAATCTACCAATCAAATAAATATCAGGGTCAATCCCTATTTTAAAATATGCAACATCTTTTTAAACGGACGAGATTTGACCCTGTGGAATTTTAGAAATTCTACATTAATGTCAACTTCAGAAACCCGGGATTGCTTTATTCTAATACCTCCATCATTTAACCCGGCCGAGGAGTTAAATTTTAACTTGAAAATCCACTTAAGTTTATTTTACGATTTCTTAAAAATGCAGAATAATCCACATTTGGATCTAAAAATGAATCTAATTTTTCACAATCTCTTAAAAATATCCCAAACTTTGACTTCAGTTGTGTTGGTCATTGTTGGTCGTTATCTATTCATAAAAATAGATAATTGTGGGGTTATATAGCCTGTATTGTGGGGTATTATTGTGGGGTTATATAGAGGTACTTTCAATCCCCTCCTACCAGGCCCAAACAATCAAGACAATCCAAAAGTACAGATGGAAACCATTCATTATGTTATAAGTTAACTATAGAATTGAGGCTATAATACGTTTACTGTAATAGCTTAATCTGGCATGAAATTCGTCGAAACATGTGACCGAGCGATTTAAATGAATGTATAGTTAACACTCTCACTACCATGAAACCAGGATATCATGCATGAACACATGCGTCGCGCATATAAACATTTGTATATGACGATCATTATACAATAAACCTTGCCTAACTCTGACAAACTGGGAATGGGCAAAACTGGTCCACGGTGAACGAGGTCCGAGTTGAAGGAAAGGAAAATATGCCGGGATGTCAGGAAAATGATTCCGTGTTCGAGTAAGCCAAAGTACGAGACGGCCAAGTCCGAGTAAGGCAACGTTTACTGTAGATTGATTACCTAGAGATCTCAAGATGAAAAGTACTACGGCATATTGATAAAATGAACCCGATCTCTGGGCAAATTTGGAAATTTCCCACAAAAATATTGTTACATCGTCACTCCCTGTTTGATGAGTATTTTGTGTTTGTATATTTTGTACATTTTGTTGGACGTGTTTGTGAAATACTCACCGGGACTAAAGTACTACGGCATATTGATAAAATGAACCCGATCTCCGAGCAAATTTTGAAATATCCCACAAAAATATTGTTACATCGTCACTCCCTGTTTGATGAGTATTTTGTGTTTGTATATTTTGTACATTTTGTTGGACGTGTTTGTGAAATACTCACCGGGACTCGGCGTTACCGGAGTACGAGCGTCGATCGTTGAACTTTTTACATAGGCATCCGTCGTTACTGCGTTAGCTATAAATACACAGAAAAAAAACAAGAGAATCAGAATCCTGTCGATTCGAGGGTCGTTTGGTAAATTTGTGATCCAAGCTGCCAACCTCTTAATAAAGTACCACCATGAATTTTCATCAGTAACATTTCATCGAAATATGTAAGAAAATGTTCAAATTAATCAGTAATCAACAGTAAGACCCTCGATAACATCTTTCATATTTCTGTACGCATCAAAAAAATCAAACCAGTTTTCTCATTACAAAATACTAACAAATAGTTACACTAACAGTACTGAAAATCAGGAACTGTTGGCAGCTCTGTGATCCCCCACGGGACCGTCCTAAATATCATCAACAAAAACAACTCTCGAGAAAGTTAGACGGAAAATCTTTCATGGAATCGTCTAATCATTTCGTAACCGACCCAGTTCTTTTTTCAATACACAAAAATATCGAACATAAACAGAAATAGCTCTCGGTCGCTGCGAATATCTGAAGAAGACTTACTGTCGCTGTTAGATTCGCCGTCCCATAAGACATATTTATGGAAAAAACAACTTAACCGACGACGCATTATTCCGCGATATACTAAAACGACTGCGACATTGCGGCTATAACCAGCAGCGCATTACACCAGCGCGAAATAACACATTTATCTATATCTAAGATGGCTGCTATAAGGCTATACAGTCATCGTTTATCTATCATTAAACGCCGATAACCAGCTATTTATAAGACGTGAGTGAGCAGCATTGTTCTGGGAAAAGAATGCTACTTGAATTTTCAGCGTGAATACAACATTCGAAGGGTTACGCTCAAAATTCCAATGAAAAAAGGTTTTTGGCAAAAATTGATGAACTTACTTCCACCACCCATGGAAAAAAAAACAAGAATACGAAAACTCAGGTGTCGGGATAAAAAAAAACAGGTAGATAGTAAAGTTATACAGAAACAGGTGTTTGAAGTTGTTTTACAGAAGAACGGGGAACGCGAGCTAAGATAAACACTAATCTTATCATTAAACGGATAAGAGTTTGGATAAGCCAACATTTCACACCACTGACTGATGAAAGAGAAGGCAACTAACAACAACAACAACAAGATCAAGGTATCTTCAGACACAGTTTTTGGCTACGGTACATTTCACTCAGACCCTGAGATTCAGTTCAGTCAAATTTCAACGTTTTACTTCAAGTCGAATGTTCCTCCAAACCTTGATTTCTAAATGACAACAACGAAACTGGGTCGAAAAGCAGCTCGTTTGGCATCAACTGATTTCCTGATTGCCTGCTAGAACAATGTACCAGTCCACAATTCCCGCAGTCAGTACAGTAATCAAATCATTCTAAATTTGTCATTTCTACTAACTCAAGTATATTCGATTCAAGGAATCGGAGATGAGCGAATCGCGGCCGACGAAGGTTTTCCAGTGAACGAACGGAACGCAGACAGACCGCAAATTGACTGAATAATAACAGATTAATGCTATAAATCCTGCCATTAACTCATTATTAGATGAGTCATAAGACTGTGTGTATGAATGAATGAATGAATGAATGAATGACACAGGATTCTTATAGACGATATCTTCAACGCGCACCACCGGTACTGAGAATTAATGCAACCCGAGAATCAATACTGTCTTCAACATCCAACAAAACAAAACAGTTCAACACGACTCAGACTCTAAAGCCATTAGAAGACCGAGGGGATTGTTATAAAACGTTATAAAATTTGCTAAGTGTTAAGATCAGCAAAGCGGTCCATCACTTAAATTTACTGTTACTAATACATAGTCGAGACTTAAGTTCAATAGTAGTCTGGGGTTCCTTAGTTGTGGGAACACCAATCTTAGACCAACTTAGTTCTATAGTCGGATTTAACAACTTTTGACCAGTGTTAAAATGTAAGACCACTTTTGGACTTAAGTCTTGAATATGGAACTTGGCCCTGAAGTGTTAAGAATGGCTATAGAGCTGAGATGGTCTTAGACTGGTCTTAAGCCATGACTTTGAAACGGCTCCAGGGCCCCGGGTTCACGGACTTATATTCGGAAAGTGTTTCAAATTTTGCGTTAGTTGTTTTTCGATAATCGCGCGGAAAAGATAACAAGCCAATCCCTAGATATTCCGAGCGAAGGGTTAAAGTTAATACCCGTTCATAAAAATTGGTTGGATAAATAAAAATGATGTTCAGTACATAATTTCGTGCGCGCGACATTGCTTCATCAAATATCAATCATGTATAAATTGAATACGCAGCTAGTTGAGAATGCCAATTACGCAAGGCAATTTCAGAATTCATCTGATAACGCAGAAATAGATATATCAGAGCTCTTTCTATGGTTTTTTTTTACTGAATATGCTAGCAGTACTGATTATACTAGTACACGGTGGCCACTTTCTGTCCGTTTACAAATCCCCGTGGTTTTCCCTGATTTTTCCATGTTATAACAAAAAATTCCCCAAGTAAATCAGAAAAATGTCTAGGTTTTAAAATGTTACAATTCATATTCATTCATTTCTCAATGAATCACATAGTCAATATGACCAGAATTCCTTGAGTTTTCCAGGTTTTTGGTAAAATTTGTCAGATTCCGTTTTCCCAGATTTTTTCTTGATTTTTTCAGATTTTTCCAGGTCAGTGGCCACCAGACCGTAGTACGAAATAAACTTAACTTTTAACTAAAACCTAACACGAAAAATATGCGTTCCATCCCCACTTACCCAGACGTAAACTGCCGATTTCGCGATACCTGTACTTCCGTTTACCGCGTGCGCGGTTGAAAAATCCGGACAACTTCGGATAACGTTTCAAACTGAAATATTTACTCGCCCATAAAATCGGGGCCGATTTCCATAAATCGTCCATCGTCGCGAAGAAAAAAAAAAACCGAGATCTATTCTAATCGTAAAACGAGGTCGACGTTGACCGCGGAGATCATCGGTCTAATTTTAGTCGCGTAATCCGGACGAGAACATTTTTATTTTAGTCGCGTAATCCGGACGAGAACATTTTTGCGGCTTAAACCTAATAAGGTAGTCCTTAAAAAAACCCTCGAAGAGAGTCGTTTTTGAAATATTCGCCGCTCGGCTCATCTACCCGCGGAGACAAGTAGTTATTAAAATAAAAATCCCGACGAAAGACGACGACGACGGCGTCTAAATGTCAAACGAACGTTCCCAACTCGAACGGCTAGAGCGAAATATCCTGGTCAGCTTCACCAGTACATCCCGATAGGTCTTGTATCGATAAACACTGAATAGTTCAGGGCACTGTTCTGAGTTCATCTGATCTTCTATCCTATTGCGAGTCTGCGTAAGATAAGAAATTCGCTTTCGCATTTTACCAGCAACCGGTGAGATCATCGACGGTAGACCTAACGCTTAATACCCTCCATATCCGTAAAATCATCGCTTTTTTCCTTTCAGCAAAAACATTCATTCACTGGTATAGTGAGGCGATGTGTGGCTATACAACTATTTCAATATATATGATATCGAAAAGGTGCGGAAAAAATTGTTGCCAAGACAAAATAAACATCCTCGTTCCTCTTCGTCTTTGCTGAGAACTACTGCGGATATACGTACGTATGAAATCCATATAGTTACGTAATAATATATACGCATAAAAATATGACTATCTCTTCTCGCTGCGGCGGCGCGCAGACAGGCAGCACTTCATCGTGAACTCATTTCAACTGGCGCAGAGATCGGTTATAGACTGATGGCTCGATAGGATGCGCAGTCATCTCGCTAACAATTCTATAATTCATGAATATCTCCCCTGATTGTTGAACTTCCGACGAATTTAGCTTCTAGATACGCCTTGTTTACCGTTTCGAAATCCGCCTACGGATGACAAGTTCAATAAGGTATCTCTACCGCCTCGACCTTTTTTGCGCGATTATCCGATGGCGAATTCGATGCCCATCGTCGTCGTCGTTCTCTTTCTCTCTCTCTCTCGTTAGGTCTTTCCCTCGTTAACGCTCGAAACTAATTAACTAAAACGTTGTCTTAAGAGTCGAGGTTCGGCGCGCTGTAATCTACGTAATCAACCTCATCCCGTATTCCGGACATTCTCGCTCGGATAAATGGCCGATTCGTGCGCTTTATCTATAAACATAGACCATCTATAAACATAGACCATCGATATATACACGTCTGTACGTCCGACCTGAAAACAAGTCGACCTGAAGCAACCCCTCAACCTCGAACGCTCTCTCACTCTCTCTCTCTATCCGAAATGCTACGCTATCATGAAAGAACTACGTATCGACGACGATTTAAACCCTGAACGTTTTCCATCGACGAATCAAATGATGGCATGACTTCGGCGACGTGTAGAAGCTTAGTCAGTCATCGACTGGTAAATGAGATGGCTCATCCTAAACATAAGCTCAATGGTATCATTCGCTCTCTCTCTCTCTCTCCTTCTCTCTCTCCTTCTCTCTCTCCTTCTCTCTCTCCTTCTCTCTCTCCTTCTCTCTCTCCTTCTCTCTCTCCTTCTCTCTCTCCTTCTCTCTCTCCTTCTCTCTCTCCTTCTCTCTCTCCTTCTCTCTCTCCTTCTCTCTCTCCTTCTCTCTCTCCTTCTCTCTCTCCTTCTCTCTCTCCTTCTCTCTCTCCTTCTCTCTCTCCTTCTCTCTCTCCTTCTCTCTCTCCTTCTCTCTCTCCTTCTCTCTCTCCTTCTCTCTCTCCTTCTCTCTCTCCTTCTCTCTCTCCTTCTCTCTCTCCTTCTCTCTCTCCTTCTCTCTCTCCTTCTCTCTCTCCTTCTCTCTCTCCTTCTCTCTCTCCTTCTCTCTCTCCTTCTCTCTCTCCTTCTCTCTCTCCTTCTCTCTCTCCTTCTCTCTCTCCTTCTCTCTCTCCTTCTCTCTCTCCTTCTCTCTCTCCTTCTCTCTCTCCTTCTCTCTCTCCTTCTCTCTCTCCTTCTCTCTCTCCTTCTCTCTCTCCTTCTCTCTCTCCTTCTCTCTCTCCTTCTCTCTCTCCTTCTCTCTCTCCTTCTCTCTCTCCTTCTCTCTCTCCTTCTCTCTCTCCTTCTCTCTCTCCTTCTCTCTCTCCTTCTCTCTCTCCTTCTCTCTCTCCTTCTCTCTCTCCTTCTCTCTCTCCTTCTCTCTCTCCTTCTCTCTCTCCTTCTCTCTCTCCTTCTCTCTCTCCTTCTCTCTCTCCCTCTCTCCCTCTCTCCCTCTCTCCCTCTCTCCCTCTCTCCCTCTCTCCCTCTCTCCCTCTCTCCCTCTCTCCCTCTCTCCCTCTCTCCCTCTCTCCCTCTCTCCCTCTCTCCCTCTCTCCCTCTCCCTCTCTCCCTCTCTCTCTCTCTCTCTCTCTCTCTCTCTCTCTCTCGAAGGATAAGAACGTTTGATCTCTATCCAATAAATGGAATACTTTTCTAGAAATCGTGTCAAACCTGAAGCAAGTGCGGATCTACGATTGATTGAAGGGGTGGACCTGATAATTGAAATGGGCACGTCATTTGATAAGAGCAATTTGACAAATTTGGTAATGCAAGGGCAGCAAGCCGAACATTCGGGGTTCTGGTGGTCCTCCCACAGAAAATTTCAGACTAAATGGGCTTTTCTGGTCCTGATCGCGACCCATTTGGATTTACATATTTTAAAATCGTCAGATATCCAGACTTTTTCATCTTTTTCCAAAAAAATGACGAAACTTTTTAGAGGGCACTTTCGAATTTTGAAGAGAGTGCACCAATCCACATGGTCCATCCCCCTTAATCCACCCTTGTGAACCATATTTAACGAATAACCCTCAAGATCACAGTACCGAAGAAGCCAAACTCAATTTCACCACAATCTAGGACACTCTTTCCTAACATAAAATCGCCAGCTTTGATATCCAAATCTGAAAACCGTATCGATAGCCGATCTCGACTTACCCTTTTTATTTCTGACGTTATAAGCCGGCTCGTCGGAGGACGACGATGACACGCATGATAAACTTTTTAAATCCATTTCGAAGCATCTTTGTCGTTCGTAAATGAAGTCAACATGTCGTTTATCGACGAAAAAATCGCAAGTAAGGAATACAACGAACGGTTACGCGACCAGGTGCGTTAACTCATTGATTACAGCTCTTTGTTTTGTGTGATTAATTGATAAAATGTCTCCGTGTATGAACAGTGTATGATATGACACATGGCATCGAATCTAGGTATGAGCTAAGTCAGACTTTCTCTGAAGGTATTTTCGCGTTCCGACTAAAAAGCAAATTGATAAGTTAATTGATTTTGTTTCGAAGGTTTTTATCGATTGGATATTTTTGATACAGGTTAACAAGCCAAAGTTATGAATCGACTTACTGATAACCGGACGATTTCCAAATGTTCCTCACTCAGGGGACAGTTTCAGCTAAATTAAGATCATTAACAACCATTTCAAATTAATCCTTTCAGTGCATTTATACTACAGTGCGGTGTATAAATCGGTAATGGACTTTGCTAGTACACCGCACTGCAGTGTATTGATATTAGTTTTACTTCGATTGAAAGATGGCAGCACCTGTCAAACAGTGAAAATGATAACTAATGATACGCCGCACCGTGGGGTAAACATACTATAGCGGTATGCCAGTTAGGGTTGAATTTCTTTAAAATTTTCAAATTAACTCCAGCACCTTTAGGTATTGCTTAGTCAGCACTGAAAGGGTTAAACTGTTCTAGATAAATCTAAGTAAATATCTAAAAATTTGTCAGTGTTCACAGATTAAGTCGCGCATATGCACGAGGAGGAGACACACTTTTCATACGGTACGGAGTAACGCATCGATTGACGTCGTCGATGCCGATGACTAACCGCGCAAGCAAAACGCCGAACAACTGAACGCTAAAACTGTCTGAAGCACAATGAATAACCGATAGAAATCAAATACGATTGAGATAAAAATCCGCGGCGTTCACGCAATTTTTACGTACGTCCGTCCGATACGACGAATTCGCACCGACGATGAGGCCGTCAAATTTGCGACTTCCGTCTGTTAAAAGTAAACGAATGATCCAATCAAAGTATCCAATCAAATGATCCAATCAAACGTTCCAATCAAAGGATTCAATCGGCTGCTGCTGCTACTCTAGAGACCAACGTAATTTGACGAGCGTAATTCCGAGCGATAAACACCTTACAAATATTCCCCGGTCATTGTAAAGAAACTGCTTTCATAATAATATATAGCGCCGGAAATCAGCTGATAGACTGGTCTTTTGTTTACGACTATAAATTTATAAGCTTCAATATATAATAGATTCTCATAGCGCGATAGTTTCAATGAAATACACCCTATGTATATTTGTCGCATGTAGATTTATAGTCGCCTGAGAATTTTTTTTTAGCACGCATAGGAAATAGAAATAACAAGTTTTCGTCCCATCTGTGTCATATACAATAAAACGCTGTCGCGCGTACTGAAAATGAAGTCACGTCGAGATCCGACCTAAATTTTCCGACTGAACAGAAAAAAGTCTTCGGTTTTTGCTTTCAAGAAATAATTTTCAGAATTTTTCATCAGACGCGTTCACACTACGTTATTAAGAGTGTGAACGTGGCTATTATTTCGAAATATCGGTTTGAAAAATAGTTTGTAGAATGATGAAAGCCTTTTTAACAGCCAAGAAAATCATAATTTGAACTCGATGACATCAAGGGCAGATCGAAGTCTACTAGTCCCCCCTAAATTATTTGGGTGCCCTCAAAATCTTAAGGAAAACGCTTCTTTTTCATTTTGTAAAATGAAATTATTCCCTCATGACACCCATCAAATAGCCTTGGAGAACGCCAAAATTTTAAAAAACGTGGCTTTGCACCTTCGGCACTCGCCATGTCAGGTTCCCTTCATGTCGGGTACCCTGGTCCCCCATCTTCCAAAAATCCTGGCTCCGCCCTTGGACAAACCCCTGCCCCAGGTGACCAGGAATGACACTTTTGCATTGCATCATCCTTAAAAGAATCGAAGACCCAGATTTTTGAATAAATCAAGTCATCTTGATTGATCTTAAAATCTACAAGGGGAAATAAATGAAATAGATGTAGTCGAGGCATTAAACTCCGGTTTCGAGTATAAAGTAATGAACAAAACGCTTCAGATGCCAGAAGAAATATTAATTCTTTAGTTCGCAAAGCTGGCCACCAGTCACTTACTTAGCGATTACGGAAATAAGAATTATTTCCGAGAAACAGGTAACCTTCGCCTGATGACATTTGATCTGCATGTGACAACTGAGTACAAGGAGTGTGTGAACACCACACAGATATTTTATTTCATTCAGGGTTGGGCATACAGTGTCGTTGCTTAAATGTTAGCCAGGGAATCGAGATCAGTCAGTTCCACACAAATAACGCAACAGAGATACTGAAATATAATTCCATAAATTTCAGGCGATGAACACAGTTATGAACTCATCAGCTGCCAGTTATGCTCTAAGATAGGTTTAAGATAACCGGCAGCTAAATACCATAGTACCATGAATTTTTCATTGTCACCATAATGTCAACTGTCAACAGGTAAACTCTTATCTTGGGAGTAATCATTTGATCACAATAATGTCAACTATAAAGCACTAGTTAACTATAACCTACGAGCGATCATCTCAAGAGATGATTGCTCGGAGTTGAGATGATTGCTTGTTGCCCTTTGAGCAATCTTTTGACAAATGATTACTGACCAACTTTTGCTCCAATCAACTTTTGAGCAACTGGCCCCAGATACCTTTCTTGCGATGACGACATGTAAGAAAAGCAGTAGATCCAGCAACCAGGTCACACACCACGCTGCCATCTTTACAGCACTGACAGAAAACTAACATCACTCGCGGAACAATCCGCGATAGAAAAAAAAACTTACCGTGAACGTAAGCAGCGCAGCTGAACAAATCACCAACACGGTGCTGCCCCCTGCCGCACGATAACAGATTCATATCGCGGTGCTGCCCCCTGCCGGAGGATAACAGATTCAAATCGCTTGAATTTCGCCGGGAGCCCGAACAAGATAACACCTCGGCGTTACCCATAATAACCTCACTTCAAACAGATCTGATTATCCATAAACAAACATATTCCACTTTTCCGATAACGGATCAAGGATGAATTAAAACAATTTTTTCAGAAAATGCAACAGGTCAAAACCATCATGTACCAACTTCTCCCATTCTCCCAGCCGGTTGAACCGGAGAGTGCACTGTATTTACAAGATATCCTAAATTGGTGAATCCCGTGAAATGCTGCACTGTGAATCGAGATGACGTCCGCAATTTCACTAACTCTTCACAATCGAAACCTCATTACGACTCCCGCGGTCAATTGCGCCGTGACTCCCGCGAGAGTCTTTGACGTTTAACGCGCTCGTTAGAATTCGGCGAGAGAAAGCCGATGAAATTTTATTACTTCGTCGTCTCGCGGTGGCGGATGTGTGCGAGTCACAACGGTAACCAATTGAAACCGATGGTGTGTACGTGTACTGTTTAGTACATCGATGACGACGATGAAAATGACGATGAAATAATAATAACCATTGACAAAACGCTATATCCGTGTTGTGACGGTAATATGCACAGAATCCCACAATAATGACGAAAAAATATAACATGAAGTCCAAAATTGTTCCCTTAATCAGGGAGATGGGATTCCTGGCTTTGAGCTAGTAGTTTATCCAATGTTTCGACTATTTTCTACTAGTCATCTTCCGAGTATTCCTGAAGATGATGATGCAATAATAACCATTGACAAAACGCTACATCCCTGTTGTCACGGCAAAATGCACAGAATCCCACAATAATGACGAAAAAATATAACTTAGTCCAAAAATGTTCCCTTGAGCTAGCAGTTTATCCAATGTTTCGACTATATTCTACTAGTCATCTGCAAGTATTCCTGAAGATGACGATTGGAAAAATAACCACTGACAAAACGCTATATCCGTGTTTAAAGGATAATATGCACACAATCCCACAATAATGACGAAAAAATATAAATTTAAGTCTAAAAATGTTTATTCGAGCAAGTATTTTATTTAACGTTTCGACTATATTTTTCTAGTCATCTTTTGTGAGTATTCCTGAAGATGACTACTAGAATATATTCGAAGCGTCGAATAAACTACAAGCTCAAGGAAACATTTTCCACACTTAATATAATATTCTTCCGTTATTATTGCTGGATTCTCTCTACAGAAACAACGATGACGTATAAAATCGACGCAATATCTTCAGTTTTCGCAAGAAATTCATATATATCTCCACGCAAAACGATAGAGCCGAAAGAGCTTGTAGTCATCGGGGTAGAGACATCTGATGATGGAAATAATTTGAATGCACCACTAATTTACGTGTCTGCAGCATACATCCCTTCGTATATATAGATCACAATGAAATTGCAATAATTCAGTTATGTTCGGTAATGTGCTATCTTATTATGAAGTATAATTTAGCCCCGCGGCTGTCGGCATAGATAGTTCTTTGATTAGCTACGAAATAATCAACTTAATTTTCAAGGTTGCGCAAGAATATCCGCGGCAAGGTAAAACTTGATGCGTTGAAAATGGGTACCACAATCACGAAGCCGAAAAATCAAAATTATATAAATATCATATCAAAATTTATTTTCAAAATCCAAATTTTAGGTTTGCCTCTATAAAAAAAACCAATGGTTTTTAGTGGAAAACCTAAAATTTGGATTTTTAGAAAAAAAGTTTTAATGTTTTGGCTTTGAGGGACTTGATATTTAAGAATTGCTGTTGTCAAGTTCATGCCCTCAGGGCCTCGTACCACGTTAGACGTAAAGTTCGATACTTGGAATTGAAATAATTTCGAGTTAAATCCGAGTCCTCAGTAATCAAAACACATGGTCAAGTTGCTGAAAGGTGCGCAAAAGTTTTACTAGCAGACAAGCCCGGAGTAGAAGTAGACATTGGTATCCCTGGTAAATGAACAACCCCCCACCAACCCCCTGTACGTAATACTGATAAATCGCAACATAATTCAAACAATACATATGACAATTTCACACACAGATAAACTTATATAGGTAAGGTTAACCAGGACGATGATAATCTAGTGAAATTAAATCTTTTGTTTAAACATTTCTTCGCTTTATGGGTTTTCTGAGAATTTATCCCGCAGTTTCGAAGAAAAAAACCGGAATCAATAAGATAAAAAAGCGTGCGATGTTTAGAGAAACTCAACGCTTGTAGTAACAGCCTGAACGAGGCCTGTTAGAATCAACCCCCGGCGTTTTTTATGTAATTATCCATATCTTATTTGTTTTACGCAGTCGGAGACTTGGCCACCAACGATCGAACTATAGTAGATAGTGGAGACCTCTCGTAGTCAAACACAGAACTAATACAGCGTGCGAGGCAACAGATATTTCCACGAGAAAAACTTGAACATTTCGAAATACTGAAGTTTATAATTATTCAGTCGATGGCTGAAAACATGGCCGATCAATACTGTTTAGCCCTTAATTAGATGTGTAATTAATGGTCAAGAGCCCCCAAACCTCTATCTGTGATCCTAACACTAGTCTGTGCCAGGAGGCTTAGAAGGAATTAAGAGTTCCGGCAAAAACCTGCAAGTCACCCCGAAAGCTCAAGTGGTAGAGCAATTGCCCTGCAAGCGAGAGATGCGTGAATGCTTTTCTCTGACTTGTATCGCCCCCTATTAGTTTTCTTGTGAAACGTTTCTTAATCATATTATATCAAAAATACATAAAGATACATTCTTTATGTATTTTTGATTATATCTTATATTCTTCTCTTTTTCTCATATTGCTATCATCTTCTGCTTGTATCGTCTCTCTTTAATTTCATCGTATGTATTCATCATTATTTGTCTACCGTACTCATATTCGTAACTCGTGTATTTATGTTAATATTTTATCGCATGTCATAATTCCTACGTAATTTGTGTATCATATGAAGCAATCGCATAACAATTCAAGTTGTCACTGTGTTACTTACTGGTCATTAATTCAAATCTATTGTTTAGATAATTGCTCGTAGTTCAAATACAGGAATCGAACGATATAAACACAGAATCGTTACTGGGAACGTTCAGTACACGGAAGTTACGCTTGTTTTCTTACCTGAATGAGAACGTTGCTGCCACAGGAGTCTCAAAACCGGCGAACCGCGTCTACCCCAGAACTCGGGGTCGACGGACTGATCCGACGCCCTCCTCTGCTGCGCGCGCGGTCCAACGTCCGGTTCGACCGACGACCGACGCATAGGGGAATAAATCAGTCGTTCGCGGGGCAGCGGCGGAGTTTCAGACGACTTGCGACGCGCGTTCGGCGACGACGAAGGTTTCGAGCAGCAGCCGCCGTTCGGATGATACTTCACGATTCCGCGCGTATCCGGTTTTTGCTGGCAGTATTTCCTCAAATCGGGCTCGTAAGAAGCCCGCCGAGGCCCGGGACTCGTCGGCAGCAGCCTCTCGAACGCCGCGTAATGAGGATCGTACGACGACCGCTTGAAGAGTAATTTCTGGCGAACCCCGCGACTCGACGCCGGTTTATCCGCCGACGCTTTCCGTTCCTGCATAAGTTTAAGATCGCGATACAGATTCTGATCGGAAGAATGGCGGAATATTTGAAGCGACCGATCCGGTAGAACTTTGCTATCGTGCGGACTGTGATCGAATGAACGCCGACAACTGTAGAAACCGTGGTCGCTAGAAATACTGAAACTATCGGCGGCGGCCGAGTCGTCGCGCACGCGTCCGCCGAGCAGTTGCTCGAAACCTCGATCGATGGAGCACCGCGTTACCATCAACTCGGGCATGCACGACGCCGTCCGGTGCACCGACGATTGATCGGTCGCGTTCACATCAAACGAACCCCGTTTACCCCTAAACTTCGGTTCCGAAGGCGGAGAGTCGACTCCGCTGTAGTCGACTTCAGCATCAGCGGCCGCCGAGTATTTCACCAGGCTGTACGAGCCCTTCTTACGATATCTATCCATATCGACGACGTTTTTCATATCCATAAAACCGAGCGATTTTCGTTACGTCGAACGAGTCACGTTCGACGATTAATAAATTATTCATACGCCGCGACGACCGAACTGATGCGTCTATTCCGAGAGTACGTAATAAACATTTTAGTAACGGAGCTCGCGCGCGAAAAAAATCCTAATGAATATCTATATCAACCATCGAAAATGATACGCGGCTGTAAACACTGGATTAATAATTCATAATAGAGACACGGAGATAGAGAACAGGCGTAATTGTGCAAACCAGTGCTGACAAACTACGATATCCCAAGACAATAACACTAAACAGTTGCAGCAGTATCAAACTTATTCTTTGTTCACCCTGCACTGTATGAGTGTATATTATGTGTATATTATGTATATATTACAATCATGAGCCCGAGAACAAAAGAATGACTTCACAATGGTCGATTGGTCTCGATCTCGCCGACCAGATAAGATTGTTTCGACACAATTCGACGACACAATTCGACGACTTTGAGTGGATGAAACTGAAGATGCATCCGGATGCATTAACGATAAGAGCGTCGCGGCGAACTTTGCGGTGAGAATATACGCAAAACACTGAAATCAGGCGGCAGTACCGGCAGATGAAATCTATGAAATCCGCAAAATGGTCAAATTTTCCCAGCTTAGAATTGATGTATTTTTTTCAAACGTATAACGAAGCTTATATAACACGGCAAAAGTAACACCGAAATGGGGCAGCAATACCGGCAGATCAAACCATGAAATCCACAAAATGGTCAAATTCTCCTAGCTTAGGATTGATGTATTTTTCTCAAATGTATAAGTAACAAAGCTCCACAACACGGCAAAACGTTACACCGAAATTGGGTCACGGATCAAACTATGAAATCCACAAAATGCTCAGATTCCCTTTGCTGAGGCTTGATGTATTTATTCTCACGTATATACAAGAAGCTGCACAAGACAGCGAACTCTGATACAGCAGCGACAAGTGGTTCTACGAACGCACAGTATCGCTACCCGGGTCGTCGCTGATTACAATGACGAAACATCGCCGGCGGGCGCAAAACATGAAAATTCGCCGTCTACTTCGTGTCGCGGCGCGCGCGACTGAAATTGCGCCCGGAACGTTCTCATTCGTATATACGCATCAGTTAATCCTATCTAAGTATTATATCAGCATCATATCGTCGCTCGGCGCGTGAAGACGCAGAAGAAGAACTACGGCTCTCGATGATGTATCCAACCGCTGAAGCTATGTTAATTAACTTATCAGGGGCATACTGGCGCTGTCATCCTGTTTATACAAGACGTCGAGTGTTCCTCGATTACGACGACTGAATTTTTTGAATAAATCGGCATCATATTCACGCGGCGTGAATTCCATCCTGGATTCGGCCTAGATCAATTATCAACATAAACCAGGTCCCTCTCGATCTATCTCTATAATCAACTAATAATAACTTCCTGGTCTCGCTAACGAACGCAGTTCTAAAGTTCAGGCTAAACACTAATTACTTAATTACAGCGTGAGGTCTGGACGTTTTCATCCAAAAAGAAGCTTTCATAACACAGCCACATCGCTTATGTAAGCTGGTATCCCTGGATATCAAGACCAATAATCAGGATTATGAGTTTTACTCTGGTAACGCACTGCCCAAACAGTATCAGTTATCCCTAGATGCTAGACAGGTCATTGCCCTAACCATGCATATCCGAAACTCCTAGATGCAAAGCCGGGTACATATAGATATTATACGGCATCACCAAATACATTCCAAACTCGTACGGTAGTAAATCCCCGGGTAGAAAACTGGTAATTCGGAGAGATCATGAGATAAACCATGCAACACGAAACAATGTATCCCTGGAAACTAGAGCCGACTGTCCAGACTGTTAGCCGCGTTATACCACATACCACATGACGACGCACGCCAACTACTGTTCGAAAATGATAAGCAAATAGCCATCAAATTGAATAGAACATTAACCCATGATATTTTCAGCGTAAAGGACAACTGTTCACGGCATACATCCCGCATGATAAATGTTCATCTTCACAATTGGCGCAAAATAAGAGATGTTCTGATCCGTATACTTGTACCATACAACAATTCTTGATGAAAAATGGATGTAAATATAAGCCGCGATCACACAAGTATTTTCGGCCAGTGGCAAATTAGGGCCGGAACAACTGTTTACACGGGTGCCAAATGGACCCATGCCCGTTTGGCCCGCCCAAGAACATCGGACCAGGCCTGAGCCAAGCAATTAGCCGCAATGACACAGAGACGATTTGGCCTGGATCAAGCCAGATTTGGCACGTGCCTAATTAGAGAGCATTAAAAACCACTCGCTTGATATTAACCAACAAGCGAATCAATTCTGGAACCAGTTTCAATTAATAAGCAGTTATTTGAACAGTGCTTAAATGAGGCCTTGGGCTTGCCCGACATTTTCGATCTGGTCAAAAATGCACAGGCCCATTTGGCACCTGCAGTGTGTGAACCGTTGGTTCTGGTCTAATTTTGCATGGGCCAAAAATTCCATGTGAAAGCGGCTAAAATACCACAAAATAAGAGATGTTTAGATCTGCATAGATACTTGGTTTGACGATGAAGAAGTTGAGCAAATTTTCCCGAACGAAAAAAGGACGAAAATATTGAGAAGGTACTGAGCTATTAGAACGTAGTCTAAAATTGGGAACTGACATCATGAAACAAGAACCTGTCCTACTCAATCATGATGGATATTGTTATGGCAAAGTTAAAACCCCCCCCCACCCCCCCCCCCCCCCCGGTTAAAACACGAGTAGCTGCACTGCAGAATAAACACGCTTAAAGTTTCTTGATATTCTGCGTTAGGTTAATAAAAATAAGCGCCTAATGAAATATCCTACACGTCTCTGTAGTGATTGTTTAGAGATAGAGCCAGGTAAAAATACCTCAACAAACAGTATCCCTAACCTTCAACCCCCTTACCCAGTGAACTAACCATCAATCGACACGATTAAACCCTTCCCGCAAGAAGAAAACCCGATAATATTTTTGCAGACTTGATGCAACTGAACTTTGCGCTCGCTTATCATATATTCCTCGAATGCTGCTAATAATCGGAGAAGAAAATGTAAATTAGGTAGTCGTGTCATCGTGGAAATAAACATTTCATGTTAACTAGTCAAAACAAACGAACCCGAGGACATTGTTTGTAATATCAATAACATTATCTAAGTCAACATCGGTATGCTGGAAAAACCGGGTCACTGTGATGTAAGCAGGGCCTCGGTTTTAGTGGGTTACACTTTATACAGTGGGCCAGGGTCGAATAGAACTCAACTGTGAAAATGGCAACAGCGGGTATGTGGTGTTCTAACAAAATTGGGTCCTTGGTAAGTCATACAATAGACTCTACAGTGGACTCTGTTCTACAGTCCATGGTTATGGTTATACTCAGTAGCAGGCACTTGTACCCAGGTCAACTCATACCCTATTGCCGACAACTGCATTTTGACAAGCTATTCACTTCACCTACTTATTTTCCCTGTTTAACTTTTGAATCAAGGCTATGTTTAACATCAAAGAAAAAATAAATGAAATTTTTGACTTCAGATAGTGGTTTAGATTATTTAAGTATTTTCTTATTTTTGTTAATACCATTGAGACGCTATATGAAATGTAGAGGTTAAAAGTTGAGTATAGTTAGGAACATTAGCCTCAGACTTAAACAGGGGTAAAAGTTGACCAGGTACGAGATGACTATATATCATTATACTCACATTGGAGTGGAGTTGTGACTGGCGTCTGCTGAACCGGGACCAGATCGACGCTGACCCCTCGCGGGTACAACCCCCGCGCCTTCCAGCGATTTCTCCTGCAAGCCGTTTCGATCATCTGTGTACTCGTTCCACCGCCAATAGGTGGCATGACGATCGCCGGTTTGTTGCCGCCGTGAAACGAGCCCGACAACCGACGTTCTCGGTTCTTAACGCAACCACTAGGGGGCATCGATCTTATGATGGGCGCGCGCGTGGCAGCGATCGTCGTCGGGTGAATCGGGGGGATCTCGCCGGAATCACACGACGAATAAAACGATGAATCGAGTTGATTCGAATCACTCGTCGTATCTAGAATCTGATGGTATATTGAGTCATTGTTTAAACTACGCCGACGATGACGAGGAGGAAAGTTATTGAGACAAGTATCATCTACGCCGCGGTATTCATCTTCGTTTTTCCGCGCGAGTTTATTAAATTCGCGACTCAAGTTTTCGTCGAGTGCGGCCGCTGAGTCACACATCGTATTTTTCGCCTGGCGGGTGCCCGTAGTGAGAATGCGCCTGCGGCAAGCGGACGGTGCCGTAGCCCGGCGCGTAATCGGTTTCAAAAACACGAACTCGTCGTCTTCATCATTTTCGGCATCGAACGCGACGTGCGTGGACAACGGACGCATGAAATTCGCGTTGCTTCGATTCAAATTCGTCTTGTGACGATAATCCGATTCGTCGATCCAATCGGACCGGTCGCCGAAATCCCCGGCGGACTGGTTGCCGCCGGACTCGTACCCGTCGATTAAGTGGTAGATCCGTTCGTGAACAGTGTCCCCCCCGTCCTCCCGATTCCGAAAATCGTCGAGCAGATTATGATAAACGTGCCCCGCGGCATCCGACCGGCGGCGGCGCCGATCCAGATTCGCACCGATCTCGATCAGAGATTCGTATATCGGCTCGTCGTAGACGTCGTCCGGCGAACTGGCGACGCCCGACTCGCTCGAACACAGCGACATGTTCTCGCTCGACGTGTCGGCGGCGCCTGCGCCTGTATTCCAGCCCGGGTGAGCCCCGTAATCGTAACATATGTCCAGTAATTCCGCGTATATATGATCGGCGGTCGATGAGTTTATTTTCGGATTCGAGTTCATCGCGTCTGCTGTATGCGTAGTCGTACGTCTGCTCGTAGCAGCAGCATTCCCTCGAGTTTTAATCATCTTCGTTTTTAGATTTCTCTCAATTTTCAACCGTTAAATTCCACGACATTTTCACATATACAGTCAGATAATCGATCCAATTAAGCAAATGAATTCTCAATCTGGGCCCAATGTTTATCTCAACCTTACGTGACCTATACGCGCGAAGACGAAATCGCAAATATTCTAAAATGGTCGCCGATATTCTCAGAATCACCGGTAAGAATGCTTTGATTGTATTCGCCCGGCACTTGACGGATTCCGACGAACAGGTCTTACACGCTGAATTATCAATCTGTTCTAGTTGATTTCTAGATAAATTCAAAGGTTTTCTGTGAACGAACAAATGAAGTCTTTGTTTTCGCTGTATGAACGAACGCGACGGTTTTTTGACTTACTGAATGTTTCATTCGTTCTTTCGAAACATATCTTCGAAGTCTAAATTATCCCCGGTTGTTCCTTCAAGGTATATTTTCTCACAGATGTATATAGACCACTGCTTCGACTGTGTGTGCTGTTCCTTCAAGATCATCCGTGAAAATGACGACATTAATTTGACATTAATTTGTCTAATCCGTGATTAATCGGCTAATTGTCAGATCTAATTAAACGTAGTTAGTGTTGACAGCAGGAGCCAGACAGTTTTCTATTGTCTCCGTAGACTGATCATCAAACGGTCATTAGTCCAGACTTCATGTGCATGAGTCTGTTATAATCCTATTAGCACGACCACAGCACAGACTCAAGACGCGGATTATTTGACCAAGGTCTCTCTCAACGCGCCCGCCACGTTTTAAATCCAATATCAACAGCGCGTGGAAATCCTCTGAGAAACTTTTCGACGAACTGTTTCTATAATAATCAGCCTTTTCGCGAACCTAACTTCAAATATTTGCCAAATCGGGGACAATATCGAAGGCGATGTTAGTTTTGTCCACAGGTGTTGTGGGATTTACTCGTGTGACGCTTAATTCCGTTGTTACAAAAGTTTGTTCTCAAATTACTCCGAGCGCAGGCAATCCGATTAAAATACCTAGATGGATGTCTCTTCCAAAAGTTGACGTTAGCCGTAGAATCATCCGTTTTATTGTGCAACCAGACAATCTGTCCTATGATCATCACCATGTAGCTTAATCCTTCCTAATTACGAAACCATAGATAATTGATGGAGAGAGGGTGGACAGAGGGTGGTCACCAGTGGTCAGTTCGTCTCGCCGAGATAATTAACCAGATGTCCGACAAATCGAATCCCCGCCATCACCCACTGATCAATCGATCAATCGCCTCGAATATGAATCCATTATATACGAATTCTCGAAAATTATAGGCCTCATCGGGGCGAATATTAATTACGAATAATCACGTATATGACACCTACGAGCCTCGCTACACGTATAGTTGCTACGTGCGTTCCGGCGAAATATTCGATGAAAATTCTCCCGTTTTCGCTCGCGACCACCGACAACCAATTGCTCATATCCGTACGAGCAAAATAGACGACACGACGTTCCGACGATACGCAATTAACGAAACTAAAAAGCGCTGACTCGTTTCTTCATCAGTCGATCTGTCAGTCAGTCAGTCACGTCGACTAGAGTCTTAATTTCGACGCGGTAATCGCGGTCAATATTTAATGAATGAATCATTAACTCAGATTCCTTTCCTCTTCAACGACAACGAATCGAACACCGAAGAAGACGACAGCAAATTTTCTTCTTCGGAAATTTGAGATGAAAAACGAAAGTTTACGTAGCAGACGCTCGGAAAATGAGCTATTTGTCCAATTTGGCCAGTGATGAACGAAGTCTTCGGCGACCAGTAATTCTATCCAGCCTGAAAATGAGCCGTTCGTCCAACTGCTGGTGGTGAAGTCTTCCCGGCCAGTAATTCTATCCAAGCCTGTGTTTGTACCGCACCTTCCGTGATTGTAAAAGGTTCCTGTGACAAAGAACAATGTCGCTCTCATTCACAGCACATCTATTCACAACTCCTGTCACAACCACCAGCAATCCTTAAACAATAGCCATATATATAATGTAATATATACAGGAACAATGAATTAATGATAGCGGAAAATAATCAAAGCTACTCTCAGCAATTGATCTCCGATTCAGCCGATTCTATTTGATTCAGAGTTTCAGCTAGATTTCATTACCATCGATATCTTCATCGTAGTTCCTTTGACACATTCATGTCATCCGATTACTATGAATTAAAAAACTTAAACTGAAACTCATTTTTTTTCGAAATTCGACCCCCGAATCAAATGATCCGATGCTATCGTATTTCGAAATTTCTAGCCGCGCTTTGATGGTAGTGATATATGCGAATTACATTTTTCGGTATTCTAGAAGTCGCGCGCGTGTAGCGCGGCGCGATGATTTACGTGGAAAACTTATTTCATATTCGAATAATGAACTTTCCCGATCAAACGCAGATTATAAATGAAAAATAATCGCGACCCGTTTAAAGTGTTTTTTTTTGAAGAGGAAGAATTTAGCGACACCCAGAATTTATGACTAGAGTTAAAATGAAATGCGCGCTTTGATCTGATATCGAGCGTGCTGTACTGATCAACCCCGTAAAAGTCTAAAAGCCGATACGATATGAAGAAACAAGACTGGTAGACTAATTCTAATCTTAGTATTTCAGAGTCAATGAGCTCAACCCACAGTTGATGATATTCTCGGTCTATTTTGGTCTCGGTCTAGTTTTGAAGTTTTGAATAAACTTTGTCAAAGACTTCGTCGAAAACTTCGTCATCAGAGAAACAAGAAAAACCAAGAAAACAAACATATTTTTCCTTGTTCGTTCCTCTGATGAACTGTTATATCATCGACCGCGGGTTTTGCTCATTAATGAAGAAACATACCCTGGATAGTGAGGCCGGCTTCGAAACGACGCCTGCTCCGCGTGACCTCCGCTGAGCGAATATTCCGAAACTACTCGCGCTTCGCGATTAAACTGAATATCTGAGATCACTTCTCTTTTTTTTTATCTATAACCGATGCAAATACCTCCAGTCTATCGCTTTCTAAACACCTGCAGATTGATGGGGTATTTTTTAAAACAATGTTGTGGTTGTAAACGCCATCAACGATCTGGCGTCTTGATATCAAAACAATTCTCGAGCTCTCGAAATTTCCTGAACAATTGCCCCCTTCATCAACTCGACCAAAAGACACGTTCCTAAAATAATAACCGACTATAGCCGCGATTAGGCCCGGAACAACTGTTCACATGGGTGCCAGATGGCCCGTACCCGGTTGGCCCGACCAAAGATGTCGGATCAGGCCCCAGCCAAATGTTAGGGGTAAAATTATTGTGTGTGAATTGCCACTGGTTCTGGAAATGATTCATTTCGTTTTTTTTAAGCATTGTTTTAGAAACAAGTGAATGTTTTACATGTTGAATACGCTCTCTAATAAGGCACGGGCCAATTTGACTCCGGTCTGATCCATGCCAATTTGGCCCGGGTCAAATGGTCTTCAGGTGATTGCAGCACAATACACCATCTGATGACCAATCTTGTGAAAAACAAAACAGAATTTTGTCAATCATTTAACCAGGAACTTAGACTCCAATGTTATCAAGGTATTTCAATGCTTCCATGAACATATTTTCTTAAAATAAAGTTATTTTGAAGTCTCCTCATATTTGCAGCAGTAGGCCTATATACATTTCCCCAGCAATTCTTAGATTTTTTTTCCCTTCAGAATTAGCGCAGTTGATGAAATGTGAACCCGATATAACGGAACAGTTAAATAATGAATCCATAATCTGTGGCAGTCAGCGAATACCTGTCGTAGAACAGCTTATCCCGGCGAACAACATCAAAGCAAACATAGTGAAAATATTGATTGCGATATTAAGCAGATTAAGTGGCAATAACACTTCATACGGTATTAAAATAGACCTATTCGTCCACCAGTAACAACCACTGACTGTTTAATCGGATCTATCCACTTAAAATGCGATAAATTCCGCTGCAGATTTATACACTTAAAATCGAACTGCCCGATTAACACTTTGGTAGCCTGTCTAAAAATTGTTAAGGGAGGGCTGCATGCTAAAAGCAGAGTGCCTCAGAGGCGGATTTAGGGGAGCACCAAGAGGGATGGACATCCAAAATTTTAGTAACATTGATTTAGGCTAGTCGTTTTTTTTCTCTATTGGTGCAAATTGTAAATATGTTGTTAGAAAAAAATCTTTATGACTATTTAAGATCTGAGCAAACAGCTCGGCTGTAAGCTGTTCAAAATCTAGATACTTTGACTCCGACAAATTCATCAGAGTACCTGCGATGGAACGATGTATGAATAGTTCATTTACCGGAATAAAGAATGATTTATTGAATAGCGTAAGGAATTATTTTTGCAGCCCTTCAAAACTAAGGGAAGAATTGCGAAGTATATCACAGACATGATCAAAGAAGACAAAATCATTATTGGTCTAGAATTACCTGATGATCTCGAACCCCTGCCACTTTCAAAGTAATAATTACGTCATTGTCAGGAATGATTAATAGTCTGAGATGCACACACAGGTGTCATAATTAGATAATTGACCACTTCAATTAACACCAGTAATCAGTAATCAGTCCGATGACTCCAAGCACCTACACAGTGAAAAGATGAGCCATAATCGGGCTGGAAAATAACATAGATACTAAACTAGAAAGCACCAGGGGTTCGCAACTTCAAAGGCAGCTTCGAAGGAATTTGTTCCTACCTGGACAACTGCCTACTAAGTTAAAAACAGCGTGGATTCATAAAAGCAACAAAGCAGGACAAGAGTTACCTAACAAAATGGCAGCTAGCAACTGGTGCATATGTTTTTTAAATACGTTCGTGGTTTGGGTTATCAATATTTGCAGAACGGTGAACCGTGACAAGCACTCGATCTCGTCAATTGACGAGGATCTTCAACCCCATTTTCCTTCATTTTGAAACGCATACACACACACACACTACACAAGTTTTCTTGAGCGCGCTTTCTCCGTTTCTAGCCCGAAACAATTTACGATTTGGCTTCATCCCTTCACAGTTTTTAAAGACAGTCAAAATAATGGCTTTTTAAACGATACCTCATGAAGAGATCAGCGCTTCGAGCACGTGTTGATGGAATAGCTCCATAACAGCAATTATCGTTAATATCGTGTCCGTTAATGATTATTGAAAAGATAATCTAATAACCGCACCCAGTTCTTAAAACTTCAAAGGCATGTAAGATTGTTTTGATACAAAGATATTTTCCGCCTGGCTGGACAACTAATCAGTTGGGATCAAATGACAGTATAGCCTAACCTAAAGATTACTAATAGTAATCAGCCTGCTATACACTACTCATACTCAGACAATGGAATCAACAAAAAAAGATCACATGCAAGATTCTTGTCCAGCGACAAAGTGATCGGCTTTGACTGACAGTAAAATGATACTACTGAAACTTCTGCTAAATGGCAACATTAATCGTGAAAAGAAATGTACAATATTTCCCTACCTCGCATAATCAAAGACGGCTTAAATACAGAGAAAGTGCAGAGAAAAATAAACATTCAACACAAACACCATTCCAAGATGAAACTTTTCCGAACAACAACTCGAACGAGGTGATTACCGAACGAACGGGCTGCTACTTCAATCTTCATAGCTCAAACCACGGCGATGATTTCGGATCTTTTAAAGACAGATGTTCACAAACATCTCAAACACCGACAACTCATCAGCGTGTAAAACCACTAAAAACACCGGTCCGACTTTAAATTCTTCAGTCAATTTTCTCGCAACGAATTCTTGTTTCAACCAGACCTGTTACAGATATACGTAGATTGGATAGAAGAATCTTGAAAAAGATTGAATCTTTTGAAATAGCAAGACTTGGGATAGTACATTGATTCCTATCTTCAAAAGTCTTCATTTATCAAGGGGTGGATCCAGGAGCAGAGTTTGACAGGAGCACAAAGAAATGAAAAGGGCATATATACCGAAAAAGGGCAAGTTACCCACACAACCAAAACAAGGGTCTGGAAAATTTTGATATTTCAGTGCATTTTCACACAATTTCTAGGCATATGAGTGACATTTTAGAGAATAGGCTATAAGCCTAAGCTAAATCTGTGATTGCAGGCTGATGTCTTGTGTGGGAAAGCTATAATTCTTTCGCAAATAGTGAACATTAATCGGTAAATGCTTCAAAATTCTCACAACACCAGATAGTGCTGCCATCCCTGAACAAACGACGAAACTAACCAAATCCATATAGTTCACGCAGTAAACTTCAGAGGGCAGCAGCTACTGACGATGAGTCAACTAACGCAGTCCCTATATACACACCCAGTGAATTAATTCAACCAGCGGTGATCAATGATAATGTCAGTCCCTGATAAAAATGACTCAATATTTACAACGTACAAATGAATATACGCTAAATCGTGTACTTTAACATTATTCATTCATTCGGCATATTTTGTATATTACACAAATTCTAACTGACTATCGTAAATATACACCAGCTAGCCCACTGCCGCGGCGGCGGCGCAAGATTTTCACACCACTTGTTTTCAGACAGCTGAGGATCAATTTAAAAAGTGATATATGACACATTGGAGACGTGTTTTATCTACATGAGTCATCGCAGTCACAACGTCGATGCATTAAGCAACAGTTGAAGCTGTAAATAATAACGGAAACCGCGAGGAGCCTAACAGTGCAAGCCACTGTATAAAGTTAATTCCTGGGCATCGTAAAATTATACAGACGAGCAAAATGTTTTCAAAACAAATGCAACCTTGTAGTATATATAGGCCTAGCCCACGCATTGATTGCACCAACATTTTTTTCCCGTGTATCAAATTGTGCTAGGAACAACCGTTCACACGGGTGGCCCGACCAAAGCGTTGGACCAGGCCCGAGCCAAATTTTAGCACAGGTCAAATTATTGCTGGCTAAATTGTCTACGTGTGATAGCGGATTATTTTCGTCTCTGTGTGATCGCATCATTGTCAAAAAGCCATGAACGAAGCCGCGGTATCTAACTTCATCAGAAAATCATCAAATTTCAAAGATCTGGTTGACAATTGAAATTGAAGGCGAAAATCTCAACTCTAGTCTCAGACAAGTCTAAATATTTTTAGTCTAATTAGAGGACAAAACGAGCTAAGTTGCAACTGTCAAACCACTCCATCCTCCCCTGGCCACCCTCCCCCCCCCCCGGTGGGTATTCCACCTGATGGCACTGAGATTAGCCATCATGGTACCAAACCCTGCCACACTAGCCCGAGCGATGTCATTGTAAGCCAAACAGAAATCCTGTTTTATTTTAGGCCAGGTTTTCCAGTGAGAGTCGATCCGTGAAATTTGCCTCAGCGATTATACATCGGGCAATCTGACTTGCCCGCAAGTTTTCCCTTGCGGCAAACCTGCGCACCTGGTCTAGTGTGGCGGGGTTCCTTGCCGTGGCTGAACGTAGCGATGCCATCAGGTTCAAATCCCTGCCGAGGGAGTATGGAACAACCCCTGAAGTAAGATATATTCTTCGCATTTCATATTGCCGATTCTCATGCTAGTTTCTGTTCCCTCAAAGACATACTTGAAGGATGTTATAGATTTAACGAGAGAATATCCCGCCTCGCGCCAAGTGCAACGAATATATAATCTCTACAAAAATACATATTTGCTCCGAAGCCTTTGAAAAGCGATCGTTTCAGGTTTTTTGTTATCTTAACAAACAACACGTCGCGCGATGATGCATGAAATATCTCTCTTTCTCTCACTTGATCGCGATTCGCCGCGAGGCGCTTCGTACACGCCAAAAACCTAACAGCTCACACAGAAAAAAAGAATACCGGCGGCCGTGCTAGAATTTTTGTTACCTCAACAAACACAGACAGAACAAGGGGAAAAATTTTCGAAGGCTTCGCAGGCTTCTAACATAGCGCCGATAATATGAACTCAGGATTTCCGAGGTCAGGAATAGAGAGACCAGACATCCCATTACAAAGATTAGATCAGCCATATACGCGAATAACCTGATTATATTCATATGTCGAACGAGCGGGGGAGGATTTCAAACCAGCGTTGCGTCCTGTAATCAGATTCTGAACGATCCAGATTCCTCAGAGACGTTGAGGACTGCATACCGATGATGAAGATACCGTAACGATACAGGAATTTTCAGTTTGACTGCGATGATAGCTTCAACCACATCATCCATCAGCAGGGTGGCCACTTTAATGTGACAAGCTTTTTGCCGACTATTCCCCGATATGCACGTTGTTTTCCATCTTGATTTGCTAAGAATCCGATCAATCATGCTATTTCCAAAATCTCGATGTATTAAATTAGCCAGCCAAGAAAATTCACCCCAATCAGTTGCCTTAACGATTTAGACTGAATGGAAGATTGTTTGAATGAACCGGAACCGAATTTCCAATTATGTACTTCGATTTAAAAAAGAAAAAAAAATTCTGTTAACTCGACCGCCGATCACACAACTATATTTGAACTTCGATTTCCGATTTCAAAATCAAACCCCCTGTTTCGCTCCCGGCAGGTGTGGTGGGTCTGTAAGGGACACTCAATCAAAAAATCTAAAAACGAAATTTACGAACCAAATGAATAACAGGGAAAATCCCTATTTTAAGATCAAAGAATCCAATCATTACAGTCAAATAAGTAAGAGACGAAACTGTTTGATTTTCTACCTGTGATCTAGATTTCCCCGACTTATCCCCGATTTTTAGCCTTTTTTCTACAAAACTCCCTGACCATTCCCCGACCTTTTGAAGAAAAGAAAACAACTTTTTCTTGATTTCCGAGTAAGTGGCCACCATGTACATATAGGGCCCCTGTAATTTTTCACCAAACTGAACTGATTGATAATATATCCACAGGAGAACACCTAGGACTGGAGCTTGACGTATCCTTAACTGAATAAGGTGCAGCAGCATCTTGTGGCACATCCCACACAAAACGATATTGAAATTTTCAAAAAAGAGCCTTTCTGGGTGCAATCCTAAGCTTCGATAATAAACATTGCGAAAAAGTCTCCACATGAGAGTGATCACTCCTGAAAATTTGAAAGACCTCGTGAATGCCTTGTCTGTCTTAAGAGCAGACACTTACAATAGGTCTTCAGGATACATAGAAGCAAGGTTGAGGCAAAAGTAAGCACTTTCAAGCATTTCTAAGCACTTTCATAAGGCAAAAGTGACACTTCTTACGATTTCCGACACGTGACACTCGTTCTTCTCAAAAATTGTCAAAAAACGTGCCGAAAGGAGATACGAAGTTGAAAGTAAGCACTTCGCGAGCACTTATCTTCTTTTCAATAGCAAGGGTTTAAAGCACTATCACTCGGAATCTTACTATAAACCCTGTATATTATTAAATCAGATATATTTCATATGATTTATCCGCTTGAACGCCCTGTAATTATCATCGGCGAGAACTCAGGTAAACTACGAATATATGACTCAGCGATGAATAAATATCTACCATTGGCATAATATTAAGAGTTGTCCCAGCTCAGATCCGCGAGCGGGCGCCGGAGACAACTACAACGCACATTTTACATTCACATGCATATATACACGTACACGCTGTTTAAGAACAATGGAATGCGCGATCAGTCAACAAACTCTTGGATTTCATTTTTCGGCTGAAATGAAAAAGCGCGGTCACAGTCTGTTTACTACACGAACCAAGTACTCAAACCTAATTTTCGAAATGAAGCCAAAAGTCATAGACGAACACCAATTCTCTATACGTGCCCCGCCCTATTTTGAAATTTCCATATATAGTACTGGCACTCTCCGATTTCTACGAAGTTCTGACATTACTCTATTGTTTGACAGTAAAGTCGCCTTACTCGCACATGGCCGACCCAGACTTTTGATTAACTCGCCACAAAAATGATATCATTCATAATGTATTTGAATGTATTCATCTTTCATTCGGACTACGCTTAACCCTTTCAGTGTGTCTACACCGCAGTGCGGTGTATAAATCAGTGATAGATTTTGCTAGTACACCGCACTGCGGTGTATTGATGTAATTAGTAATTATCTCTCTTGAAAAATGGCAGCACCTGTCAATATAGTGAAATACTAGTAACTAACGATACACCGCACCGCTGTGTAGACGCACTATAGTGGTATTCCCGTTATTCAACACGCTAGGGTGGAATTTTAAAAAAATTTCAAATTATCTTTAGCACTGTAGGGTATTAATTAGTTAGCACTGAAAGGGTTAAACCTCGGACCAATTTTGCCAGTCCCAGTTTGTCGAAGTTAGCTTTACTGAAAAGTAGTGCTCATTTTCCGCGCGTCAAAATATCCTAGATTTGACAATTCACATCAACATCAAATATGCAATCTCGCGACTTTCACGTTAACCGTAGCCGGTCTGTAATTCTATTCAGCCGTTCTCTCTCTCAACAACTGAGAGAGACGTATCAGAAACGAGCATTAACGAAGCCAATTTCCAATTTCGAAGCTTCGAGTGACCTCGGTGAGCTCTCTGAAACTCGTTTATGTGCTAATACAACCACGCGTATACATTGGTCAAATTCGCTGATTTACTATTAGCTCCGTGTATATATACCATCATCATCATCAGCGTCATCGTCATCATCATCATCATCATCATCATCATCATCATCATCATCATCATCATCATCATCATCATCATCATCATCATCATCATCATCATCGTCATCATCATAAAGCCGCCCGAAAACCCTTCACTACTACATACGCGCGCGACTCTTCACGATAAATAATGCCGCCGATTTTTGAGACGCACAAATGACTCTATTACAGGAAACTGTCGTGAATGTGTGTCGACCTCCTAGAGACCGCCGGATAAATATTAGATCCATGAATAAACCAATAAAGATATCAACATCTATGAAAAGCAACATATAGCCTACCAATAACCATATACAGGCGATGATAGACTACGACGGGCCGTTCCAGTTCGAAGGAATTATGAAAAGTTGCTGAACGAGAACCATTTTCTTTCAATGAGTGACCAAAAAAGGTCCCTGGGAGAAACGACCCTAAAACAGGATCGATCAGTTTTGCGAGGAAACTGGGCCCCTAATGATACCCAAAAAGTAGCAAATGAGATCCTCCATTGGGCCGAAATCTGAATTTGGTAAATAAAAATAGTAGCAAAACTGGATGACCTGAGATTAGAAAAAAACACCTTTAAATCGTGAATAAAACCATCCTTATTTCCGGTGATATGGCTAATTTTGTATGTAAATTCACACAAACATGAAATCTCTGTATTTCTGGGCAACAGCATTTCTATCCTCGAAATTATTATTATTAATATACCACGTTGCAGGGGGCTTTTAACAATTCGGGAAGAATTCAGCCAATTACCCGACCGTTATATAGAAGCATAAAAACATAAAAAAGAAAAACCATTAAAACCAACGGTAACTGCAATAGACCTTAGATCAGTTTGTATGCGGGTATTGAAATGCTATATAAGGGTATGATAATACTTGTATCCTAGCAGTAGCTAGTTTTATAGGCCCCCCGTGCACTTATGGACACGTGGCTATAGACAAAACCAAACCTAGTTCTATTTACACAATGTATGAAAAACCCCGCAGTCCCTAGACAATCTGTGTTATGTTTATACATGTATAAAAATACATGACAATGACACGCTAACATCTGCCCCACTACAACAGCAACGGGTCATTATGATATGCTGAAATGCAGTTATGATACGCACTGGGAAAAATAGATGAAAATTTCAATGTTGCCATTCGCAATAATGCATAACAAAGCTTCATTTGAAATCCGTCGAAAATTCGACGCAGGGGTGGATTTAGGGGCTGGCCTCTGGAGTCCGGACCCCTGCCTTATAATTGAAGTTGCCCTTTTTGCCAAGTTCAAGATCATCAAAACCTGCTACTTTTTCACTCATCTTTTTTTCAGAAATTTCATACTTTCGAACGTGTTTCTTCTAATATATCTAATAACGTTGGTGGGACTCCTCTCTAGTAGCCGCTTTATTTGAAAAAATGCCTTCTCTTTTCTTTTCTAGATCCGCCCCTCCAATGGAGATTCTCTTACAAATCTATACTCGAAATGGTTTCCGCTTTTCAGCAGGAATCTTTGCCAGTTGACTTCCGAATGATACTATTCCATCGGAGTCATCGGAGTCATCGAATATTTGATGATCTTATCTATCCCGATCGACTATATCTCTTTCATAAACGATCAGGACATTTCTCAACGCGGCATATCACCAATACAAGACCTCGGCTTGACGCGAAGATTTCCGAGCGATTTTCTCACATGGGGCAAAAGGCAGAGGAGATCAATTGATTCGGTGCTAATGAATGTCAGACATGAAAGCTCTATCGCATGACAGAAAGAAGTCGAATTTCCTCGACTCCGAAGTTGATAGCAACTGGTTCCGGATAGTTGACATTGACGATGAAGTCAGGTTAAGCCTCGATTATGGTTATATTGTAACTGATCTAATACATTAAAACTGATTTCAAGAATTATCATTTCTTAGATGTGGAAACTGTCCCTTTTATTCTTTTCATTCAGTGCGATTTGATTCACAAATCTACCACAGCTTCCAAGAGCATTAACAGGGTATAAAGATTTAGAAATCGGAAATCGAATAGTCATAGCAGAATCAAAAAGTCAGTTGAATAAACAGTTTAGGAAATCGACTGATTAGGGTTAATTTTGTTGGCTGCTTGATTTAATACACCCAGATTTGGATAAAAACTATCATAAAAGATTTAAGATTGTAGTCCTTATTGTACGTTGTGAAATTTGTGCTCTTTTACCGAGCGTAAAAGATTAGTAAGTGTGCAGAAAGTTTTTCTCGTAGTTTTTTTTAGACTCAGGTTGAGACCACGGAACGAAGCCCCGAAATTGTGATATGACAAAACGAACGCGATTTCAATCGAAACATCACGAGCTGCGCAACTTTTACCAGCTGGGAAGTGATATCGCTAGACGTTCCAATAATAACCCGTCATATAGGATAGCTCGTACTCTAGATCGGGACGCGTTCTCTATCATTCTACTCAACGAAGCTGAAACTGATCCGTACAGAGATGGACGGACATCGAGGACGGCGACGACCGCCGGAACTGTCACGAGAATCGATGATAAAATCGATGCACTGACAAATGATACGAACGTCAACGAGGTTATCATTCGAAACCGCGATACTTACACGTACAGTAAAACCGTGCGCGCATAACAAAAAAAAAAAATTCTGTTAACTCGACCTGTTTGTTCTTCGATTTCAAAATCAAACCCCCTGTTTCGCTCCCGGCAGGTGTGGTGGGTCTGTATGGGACACTCAATCAAAAAATCAAACGAAATTTACCAGCCAAATAGATAACAGGGAAATTCCCTATTGTAAGATCAAAACCGTGCGCGCAGGGACTAGAGACTTTGCCACTAAGAACCCATATTGTTAACACTTACAACATTGATATCGCGCACTAAGCATTGAAATTTTTTTGTTGATGAGAATATTTTTTGTGGACAAAAAAGACATCTTTCTTTTCTATGATAAGGCATCATAAGATGAGTCTAGAAAATAAAAAATTTTGAGACCTACATAAGGTCAGCTTACTCGCTGTAGGCACACAATTACCTTCAAGGTTTTTACCAGTCTTAACTGATGCCTGGACAAATATTGGGCCATTGTTGAAAGATATGAAGTCCCAACTTAAAAATGTATTTGATGTCTTTCAGTTTAACATGTTCAGACAGGAAGAAATGGTTCAAAAACTGTAATAGACAATTAGTGCTGATCCTGTCTTTAAAATATGTTATAACGCACAGATGTTTCTGGTTTTTAAAAATTTTCTGTAAGAGGACCCCCAACCTTCGACACTGGTTGCTGACAAACAGCATAAGCCCTTGAACTTTTTTCCTGATGTCTAACCAACGGAAAAATGAAGAATAGTCATTGAGATAGGATTTGAACCAGATAGCATCGAGAGACACTGCCACGGTAAGAACCCCTTAACCCTTTCAGTGCGTCTACACCGCAGTGCGGTGTACGAATCAGTGATGGATTTTGCTAGTGCACCGCACTGCGGTGTATTGATTTAATTAGTAATTACTAATTATCTCTCATGAAAGATGGCAGCCCCTGTCAAACATAGTGAAATATTAGTAACTAATGATATACCGCGCCAGGGTGTAGACACACTATAGTGCTTTTCCCGTTATTCAATACACTAGGGTGGAATTTTTCAGAATTTTCAAATTATCTTCAGCACTATAGGGTATTAATTAGTCAGCACTGAAAGGGTTAAACCCTGTAGAGTCACTCCGGTTACTTCAATTATTACGATCTTCATCCGCCCTCAATCGCAGGGATCGCAACACGACGGCATCAAGACACAGAATCCGAAACCTGCTCAATGTATAATGATAAATTACACGGGATCACTGACTAAATCCAGACGACCGCTTATTACAGCCGTACGATTTCCTCAGTGGATCTAACCATCCTCAATCACTCGATCCTGACTCAGCAACGTCGACCAGTTACAAAACCCGGCGATTCAACTGGAATTAAACCGACTAAATGCTGCCGGACACTTCTTCATTAGCTGAAAAAAAAAATCCAGTACAAGATCGAAAAGAAAAAGATCGTCGAACTTACCACCGGCTGCGAGCGGCGAATAGATTAACATGGCTTCGGCGATCGCCTCCATATTCTCGTAGCCCCATCGTTGATCGAAGGCCTCTTTACCGTCGTCCAATCTTATACGCGGCAGACTACAGGACGGACGGTGTTCATCGGCGGCCTAGAAACGAAAATATCATCATCGCCTGTATTCGTTTATATTCATGAGACGACGGTCAGAGGGGACGTCGTCGTCGTCTGCTATGCATTTAAAAAGGCGTAGATCAGAGAGAAACCGGGGAAAATGGTTTCGAGAAAATTTGCACGAACGGATAATCTGTATTAATACAGCAAGCATTTTTGCCCTGCATTTCGCAAACCTAATAACCATTGATGAAACACTATATCCGCCTTGTGACTATATATAGAGAATCACACACTGACATAACGAAAAAGCTTCCTATAAGCTATCGATTGGTGGATTATCAATCTTTTCTAACCTTAAAAAAGGTTTTGTTTGACCCTTAATTGGTAGATTTTGTCTGATATGTTTTAATTCGGTTGTCTCTTACAAACCCACCACACCTGCAGGGGGTGAAACAGGGCGTTTTATTTTGAAATCAGATATTGAAGTATGGATATAGCTGTATGTGATAGGCGTTCGGATTTACAGAACTTAATCGAAGTACATAATTGGAAATTTCGGTTCCAGTTCTTTCAAACAATCTTCCAACCAATTGAAAGATTGTTCTTCAGTTTGTTCGTCAGATTTTTCTGAAGTTGGTTCAGAACAATCTTCTGAACCAACGGTTATGGGAAAATATGGAACACTTCACGAATTTGCGTTAGGATTTGATTGATCTTTCTCGTTGTATAAGTGTGGGATTCTCTATATTTTGAAGCCTATTTTTGGATTTCTAAATGGCGAATCGAACTGGCTTTAAAAAGAAGACAGTTCCCCATATACGGAGGGCCCACCCTTAGTACGGATAGTAGGACTTAACGAAATCCTAAAATAACACGCCATGAAATGCAGCGAGGGTGAGATCGTCGAAGAATATTATTATAACTGCGAAAGATAAATCACCTTCTCCATTCTGTATCGAGTATTGAAGGCTCGTTCATCTTGCCATAAAACGCAGAAATGCGGCTCCCAAATCGTTACTGGCGTTTTACCGTCGTCGAATAAATCCTTAGCAACGGCTGGATCAACATCTATAGAAAAGAGAAAAAAACAAGAAATAAATCAACACTTCGTTGCCGTATCTAATTTCGCTTTTTTTCTTAAGTTGGTTTGGGCCAAATTTGTCCGTGCCCAAATAGGCACGGGCCCATTTGGCACCCGTGTGAACAGTTGTTCAGGGCCAAAAATACTCGTGCGACCGCGTGTGAATTCTCAAAACTCACGATTTATACAAAAAGATTTATAAAAAGAAAGATGTTGATTTCTTACAAGAGGAATACGAAAGAACTAAACGCTAAAAACATTTAGCTCGAAGAAGATCAGACAATAAATCGCGGATAATTTAACTTCAGTAGAAACTGTTTCTCCGTGTAAGTGAAATCTACCTATAAGATTTCATGGCACTTATCATACACATGTATGTATAACATGATATGTATTACTTGGTATATGACTGTTATGTATACAGGTGTTAAGGGTAAACTCTTCCCTGCCAATCTCTCCCCCTCCCCTCCCCCCTTCGAGTGAAACCGCTCGCCATTTGTAATTTTCAATCAACAGTTAACGAACCCTACTCTACTACCGGAACCTTACTCTACTACTGGTAGAACCTAAACGTTGATCGATCTGGAAATGCAGGGGGAAATGTGTCTAGAAAGCTCCGTTCATAAAAAGGACACAAATAATACTCCACTTAAACAGAACTGATTCCAGACTGATTATCTTTCTAGATTTGAGATAAATCAAACTATCTGAAGTATTTCACGGTATACGTCGATTTTTAACCGCAGTGAATCTGTCGATAATAGTTCCCCCTGAAAGTCAAGCGATTAAAAGATATCTAATCGTCTTCGGTATAAAACATCGAGGCAGCTGGAATTTCCATCTAAACAAACTAAGTGAACTTTCAAATAACTACATCATTACATGCATTAGTCCGTCTATTATGAAGACAAGATACAATGAAAGCAATAGAAGGGTCCATACAGATCGGTCATTCCTGGATATAAGGAGTTTTCAAATTTCAAGGAAGCGTCTGCATCTCTGGTGGTTTTGTAAGCGAATTCCTATCCTTTCAGTATGAATCCAGGTCCCAACTGTAGCGACTTAGGTAATATATAACTTGTACTATGTTACTATATAACATCTTAAATTTCCAATTGTACTTATTGGCTATTTCTCAAAATTGAAGGATTTTGAAAGGACATGCTGGCGTTTCGTTCAAATTAAAGGAGTTTCAAGCACTTTCATAAGTATTTTTCATCTAGAAGGAGTTTTCTATTTTTCTATTTCCATTTTTTATGGAATCGAGGAGTCTTAGTCTAATGAAATAGGCCCTAATAATGAATTTCTTAGATAAGCATTGAATTGTTCGGACAACCTCAACATGCAGGACAACCAGTACTGATTCTGATACAACCAGTACTGATTCTGATGTCATCCTGCAGGAAAACCAGTAACTGATTATGATATCATCATGCAGGACAACCAGTACTGATTCTGACCTGCTCTTTCCATTCGTTTTAACGAAATTTTGAATCAAATAGCATCACATCGTGTAAGAGTTCCGCGTTATCAAACTTCAGCCCCCGTAGAACGGCGCCTGAATAGTTTAATAATATCGGCAGTAGATTAAAATCCATCGATCATGAATAATTAACAAAACTGTGCGTTCTATTTCAGAGATATAGGTTTAAGTAGACGGGCATCGGAATTATTGGAAAATCATTAATTATAAAACACAGCTCCAACCAATAACGGAAAAACACTGCGCGAGAGGGAGAGAATGCCCGTGTGGGAGTAATGTGCAGATTTGAAAAAAAAGCAATAATTGCCGAATGTTTTATCGAATTCCGGTATAACATGCTACAACAGGACCCTGGATTGGAATTAAGCCTCTAATGTACTTCGGTACTGAAAATATCCATGAATACAACATAAACCGAGCCATTTAATTTGTTTATAATACAATCTATTAGATGAAACACTTTTACAGTTATAGTCCTCATATGGTATACAGTAAGATAAGTTAGTTGCTTCCGATAATATATGGTTGTTGACCTCAGTTAATCTCCCTTGCATGGCCTGAAATAAGCCATCTTGAAATGATACATCGTCTGAATATAGCAGGAAAAGCACAAGATCATTGGTAAATATAAGAATTCTGAGTGGAGACACCCGACGAGACTGTGCGATATGGCGACAAACTTGTCACAACGTGACAAATGGCGATGAAAAGCATGAAGTGAAAGCTTGAAGTAATCAGACTGAATGATTACTCCAAGGTGAAAGTAACCTAGGTCTTGATGATAGTCACTGTCAATACAGTATCGCAATACACTGTCAGTGTGAATGAGTGAAATCAGGATCTGGAAGAAGGACAAAGATCTTCCTTGGACTTTGAATATCCTTTATCCTTTAGTCATGTCCGTGTTAACTACCAGCATTTTTAAAATATGACAAAATTGCATTGGTCAATGGACTACATGCATAAGCACAGGGTTGCATTCACATATTGCATTGAAAAAAAGACAGAACTTCAGAATTGAAGGGGGATTGTAAAGATGTGAGGGGAAAGTTCAGAATGTAAGGGTATTTAACCACTTAAATTTTATTTCCTGAATTTAAAGGTATTCAAGGAATTTAAGGACACGTAGGATAGGCCTACCTGTTTCATCAACTATCCAACTATCCCCCTCAATATTCTTAACGCATCTTTGTTCGAATGCTAGGAGGACCTAAAGCCGATGTGACATTTTTACTGGCCGACAAAAAATGAGATAAAATACTTCCTTTTTTATAGGTCGCCACATCAACTACATGTAGGACATAAAACCACTGACGAGAAAGTGAAAACGAGGTCAGAGCGACATCAATTTTAGATATCTGCTGCCGGGTATTTTGGTACATTGCATTTGAATTCAATAGGCACGACTATCAAATTAGCAAATCGGACAATACACTAGAACTCATAATAAAAGACCGTCCAAAATTAAGCTCTATTGAAATCGAAGATTGAAAGGGGTTCATTTCCTGCTGGCTAGAACTTGTCCAAATAACAAGAGCTCGAATCAAAAATAAAAGGCAGTTGCGCAGGCATGATTCGAATGAAGTTCATTTCGATCAGCATTTTACCGATACACCTCGTGTGTTTCTAGTTTAAAGTGACACTTCGTGTTAATTAATATGTCAGTGTTTACATCGATTATTATATTACTACTGACCTAATAATAGTGTAACAGTATAGGTGACACTAACGAAATACATAGATAGGCCTATACATAATTGGCCTGAACTAAGTAGAATAGATATATTTGCAAAGCAGCTTTACTCATTAGGCTGTATTTGAACTAATTACAGTTTAAACGAATCATAGTATCTCGTGTACAGATAAATAGAAGCCTCTGTAGCGGACTGCGTAAGCACCGGGATAATCTATTCAATATGTATTGCATATATACAGGCTATGTTTATGCTGTCTGTATAAGCATAAAAATTTTGGCTAGGATGATCTATTTAATGAGTGACCTAATCAATGATGTTAAGCATTGCTAATCGAAATAGGATTCAGTTATACCCGGTTTGTAAAATACCTGATCGTGAAACAATAGCTAGTCTAGTATATAGCCATTGTTCCTGAAGGGGTAATCCATAAGATTGGGCGCTATTCTAGACTATAGACCAACACGATTAACTAGGCCTCTCGCCTACCATAACCATTGATGAAACACTCTGTGCTTGTTGCGACGATAATAAAGAAAATCCAACACTTCGAAAAGAAAAATAAAGATGACTGAAGAGTGTACTTGAACATGACTATTATGATAAGGTCAAAACATTTAATAGACTACTAGGGAACATTTTTGACATTATTTTTCATCCTAAGTGTGGGATTTTCTATAGGTATTCTCCTCAACCTACCACCGTGACTTTGTTATTAATCAGTAATTTTATTAGGCTAACCCGGCAAATACACATAGGCTAACAGTATTACGACACTTAGTCCTATTTCAATGTTTGACTGTATGTAGTCAAAATGAGTATGTTCAACTCAAAGTAAGGTACATTGTTTAAACCTAAGACACCCTGCACTGGGCCGCAGTAGCCGTAGGACTGACTGGCCACTCGTCTCATCAACTCACTGTGCCTCAACCTCAAGAATAACCAACTAAGTTAAGTTCACATCAGTCTTTTCTAGCTGTAATTTATCATTACTTAAAATAAACAAAATTTCACAACTTGACAGTTTCGACTTGACAGTTCACATTTTTCTTTTTCGTGAACTGAGCCCCGAACAAAAAAAACTGAACAGTATTAACTCAGACTATGTTTCTGGAAGTAAGTCAACAAACTCACCCCAAACATTCAGCCAGCCTTCAATTCTAGCGGGAAAAACTGCATCTCTGGCGTTTTTTTCTTGAGATTGTAATTCCTCCATTTTATATGTGAGTTAAATTCATAATCCAGTACTCCATAGAGAGCGATAAAACATTTAAAACGATGGAATAGCAGACACTTGTCACATCGTGGACGCCATGTTTAATTGTTCTATAAATAGAGCGGTAACAACGGCTGTGATTGGTCAATAGTTTTACACCGGTAGATGGCAGCACAGTATGGGTTTTCACAGGTGTCGGTATTACTCCGGTCCAATTAGGAACACTTTCGTTTCAGGAATTTGTCCCTCGATCATTCTTGGAAGATGACTAAGTAGTCACCAGTTCTACGGTTTTGCCATACCCCTTGTAAAAAGTCAAATTCCTTGGCAATCATTTCCAGACATGATCTTACCACTCAGTCTATTTTTTTGTCTGGAATCGATTTTTGTTGGATTCTAACACATATACCTCAATTTAGTTTAAATACTACCCAGTGAAACTGTGCATCTTTTTTATATCGATTTTACACTGTTAAAAGATCGCCAAAAAGTCCTCATTTTCTCATGTTGAAAATATCAGCCGTTTTTTAAAAAGCCCTATGTGTTCAAAAGATGAAGCGAAATATCCCGAAAAGATGAAGCGAAATATCCCGAAAAGACAAAATAAATACACTTTAGACTCAACAACACAGATTTTTTAATAACAACTGATTAAACTCTATTACGATATAAAACAGAATTTATGACCTGACAAAACTGACATTTTTCGGATCTGCATATAGATGGCATACGTCGTAGGCCTACAACAATGGCAACACTGAGTCCATCTGATTAAACCAAAATCTCGTAGAACAAAATTTCTCATTCATCTCTGTATATCAAACAGCGCTTTAATTTTTTCATTGTCCGTTGTATCCATAGCGGTCAAACCCTCCGCATCTTTAATTGTGATGTCCGCACCCTCTGACAATAACAGCTCGGTAACATCCGAGTGATCACAAGAACAGGCGTAATGTAATCCAGTTTGTCCATCAGAATCCTGGAAGAAATATTCACAGCAGTCTTGTATGCAGTGTTGGAAGTTTCTTTTAAGGAAATCAAGTAAAAAGATAATGGAGGAAAATACATGGGTGGATCTAGGATTCTTCGAAGACAGTGCATGCACGAAAATTGGTGTGTACCTCTAGTTGCCCTCCCACAGGAAAATTAGGACAAAAAGGGGCTTTTCTGACCCTCATCGGGACCCTTTGGATTTATTATGTTTGTTTAAAAATTTTTTTTACAAAATAATTTTTCCAGACTTTTTGTAGGGCACATTCAAATTTTGAATCTTAAATTCGCCGTTGAAATGTTGGTGAAGTAAATCGTTTTTCAAAAACCCGAGATGCAAAAGATTTGTTAAATGTCAATTTCGGAAATGGCAAAGAAATTGAGAAATGTCAAAAATGTTTAGATTAGGCCTACCTGCAGGTTGATATCAGCATTACATTTCAATAGTAACCTAACCATATCAATACAACCACGATCACACGCCCAATGAATTAAACCTAATCCCTGAAAATAGATTTCGCATTCAGTACTGCCTCCTTGCGTACAAGTGTCCATTTTTTAATGGGCCATCATTTAAAAATTTGAATCAAGCCAAAAACTCACATCATCTCCTTTAATATTTATTGTTTCAGCTTTTAGATTTCGTTCTACGTTTTCCACATTGCCCTCAATGCACCAGTCGAAGATTGTTTTGTTCTCTGGTGCGACTTCTGCCTCTTCCCGATACAGCGTGCTGACGCCGATACCAAATCCAACCTTACAATCACCACTGCTCTAGATAATGACAAGACTCTGAAATCGTTACTAATTACTCCACTTTTGGGACATCTGTCGATTTAAAAAAATGTTCTAAAATTGAAGGGTTCATAGTGTCGATTCATAGTGTTCATAGTGTCGGTGAACAATCCCATTTAATGACATTCAAGGAATTTTTTACTCCAATTCTAGGACTTTAATCAGCATGTTTAAGCCAGGAATACTGAAGTCTACATTTTCCAGGCATTTTTTCTAAATCAGCAGAGTTTAAGAGCTGTAATAGTTAACTTATCTGCAGATGATAACTAATCACTGATACAGTTAAAACCATTTGAAAAATTAGTCTCAGCAATAATTAGTACATAATGGTAGTAGTTTCGGTATCCAAAGCTATTATGAACCCTGAAATTGTAGTTCGTAAATGGGATTGTTCGCCTTACAAATATCTACCTTCATTTCCCAATCACGATCGATCTTTGATAATTGCTCAATATATTCTACCATCGCTTCTTCCCTAGTTTTTGTTCCAAGTTTTTTCCAAGCCTCCCTGTAGGCCAATCAAAATAAATCGTGCATGGTTGAATTAGCCTTAGAAATAGCTATATAGGGCCTAAATCTATAGGCCATAACTCACAGAAGAAGACATCAAGTTTTTCAGTTGCTGTGAAAATGTAGCTTGGAAAGAATCTGATTAAGATTTAATTTCAAGAGGCCTTACCATTTCTGCTTTCCTTGAAAATCAAACAACCCTGGCTTCGGCTGATCACAAGGGCCTTCATTAGCCTACACAACAAGGAAAGTTTTTTGTTCATCGTTATTTGTATGATTGTCAGGTGTGATGAAAAAGAAAACCTATTGACATTTGAAATTGACATTAAAATGCAGGATGGTCGTTTTCCACCTAGGATAAATCAGAAACAAATCATTGTCTCGACCAGAAGGTGCTGCCACCTTCAAATATAAATCAAAATTTAACAAATACAATTTCTTCTTAATGATCGCTTTAAGACGCTAACGATGGGCAAAAACGTACTTGTTTGAATCTAGAATAAAAGTATAACAGTTCCTCGGATTCTAAAGTGTCCGCAATCGTACTCAAATGAGCAGAAGCCTTTCGAAACTGAAATTCGATTCGTGAACGGCAATCACTGGAGGCCGCCATGTTTGCGCGATACACCTCCAGTAATGTGGAGCTGGCATCCATCAACCGAGAACAGGGTAGGGCGTAAATTTTCTCACTAAAAAAACACTACGGAATTTCATCGTGAATATCTCGTTGACCACCGATCCGTACTAGAGAATTTACCTAGCCTGCGGGAGATTACCCCCAATCCGCAATAGCTACCCTGAGCCTATCATTTAAGTTACTGCGTGGTAAGTGAAATTGGGTTTGTACTTCTGAGTTCTTGTGTTGTGTATGCTACCCTTATCTTGTCTTAGCTAAATCTTATCCCACAATCATCCTCCATTAAGTCATTTTTACACAAAACTATTTTTCAACCTGACACTATATGCATGGTTGTGACAGACAGAGAGGGAAGGCATTGGGATTTTGGAAGGTGATATTTTGCCGACGCGAAATTATTTCCTGTTTACGCTGACAACTCATTCTGATTAGCTAATTTACGCTGCACATGCGCACTGAGGTGCACGACTTCATTGAAACGGTGGAGAACGGAGTTAGAGATAACAGAACCTTGCCCAGCGTATCTGGCGTATTGCCAGTTCAGCGTCTTTCCACTAGACCACCGAGGCTTGTGAATTTGTCAGAATGTTTAACTACATGAAGAATCCAACCTCAGTCTAATCCTGACCTTCTGGACCCATCCAAACTCTACCCTATCGAAAACCTTACCCCAAACCAGAAAAAAACTTGTTTATTGTTATTTTTATGAGTATATCTTGTATAGACCTAAAGGCCTAGATGTCAGCAAAATAGTTGACTGAAATCGCATCGGCAAAATATCCACTTCCTAAGATTAAAGTGCCTCTGAGTCTATAGATACGATAGGCCTGCCTGAAGTGGATGATTTTTTGTTGTGAAGACACTGAAGTGGAAGCCTTCAGAGACATCCACCGAGCATACCAATGACCGCCAGAATTGGTCACTGTCGGCGTACTAGACCCAGATATAAAAGTTGCACTGTTGAATTGATTGCCCTTAGATCTAGCGAGATGGGCTAATCGCTTAAATATTGCTCTTGGTTCTCATTAATTCTAAAATCTAGCATTCCTCGTGTGCTTACCTAGACTTGATAGAATTCAAACAGAACCTGAATCTAGTTGCTCAATTTTTACGTAAAATATGACTGGCTATATACAATTTGAAGAAATGAAGTAATTTTCTGGATTAGATTATAACCCAGAACCACTGTCTTCTGCTATTAGGCTACCAAATAGGAATCATGTTGAATATTTCAGGCCGGTCAGGTTAGATGATTAGGCTTATTCTGCTGCTATCGTCATTGCCATAAGACCCATCATCAAAAACAAGGAAAATGTGAATATTATTCAGTCTAATATATATTATTCAGTACTGATGTCATATGAACATTACTCCCTCAGTGCTTATTAAGATGCCCAGGTATGAAATTAATTGTTAGTCAATGTCACATATTGCGTTTATTACCACCTAGCCTAATGGAAGCATTCAACATAGCACTATTCCATACAGTTTCCTACTGGTAAAATAGAGATTCTAAATGACCTTGGATGTCTGAAAATAATCATGTTCTTCTAAATGAATATCTTTCATCATTTAGAGACAATTTGAATGTGATGTTATTTTTGTTTCTAGTTTTATTAGGCTTATCGCAGATTTTTCAAAGTTCACTCATTACAAATTGAATGCAAGGAGGTATTAGAGGCGCTAATAGGCCTACCTCCATGAAACAAAATCATTTCAGGCTAGTTATACGGGTTTGAAATAGGCCTATATAGCCACAGTCGGCGTACCTATAAGCTGTTGTGACGGAAATGTGTTCTAGGACTATTTCTACTCAATCTTATTTTATGTCGCATTTTTCCTGGATGCGATGTAATGAAAATGGTGTACCACATGACGGGGCCTAGAAAGTAATTTGTAATTTTTTGTTTATTGCAGACGATCATGCCATCGCAGCAAGATAGCAGTAATATGTCAGCTGCGGAAAACGTTGATAACATGATTCGTTTGAAAGCTGTATACGGAGGGTGAGTTTTATTAGATTTTGACCCGATCGTAGTTGATATAATATGGTTCCCCAGGATTCTTCCATCTGGGGCCAGGAGTTGGCTAGTTAACCAGTGGATAGTTGACATAGTTGACAATTGAAAGTTCATTGTTTCTGAAGGTTTGTATCTTTTTCTTTAACCAAGTTTCGAGCAACTGGCCCCTGCATAACAAACTACATATCCTTCCTTAATATTCTGATGGATTATGATGATACTTCGAGGATTATATTGTATACAAGTCAGGGAAAGTGTCCTTTTTCCATAAAAAAAAACTACCCGGCCTTGGCATGTACCGATACTTGCAGATAATCAGGTCCATCAATTCATTTCATCAATAAGTACAAACCCTACCCTAGTGACGGAAGTCATATGAAAAACAATTGGTTCTTGTTTTATCAGAGCTTGACTAATATATGTTATGTATAATATACATATATATATATATAATATATATGAATATATGTATACACTTAAATCCATTTAATTCCAGCGGTCTAATTGCTACTGATTCTCTGAAGACTTCGATGGTATTAATCCAATTTCGCTTCAAAATTTCCTATTTTCCTTTTTCATGTCCCATGAGAATCGAATTTCAAGTAATCTCCGGCTTTTGTGCCGATAATACATATACATATCTCTATGCCCCCTTACAATAATTCATCGTCGCTTTTAGCGAACGCATTCATATCGGAATGAAATTTGATATTTTCGGTAACGCGATGACATTTCTTGCAATGTAAAAAAACCAATCTGAACGAGATGGGTTTTAGATTTAGACGTATATAATAAAAGCAATGTCTGAAGCATATTAAGCATCAAAGATCAGAGTAAGGTACATGCGCATTAGAATTTGCAGGGATTGCCTAGGATACTCAAGCTTTATGATCCAATATCACATTGTCCTGTGTGGGGTGTTAGACCAGGGGCGGATTCGTCTTACTCTGATTCATCCCCAAAATATGATGTATTAATAATAATATTAATCAAAAGCGCGCCCAAAGAAACCTCAACGTAAAATGTTATTAACTCATTGGAATACAGACAACAACCATACAATTATTAACTTTTTTAGGTATCCATTTTGATATTTTTCATTTTTAGGGTCGCACCTTCACCTTGGATCCGCCCCTGCTGGACCCCTATAAAACGGGCATAAGTTTAACTGTATTCTAAATTAGTTCCATTGAAAGATTTAATTGTTATTTTCTATGCGGTTGATTTTAGGGATATTCTCGTCAGTCATTTGGATGCCGATCTCCGATATGAAGAATTACAAGGTGAAATGAGAGACATTTGTAAATTTACCGAAGATCAAGTGTTCACGATGAAATGGCTCGACGAAGAAGGTATCGAAATTGAGTTTTTTTGCAACAAGCAGTTTATCAAGACAGATATTAAGATTTTTCTCCTCAAATTTCTTATAAAGTGATTAGTTAAAGCCCAATGTATATGGGAAAATGTTTGTTTCATCAAAAACACTTTTTCGCAAAGTTTTGAGTAAAAGTTTTTACCCGCAAACGGTAAAATGTTCAACGCACACAGCTTAATGAAAATGTGTTTCCATGGCACAAAAATCAACTCAGTTATTCACATCAATTTTTGTGTATATCAGCGAAACACAAAATATCCAATGCACACGGGATGAAAAACGTTTTCAACGACACAAAATGCTTTTCGCGAATCAAGTTGTGCATTTTTCGCAAAAAAAGTTCTGTTCAGCATTTTATGTTTCATCCTCAATGCGCACGACATAACAAAACACACTGTAAAACGTTTTTCCTACCGTGCGCTTTGGCCCTAGAGCCGTATTGTCACAAAACTACAGTTAGTTGCCAATGACGACAATCCTATTTTCCAACAATCCTATTTATAGTAATTCTGATGAGCTTTGTGAAACGAGGAACATTACACAATTTTTCAATGACACATTTTCTGATGAGCTTTGTGAAACGAGGAACATTACACAATTTTTCAATGACATATTTTCAATCGGTTTTCATGATTAAATTGTGGGCCTCGTTTCCAAGATTATTTTGAGAGTGTACCCTGAACCTATTAATCGTATTCCGTTAAACTCTTCTATACGTTCATGGCTACAGTAGAGATTCCACAAAAATGATAAAGAAAAACGAGTTGGGAAAAGTTTCCTTGAGCTTGTAGTTTATTTTTTGATTTCAGGTGACCCTTGTACAATTTCCACTCAAGCCGAATTAGACGAAGCCTTACGTTTATATGACGTCAACAAAGATTCAGAAATAACTATTCACGGTATGTGTTCGTTACACTGTTAATTACGAAGTAGTTGCTTGGTAACTTCATTAAAAAATTTGTTCTCGAGCGTCAGCTTTTCAATGTCGTTCGTTCTTCAGTATGAATCCAATGGAATATATATTTTTCTATATTCGTTTTTTGCAGTGTTCGATAATATTCCGCCTGTTCCGGGTCAGTCGTGTATCGGCGAGGATCGTAATATGTATCGACGCGGAGCCAGAAGATGGCGCAAGCTGTACCGCGTGAACGGACATCTTTTCCAAGTGAAACGATTCAGTAAGGTATGAACGAACTCGCGAGTCCAGTTCCAGAATACACATCAGCTTAGGATGATACTAGGAGTTGAAATTCCCCTACTCTTTTTTACACAGCTGTCAGCTTTTCAGCTTTCAGTTCTTAAGTAAAAATTGAAGATTCTTTCAAACAAACCGAAATCGAAATTTCCGATCATGCACTTTGGTTTAGAAAACAAAATGAATTTCGTATATTCGATCGATCATCCGGCTATTTCTGGGTTTTTTTGCGATTTCGAAATTGAACCCCCTGTTTTGTTTCCGGCAGGTGTGGTGGGTTTGTTGAGATAAAAAATTGAAATCAAATCAAAATGAATCTATCAATCAAATGAATTGATTCCCTATTTCAAGATTTAAAAAAACCCAAGAGTTAAATCTCTTAAATCACTCGTGACTGTAGAACTGGGTCCAGTAGATATTTGTCCCGGCAAAACTTTCGTATTCACAGCTACTAAACCAGGGTCAACGAAGGGGGCGTCTACTTAGGAAATTTAGTACTTTTTTCTAAGCGTTACCAAGATTTCGTCGTTCACATACGCGATGATATTTTATATCTATAATGGCACCACAGCTAATTGCCTCAACAAGATTTTGATGTTTTTCAACCTAAATTCTTCAGAAAATATTCAGTCGTCAACCTCTGTATTCGCCACTCGTTAAACCGTTAAAATTCCATTCCGGGGTTTTCGATGATCGGACGCGTACTAATCTTAACTCCGGATTGAAACTTAACTATAGAACTGTTGCTTTACGTGACAGTCTTTAGACTACCACGCCGACATATTGTGTCATTTTCGTTTTAATCAATAGCGTGTAGTAGTAATTACATGTATAAATACGTTGCATGAAATGGTAACGGACTTGTGAATTTAAATGCAACGCGCTATTCGATTTTACTTCTTGTCTATAGCGTTATATAAAGCTTTGTATAGTTTCACTGGTCTGTTTAGTTGTTCTCTTCGGTAATCAAGTTAAAACCTTTCTACGGATTTGAGAGCGGATTTTGCGCTATGATTATGAATAGTCAGTTGTGCGTCTAACTTCATGGAGTTAACAACAAATGTTTCTTGTGTACCAGTATGTGTTTCGTAAATTGGGAGATTTTTTACGCGCGTTATCAAATATTATGGTTAGTTTAATCGACTATTTCATTTGGGATATCGTAAATGGCTTTTTCATTTATTGTATGATTCATTTATGATGACGATTTGTTTAATTATGCTAGTGGTGATAAGATGATGTAAATGTACCAACAGTATGGCCACTAACCTGAAAATCAGGCACAACTCCGGGAATTTTCTTTCCTTCAAAGTAGTCACGGAATTTTGTAAAGAAGCTAAAAATCCGGAAAATATGTCAAGATTGCTAGATCGCGCATAAAATCAAACTGTTTCCATGTTTTATGTCTTTGACTAGAAAGTGTGGAACTATAGATGAATTAAACTTGAACCTTCCATCCAGTTGCGCTGTCAAGAATCAGTTTGAACAACGGCTAAAGACCATCTTAGATGTATAGCTAATCTAACAACAAAAGATCAGTCTTATGATTTACGGCCATCTTTTGACTAACATTAACTCAATCTTTTTCAACTAACTCTAAATTTACGTTTCTGTGTTACAGCGCGCTTTCTGTTCATTCTGTCAAGACCGAATCTGGGGCCTCGGACGACAAGGAATGAAATGCGTCAACTGCAAGCTATTGGTGCATAAACGCTGTCACAAATTAGTGCGTTTTACTTGCGGAACACCGATACCTGTAAGTAAATAACTCATAAATAGTTACATGTGGTATTCAGCTATCCCAGGTGGTTAGGCTTAACAAAAATGATACCTTGTTTCTCATAATTGGCCGGGTCACTTTCGTAAACTGCAATAAAATCTGATATTATTAGCTTGATCATGATCTAAAAAAATCTAAAGTACAAGGTAGATAGGCGGCCGGCCTGGTCAACTTTTAAGCTCAGCAGAAATGATAAACTAGGTATGAATTTTCCTTGGCCTTAAATCGCCGACTTTTATCCGCAGGAATTAACAAGCAATCAGTCTACGTCTTCGTTACCCGAGCGAAGAAATAACAACGTCGAAAATGGTAACGAACAACAATCGCAACGACGAGGTATTCGAAATTGTCGATATCATTTCGAACATTCTACTGATATTATTTCATCGTTTATAGAAAATGAATACCGAAATCGTTTCCTATTTTCAGACATGAGAACCGACAATTACCCATCACCCGACAGTGGTCAAGAGGTGAGTCTGAAATTTCTCGATAATAATAATGATTAACACCAGCAGGTAATAGTTATAATCATAGTGCAAGAATCCTATTTGATATGGTGCAAATGCACTTAAACTTATTATTCTTCTCAGCCTATATTTGGACTTGCAATGATATTTGTCATCTCTCTTTGTGAAGTGGCTAATTGTTGTGCTCAGAAATCATTAGGCCCAATTAATTCAGGATGGAGAGAGGTGATGTGGTACTCTGCCTTGTTTGAACCCTTGATCTGGTATTCAAATTCGCTGGAGTCAAGTGCCCTACCCACTCGCCCACACAACTCCACATTTTTCTGAATAATGTCTTGCGTTTATACTACCTTTGAAAGTGTAGTTTTTAATATCTATTTGTTTTTTCACAGGTTTCCAAGATCGAGGTAAGTGGTATAGCATCAATATGCAGAACTTCACGAAAACCAAGTTTTTGAATTGCCTTTTTCACAGTTTAACAAGGTTCTATTACTCCTTGATTCCTTTAAACTCCTTCTAAATGGAAAATGTTTTTTAAAGTGCTTGAAACTCCTTTGATTTTAGCCAAATGCCCACAATTCCTTTCAAACTCCTTCAATTTTGAGAAATAGGCAATTAAAAAATTTTTTCTACGACTACCCCTAAACCGATACAGTTGGGGCCAGGATATTTTCTTTCCCAATTTAGGCAGTTACAAAATTAGAAACCGAGAGTAGAAGTGTAAAGGATTTAAATTTGCTTACAAAACCACTTAATGAATGGTTTACCGAGATAAACGGTAATTGATTTAGGAGGTGTTTGCTGTAATGGGGATATGGAAGTAATGAAGATGCTTCCTTGAATTTGAAATTTTTCTACTTTGAAATTCCTTGAAACTCCTTATATCCAGGAATGACTGATTTGTAAGGACTGAGTTATAGTTAATCTAATTAGATATATCGTCTTTATCGTTGATGTCCGCACATATCGAGCGACTGATAATCGGATTTTTTTCCTAACGACAGGCGTCGTCGGTCGATAGCAACCATTTGGGACTGAGAGACTTCGAACTACTGCGAGTGATCGGACGCGGGAGCTACGCGAAAGTGTTACAAGTCGAGCTGAAGAAAACGAAACGAATCTACGCGATGAAAGTGATCAAGAAAGAATTAGTCAACGACGACGATGAGGTAATAATGATGACCTGGCGACGTTAACGCGCTAGGTTAATGTAGCGGTCAGTAAGAGTACTGATGGCTTATCTGTTGACTTAATATCCGGGGTGTGGTTTATTTACGCACGGTGACAAACAAGTACAAACAAGTACATCGTAATCAACGACATTTCCTTGTTGTTGATTTTCGTTTTGGGGCGGTGAATTTAATCATGATTCGTCATGAAGTATTAACTCGAGTCTGTCCGTACTCATTCTCGGAATGACAAACAAATGGTGATTCTATCACGAATGAATGAAAGTAATACGATACACATGCTTTCGAGATTGCAAGGTCCTTTCCACCCAACAGTTACGCTTATCAATAACATCTTAGTTGGCAGACATTCAACTGAATAACTTAACCCTTTGCGCGTAAAGGCCATGATTTGTTGTAAATAAACGACTGACATTTATACCTTTCCATGCTGGAACCAAGTGGTGAATGTATTAGACGGCACAATGTGCTAAGGCTTTATTTCGCTAAAATGATTCTGACTAAAGTATTTCTTTTATTTAAGTTGAACATTTTTCACAAGGAAGACTTAAAAGAAAACTAGAAAACTAACGTGTAAATTTATTGAAGCCTCGAAAATTCACTCACCGTCGACAATGAATGATATATGTTACATAGAATTATATAACGTAACCTGAATGATCTGTAATGTTAAGTGTGAAATGAGTTATTTTGAATTTGAATACCGTTATAACGATAGTTGAATTGAATTGACCAGCAACCAGTTTAGCCCGAATGACATATCGCATATCCTCTAAAAAAAATACCAAAATGTATCAAATATGAAATGATAAGAGTTATGAAATATATTTAAAAGCAAAATAAACGTCAAAATTCACAAATGTTATTTTGTAAAACGCCAATATTGATGACATAGTGCACATCGACTCTCACAGAACATCTAAATAACGTATAGTAGTTATCAGTGTGTATAGATATTACAGTAACGATTTTTGCAGCGTCAAAAAAGACTTTCCTACATAATGAAATTGCCCCATTCATAAGCGGATCCTAAACAGAAATTATTTTTAGCTGTATTTTTTTTTCAGGATATTGACTGGGTCCAAACTGAGAAGCACGTATTTGAGACGGCCTCTAATCATCCGTTCTTGGTCGGGCTGCATTCGTGTTTTCAAACATCGAGCAGGTAATGAGAAAATAACGATACCACTCATATCAAATTCCACCCGATTGAGTCAAGCTGTTACGTTCTGTACGTGATTGGTCGTTGCAGGTTGTTTTTTGTGATCGAATTCGTCAATGGAGGCGACTTAATGTTTCACATGCAGAGACAACGACGTCTGCCCGAAGAACACGCTCGTTTCTATTCGGCAGAGATCTGTTTAGCTCTCAGTTTCCTACACGAACGAGGTAAAGATTAAGAAGAAAAGGTCTCGAAAACCTAATCGTTGGGGTTTTAATTCAAATCCCTCATCACTAAATATCATGGTGACATTTGACTGACTGCCTCCGTGAAATGTTAAATACCAAATAGCTATCGTTTTCCAACTGAGTTAAAGGTCAAAGCCCTCTAAATATTAAGTTTCTAATGAAATGATAGTTTTGTGTCCTGGCATATAGGGCAATCTGGATAGGAGTGGCTTCAGTCCCAAAACTGTTGCTACTGTGCTCTGATTATCGCTCATTGGCACTTAAGGGGCTAGCCATCTTTTCGAGAAAGGACTATTTCCATAAGAGTTGTGTAGTTAACAGGAAATGTATCTCATCTCTACAGTAATCGCAAATGATGCCTTTTCGTTTCAGGTATCGTTTATCGAGATCTGAAATTGGACAATGTGTTAATGGACTCTGAAGGTCATATAAAACTGACCGATTATGGAATGTGCAAGGTAACAAATCGTTGTAACTGCTAGGGGGGATAAGTCCTAAAAATGTGGGCTTAATTTGATGTTTTGGAAATGATAGTCATTATATTGATAAAAGTACTTTTCGCCAAAAATATATTTTAGCTATGACTCAAAAGTAGTAAAAGATTTGATGATAATGAAGAATTATTTCCATTCACAGGAAGGTCTACGTCCTGGTGATCTGACCAACACATTTTGCGGAACCCCTAATTACATCGCGCCTGAGATACTACGCGGTGAAGAATACAGTACGTATTACATATTCAATACGTTTACCATTCATTTAACACCAGTATTATTATTGTTAGTTATGTGTCTGCGTTACGTATCAAATGTTCTGTTCTACTTTCTTAAAGGTTTCAGTGTTGACTGGTGGGCTCTCGGTATACTCATGTTTGAAATGTTAGCCGGAAGGTCGCCGTTCGACTTCGTCGGGGGCGACGGAAATCCTGATCACAATACCGAGGACTACCTCTTCCAAAGTAAGACCCGCCCTACAATTACGAATAATTTTTTTCAGTAATATTTGAAACACAATGAGCTTTAACTGATCAACGTGTTTTGTTTTATTTTTTTCAAACAGTTATCCTCGAAAAAACGATCCGAATTCCACGTTCGTTATCCGTAAAAGCGGCCAGCATTCTCAAGGGATTTTTGAATAAGGTTTGATATCATTCTAATAGTTATTAAAGGATATTTAGAAAACAGGGTCATTTATAAACTGCCAGATTATCCAGAAACTATTGCACAAACTTGTACTTTCAAAAATACAGACTTGGCATGGCAAGTACCAGACAGGGGGTAGGTGGTCTTGCTCCAGAATATTACAACTGGCGCATAATAGGGGCTCCAGTTTTAGTTAATTTGAGAAATGTTGACCGAGTTTGAAGTTCGGGGGCCGGTTCCATAGTCATGGCTTAGACGTAAGACCAGTCTAAGACAGTCTTAGATCTATAGCCAATCTATCAACTCAAGCCCAGTCTTAACATTCAAGACCACTTTTGGACTTAAGTCTCGACTATGGAACTGGCTCCTGTATTTTTAAGGGCACTAAAAAATCTAGACTCATCAACTACAGCAAATACCGTCTGGATCTATCACCGCCAACTTGCTCTAATTTTTCCGTTGCAATTTCAAATTATCTATCCAGACCGGGTTTGTTAAACACAGTTTGTTTAAATATTTGAATATTTTCAGAATCCCGTCGAGCGGCTCGGATGTCATCCGCAAACCGGTTTTACCGATATTCAGTCGCATCCGTTCTTCCGAACGATCGACTGGGAATTGCTCATCAACAAACAGATAACTCCTCCGTACCGACCGACCGTACGCAACGACCGAGATCTCGAACATTTCGATACGCAATTCACTAACGAACCGGTCCAATTAACACCCGTTGATCCGTAAGTATTCGAACGCGTGGTAACTGGGGTGGCTGAAGGGTCCAGGTGGGTCTAACATGGGTTCAAAACCAGGATGCTGTAGAGTTTCTTAGTCTCTTGATTTGATTTTCTGCTAGCCTCATCCATGTTAGAGGAAAAAGAAACTCCAAATTAATAATGCAGCTCTTAATTGGTCTGAGTGGTTTCGAAAATAAGAAATCATGTGTATGGGAACTACATGTATATATGACTGAATTTTGCAATTAGTAGTTTATCTAAGAATATCTAGCAAAACAGACGCAAATATGCAATATAGAAAATCGATGAGCATATTTTTGTGTGTCCTCACTGCGTGAATAGCTCTTCTACTAGAACAGCTTACGGCAGTGTGGTAGCATCTCGCGACGCCATTTTTCGATCGTTTCTAACCAGCAGCAATCCTACTGTAATCTTATTCTCTTGTAGGAAAATCATCGGAAAGATCGATCAGTCGGAATTCGAAGGTTTCGAGTATATCAACCCGCTTTTGATGTCGATCGAAGACTGCGTTTGATGCGGTAGCGATCGAAACGACGATCAATCTACGATAATATATTCATTTACTACATATCAGTCAGTGAACGCATTTTTGAAAGTCAGTGTTGTCTGAAATGATGCTGCTCTTAACTGAAGATTGCTACAAGTCGATGTGCGTGAATTCACCTTCTACGGATTTTATGGGCGAACGTGTTACGCTTTAAATGTGATTTTCCGAGAATCGCGCGTTGTTCTCGAATTCGAACGCTTGTCGTTTTATCGAATCCAAGTGGCTTTCCAGTACTGAAAAAAGGCTCCACGCGTTTTCATTCGAAGGGAGATGCGTCATTGGTTGTATTAAAGCGATTTACGTATGTCGGTTATATGTACATACCCAGTACGTATGTAAACAATGTTAATTCACCGGTACAAAGAAATCTTCCCATGTAATTGAATGTCATCGATAGTCAGTGCTAAATGTGCCCGAGACTTCATGTCTCATGCTATATGTGCCCGGTTAATTAGTAAGTTATTGTAAAAATGTCTAGGTGATATATGGAATATTAAGCCAATCGCTTTCTTAAGTTGTTTGATGTCGACCAGTAATGATGTACCGTACATTGTTAATTCATTTGTAAACGGCGATAGTTCAGGCTCAATAATGTGAGACTTGTATTGTAAGTGTGAAGTGCTAAAGTAACTTGCTGTTAATTATACTCAGCGAGCGCGAGCTGAGATGTGGGAATGTCATCAAGTTGAAGGTTAGATTCATCGACACCTTCTGTGATAGTCAGTTCTGGGAATCTTATCGGTTTATTTTTCTTGTGAAGAAGGTTTTTACGGAAGAGGGATGAATGTGGGCAATGCGAGCTGAGAGACATATATTATTCGAATGTTTACCGTAATCGTTATGATACATATCAAAACTTATAGTGGAAAATATAGCATATACCTATTACTTATAACCTCTGCGGAATTGTTACATCTATTCCAACAGCGATGGTCAGTTAACCATGAAATCAACCTAAATCAAGATTGAGTACTTTATCTGCGTTTGTTGGAAATTATGTGTCCTCATGGTATAGCATCTCATGATTTCATTTTTAGTCCGCTTAGGTGGCTTCAGTGGGCTATTGCCTTCACTTGCCATCTGTCCATTCGTCAGTCAGTCCGTAGACAGAATCAAGTTTTTTGGGAAGTTTGATATCCTGATGTCTAGCTAAGACAGATGTGCAGCCAAAACGTGGCCCGATCAGAATCAAGATGGCCATTGGTGTTTGGAAAAGTGAGCACTTGCACAGGGGGAATTTTGAAGATGCTTTGCTCAATCTATTCTCCAAATTGAGTCGCTTAGCATAAGATGGCTGCTCTGTGACCTTTTTAAATCTAATCATTCATTTCTGTAATGTTCACCAGGGGCCTTGAATAATGAAAAATCAGATAGTCTAGCATTTCACCGAGAAGGTATGGCGTCCCTGGACCCCTATTTTGCTTTTTTTGTAAAAATATGGGATTGTGCCTTCACATGAAAATGCTATTGATTTTTCACATGTTTACCGGTTATTGTACCGGTGACATTTGTAAGATTAATCTCCATAAGGAAACTGCTCTGTTATTTCATCTTGTTCGTATTACTTTGAAGGTTGAAACATGATAAGTAGCTTACTTCGAATATTCATGGTTGGTCTCACCAATTCAATGTGTCCCTGAGTTAATGAACGACTTTGCACTTTCGTCGAGTCCCTGGTTGGGTTGTATCCTCAGTGATGGCACTGTTTTGATGATGCTCCTTTCTCGTCTGGCAACAATTTGGACGTTCGAAGTTTTGCTGCGAGACCAGTGTCCGCGGTGGATGTACAGGGGACTGTGCCTATTTCTTGTCATTTTGTTTTAATATGTTTTGTGACAATCAGCTATCTAATGTGTGTGCGTGTACAATATTTATAGAGATATTGAATAAAGAGTTTAGTATTGATGGTGGGTGATGAAACACGTTATATTTCTGAGCGCGGGATTAGCTTTCGATGTCAGGTAATTGATGTTTAATGTATAAGCGTTATTGATCATTGAAAACGATATACCTATGTATATTCAGTATCTAGAAATTATTCAATATGTATGTACCTGATTCATCCCTAGTTATTGAAGTGCACTTTTATGTTTCTCCATCTGCAGTGTTATCGTTTAGTGAAAACCCCATGCAGACGGGAGGTATCAGTTCGCGGTTCGTTTGTCCTGTCAGTGCTCAGTTCTTTGCGATCGAAAAATTTATTGTAGTATTTGAGCATTAAGATTTATAGAGTAGACTCCGTAGGCCTGTCCCTAGCCAGCCCTGCCAGTAGTTGGGAGTGTCAGTTAAGAAAAATCAGAAAAATTCATTCCAAGTCTCTTCATAGGTCCATCCATAAAATACTGCCAAAAGTCCTATCTTCGGTTGAATATGTATTTAGCATTATCTATACAGGAATTATTGATTTCCCGTCAGAAATACCTTTGGAAATTTGCAAATATGTATGAACACCTGTTTCGTATTTTGAATTCTTAATCAGTGAATTATGAACTGCAAATGATTTAACACCTTATTTACCTATATTATAAGTATTAATTATGTGTAACTACATCATGTGTATACTGATCGTAATTTCCAATGAGTAGTACTCAAAAATTATATTATTATTATGATTATTATTAATTATTATCTATATTTTTTCACTATTGTTTATATTGTTGAAATGCATGTCATTTGATGCGCGCTTGATCTTTTGTCAAAATATAAAATATTTAATAATAATGCGAAAAAGGTGTTTGTTTTAATTTTAAAAAGTCGGATATAGCAGATTGTGACCCCGTTTTAATCACTTGTCACAATTTTGTGTCGTGAGTTACTGATCTCTGCTGCCATCTGTTCGCAGTTGCTATAGTGAACGTTCTAGATGGGAGAAAAAACAACAGCCACCCGAGTAACCGGCCTTGATACAGAAACGATAAAAGGACAGAATCAGTCAGACGACCTTGAAAATCCTGCGAACTTTCTGATCTAACTGGCTTTGTGAAGCTCGAAAATATTGTCGTTAGCACGCATATCCCTTCTTATTTAGCCAAACAAGATCTTTTCAATATAAAGAACAGAAAAATGGATCTTTCTTGTGTAAATACACAGCGAGCTCTGTTTCAAACAATATTCTGTAAGGCTATCTTTTAACTAGATATTATCGCGTATAATGCCTTTGCGATTTGTGAGGCGTAGAATTAGTAATGCATAGACCTTGTCTGTAATAAAATTCACTGTTTAAAAAGAAACCTGTTATCTCTTGGCACTAATAGTTTTTTTTCCACTTTTAACTGGTCATTCAACTTCACCGATATCACTTCAGAAAAATCTATAAGTACCCCCATTGATATAACAGACCTAGCATAAAAATATTCTATGACTGGCAATGAGGATAATACATGAAATGGCATTATACATCGATAAATCAATAGTCGAAATTAAGATAAAGTGTCGGTTAAAAGGTGATAAAACGTGAGGGTTCATTATAGCTATACCATAGCATTCAGCTATGTATCATAGCAAATGTATTTAATGATCATCAATTTAGTCATAGGGGCCAGTGAACCCATGGCAAAGATTTTTTTGTAAATTGTATTTTTTTCATTAGCAATAGTGCGGTGCAGTATTTTTTGCTCTTTCGATGGAATGAATTTGTGCGGAGGAAACACTGCAGACGAGTACAGCCACACTGCCTGATTCGATTTCTGCTTGTCTGCATCAGGAAACCAATTATCTTCATGTGTCGCCCCAACGTTCTCCATATCGATTTCCGCTCGTAAAAAAAAAGTTTTTCCTCGAGTAAAAAGTCTGAATCGATACTTTCTATCGACAGAATATTAAAAAATGGCTACATATGCAGAACGTTTCACATTGCAGCGACAGAAGCTTTTCAACTAGTTGAAAGACAACACTAGTCTGGATACAAAACAAAAAAAAATAACTGATATTTTTACAGTGAAAGAACATCTATCTGAATCAACTTGCCCTGCTTAAAATTATAATATTCGTTCACTGATGATCATTGTGTTTGTGCACTGTTTTGGCGACAGCTTTAGTGTCTGCAATGAGTCGCCTCACTACCTCACTATTGTTCATATGAAAAAACATCTACTTTGTATTATGTTCAGCGGCAATAAACGAAGCCCACACTTTCTCAGAATTATAACATGATACAAATCTGGGTAGCTAGTGGGAACCAATGTTACACTTTTGTAAGCTATTTCCATAGATGAGACGTAATGATTTTAGATGACTTAGGATCCCTGTCGGCAAAAGAAACATTGAATTTCCAAATAACCTTCAGCGTCTGTCATTCAACAACTGACTCCAAAATAATAACATACATCAACGATGAATGATCATTTAACAGCTTTAGTTTATTCCTCTATAACTAACCAGCATGGCTCCTATTATGTACAACATTCAAGGCCTTTTTCAAACCTGCACAAAACCGGCCATACACATGATGCCTAAACCTTGTTGGTGGAACACCTTGTTGGTGTATACACTTCCAAATTCCGAAGTCACATCAGCCTTAGCTACGGGCAAGGACCGATTCATACCTTCCCTTACAATAATGGATTAATTATCCCAATTTAGATGTCATAATTCGCATTACTCTTAAGTATGAATCAGTCCCTGGCAAGCTACCAACAGGCCTTCAGTCAAATCTTGTCTTTTTCATTTTCAAATGCTGCAGAGCGCGAGTACAATGAGTAACAAGTATGCCTCATTCAGAAAGTGGAGAAATTATTTTTTCCAAGGCCAAAGTTCAAAGAAATGTACAATATACATATATTTTCTGAATAGATTTTCCAAATAGGCCGCCTATCGATATAGTTTTCGGTTTTTGTACATAGTTGTTTTTGGTTTCGAGATAACTCGCACGTACTCCGCAGTTAACAAAATCTGATTCTCGATTGTGACTTAAAAGACTACATCGAAAAAAACTCACTGTTCGATATCATAGTTCACGAATATAGACAAATTCTTAACGATAAAGAAAAGTCGTTATTGTTACGAAATAGAAGAATTTCGACGCAACTTTCACTAAAAATCGATCGACGAATATATAGCGCTCACAAAATATAATCACCGTCGACAACGAGCCCGAATTTCTCCCGAAGCCCGTTCGCTTCGGAATCAACGAGGCTTAGAGTAAAACCGAACCAACAAATCAACAGCGAAATAGCAAGATCGAACTTTACAATACTTCGAGATAATAAAGTAAAGAAATAATAGTAACGCAACTTCTCATCTCACTCAACATCCACTATTTGTCACAAAGCATATTACATATATGTATATATATCTATATATTAAAACGTTTTTTTTTAATGCCATGATATAATCAAGCTTGAAATACATCAAGTTAGAATTGCTGCCATATATGCTTTAGATGGTTGTTACGACGAGTGGCCACTTATATGTTGCTACGTACGTTTTAAGGAAGCGAAAAACGTAGATGTCATTCTACAGATATTCACGGCTAAATAATGTAATGAATTGGTGGATGAACCGACTACCGAGTTTAGCTGTTGGCTGATTGAATATGTTACACGAAAAACGGAATTAGCACCATCTATGGACAAAGCACGTGACAATAAGTGAATTATTAAAAACCCAAACAACCAACCACTACGTATGTACAGAGATGCCGTACAAGCACAAAAAATATCCTCTTAAAGCCCCGTTATAGGCTAACAATAAAAGGCTGTAGCATGCGGGGTGGGTAAAATCTCGAAATTTCAAGATCACATACTCAGATCTGCATCTGCGAACCGTTTTTTTTTCTGGATATCTATGGAATCGAGAGATTACGGTATAGAACCCCTATTGCCCCCTCCACACGCTACTGGCCAACAATATCTATCCCTATCGTGTGTGTATATATATATATATATCTATATATATATATACATCATCAATCACAGAATTGTCTTTACAGTTGGTTCCACAGGTCACGAAAATAGAACATTACTTATTACAAGAAGTATCGTCGTATACATACTACCGTATAAGCACAAATGTATATGCGTTATATCTTACACAATTTTGCGAAGCCTAGAAATAGATAAACATTCTTTCAGCCTGATAGAACGGTTTCATTCATTAATATCTATATTCACACAAATCTACGTACGATGGCCAATATTTCGCTAATCTATTTATATATTACAGCAGATTTTTGTAGTTTTTTGGACCCAGAAGCATCAGGCAATGATAAAATATGTACAGATATATCACCATATGTGTGTGTGTGTGTGTATGTGTCCGTTTGTGTGTAGCGGTAATTTTCCTTCAGACACAACCAGTCATTGTGTCGAAAAAAAGAATGACAACCTATTTTCGATGAAAAGGCGCCAACCACCGGTTTTTCGAGCCTTTTGCCTTTATATTCGACGCCTGCGAGTTTACGTCGTCGGCCGGTGAATATTCCGATCATGCACCGACTGTAGAATATATAATCCAAGGTCAAATAAGTAATTCATTTATCCGTGCGGTTCCCGGTGCTACGCGATGGGCCACGCGAATCAAAGAATTACCTGTTTCGTATGTACATATATTTGAATGAGAAACCCTATAATAATTGTCAACATGACGCAAGCTTTAATTATTTACCGGTGTATATACAATACGGATGGCTGGGGTCGGGTATACTATGGGTATATAAACAATAAGCAAATGCCATTTTTCGGGAGGTTTTAATCGAAAAGCTCTTTTTTTACAGCATTTTTCCTAAGAAGCGGAGACTTAAATCTACCTGAGTTTATGAGGCACTGGTCATGACGAATAACACATTCTAAACACGAAATTTCATGCCCCATATTTTTCTTATAGTATCATTTCCGAATTTTCAACATTGGCGCTAAGTCATATATTCATTCTCGTCTGATTCATCCATACTAGCCAGACCCACTTCAAATTCTCTGGAGAGCAGTCGACATGAGTTTCAAACATTGCAGCGAAAACAGAATTACAAATTTCAATTTTTACGTCCGTTGTATTTTGAAGTGCTATTGTATTTTGAGAGGAACGCTTTTTCTACTGCATGCGTATACAAATAGAACTCCTACCACAAGCGATCACATATAAAAATGCTGAATTACGCACGCAATTACTGCATCGCTTGCTTTACACTCCGATTGCCCAAAGATTACACATATTTGACTGTTTTCATACATCTGTTCTAGAAAATGCAGATTAAAAAACATACATTGGTAAAAGCCAAGTGTCCTGAGAAATAATTGTCATCTTGGGATTACAAATAAAGACCAGTCAGTTACGGTTATCATTTTTTCTGTTTACTGAATCATGGTTCCCACAGTTACTACATAAATTATTAATTCCCAGGTTTGTCCCTAGTATTCCATGGGTGATTTTTCAATTTTCCCAAATATGGAAAATGGGGCCTTCATTAAAATGAACAGATATCATCACACAACAGTCAACATTTTAGTGGCAACTGGTTGATAAAGGTGATCTTCTAAGGACATCGCTGAAGTAAATTGCCCTTGGCAAATGCAATACATGAAACGTACAGGAATTTCCGAAATATTTCCCCGATTCGTGGAAAATTTCTCTAATACCCAAACTGGGAAATATCATTCCACAATTCCCAAGTTATTCCCAATTTCCCTGTACTGTGGGAACCATGACTGAATTTCATGAGCATCGCGGTTATCGTATTATTCCATGGAGTAGCCAATATATAATCACTACGCCGCATTTCGCGTAAGCCTCTGTCTAATACGCGATGCCTAAAACCTGTTATACGAGAACGACTTCGTCATTTTATGAGCCGCCTTGAAAATAGATCGCCTCGTCTAGACGGTATATTACAATACGTCAGCTAGTTCATCGGATTCGTTGAAAACGAGCCATTGTTGAAATATTTCGCTTTAGAAATGTAGGAATTTGCGGTTTCGATAATATAACGATATAATTTCAAGCTGGCCGATCCCTGAGAATTTCTTTTTCGTTTATGAATAAAGCCAAGATTGGTACGTGTCGTAAAAACATCGAATACTTATATATATATTGATAAGTGTCTATTTGGCACTGGTGGGTAGTCCCCTGAAATTTTTAGGAAGATTTGAATTGATAATACAGCGATAAGTTAAGTATATATTTTTCTATTCAAAACCAATTCAACGAATATGTACTCTTATTCTTAAATTCAAATCAACCTCGTTTAAAATTATATCTACCGACTAATACCAATAATAATCCCTAACGCGCCAATTATCGAGTAATTCTAGTTGGGTTTTTTCTGTCCCTCGTTACGGGGCGCGAAACGAATCGAGAAAACAATTCTCGGAAAACGTCAAGAAAACATGTGTCAAATGAATTGAAGTGTTCAGCGAAACACGACCTTCTGTCCCGAGTTCGGAAAATCATCGATTTCGAAAGCAACAACTGAAAAGACTTCAGTTAAAAGCAGAAAATAGCACTTTCACCAGAGAAAGCAGGTACATAGGATATCGCATACAACAAAGGGAGAGGATAGTACCACCCCCCCTCCTCCCCCCCACCCGATTAACATGAGAAAATATTGTCATTTGATGAACATGAAGAATGAAAGACGATAAAATATGAACAAAATGAATGGAATGAATGAATGAATGACGGATGTATATAAAAACATAACAACTATTTATTTTTCATAGTAGTTTAAATAAGAATTATTTGATAGCTGAAATATTTCAACCTCGAGTGTGTTGTTTAATTTGAAGAGTACAAGCTGTTCTAGCTGTTGCTACTATTGACAAAACTTGTATGGGAACCCGGCTTCCCCCCCTCCCGGAGACTGTGCAAACATCATTATGTCGTCACGTCACACGGTGAACTCTCGACGGAGCGCTTATTTTCACAGTTATACTCAACGTCATTTACATTGAACGTGGCATCCAATGAAATCGACTAATTAAACAGTGAAAAGAAAACGAATATCGCGACGAATTCGCGATGGATGAGACGGACAAGTTTTTTTCCCCTAACAAATCGAATGAAACCCATCTACCAGATGTACGCATACACTATACATATAGCTATCGTCGACATGTCAATGCAGGTGTAAGGACTTGAACAAGTTCCGAAAACAGCTGATATCGAACGTACTTCACCACGAAACCATTGTACCCCTACATACGAGTAATTAACAAGTACAACCATATGTTGTCGGTATTCTGGAATCATTCATAATTATGAGCCCACCAATTGACAGAGTGGTAATACTTTGAATCAAGCTGTTCCGACGATAGTCCTTAGGCCTTTTTCATTTAATTACCTGTAGTACGGATCTGCCTCCCAGGCTTCTGCAAACATCATATAATTTAAAAAAAATATATATTTCTTTAGCCCTTTGTGTTTTTCGTCAGAATTTTTCCAAGAATTTATGTGGAAAATGCTCAAAAAATAGAAAAAAAAACTTTATTTTTTTTTCAGTTCCCTTCCAACAACTATTATCAGAAAAAGATTTTTCCTTCGCCCTCCAATTATTTTCTTGAATAAAATAAAATGATCCGTACACCAAGTAATCAAAAAGAAGGGCTTATTGGCTGTTTCGGTATGAGGGATTCAAGTTTCTTCAAAATTACTACATTATATCACGCTTGCGCGCCACACGGCTTCGAAATTAAAAAATGGAAATCATTTCTCGCGCAATTAAACTAAAAGCTGAAGCACAGAGAGAGAGAGAGAGAGAGAGTTGTCAGCATGAAAGATGATATATACATACATATACACTAGGATACCCGTAATGAATTATAATGAGCCGGCGCCAGTCAACCGTTACTATGACAACTACTACGAGCCGGCCAGACAGAACTAATGTCCCAACGAATTAACAATCGATCGATAATGACACAAGACGAAGTGTTTGACGATGACAGCGGCGGCGGCGGCGTCTGATAGATTGAGGGATATAGTCGGCTGTCTGTCCATTAATGAATGGACGACGACGCATGAACACCAGACAGAGAGACATCCGACTGAATTGCTACAAACGTCGAGCCAGTCGTTGTATAACGACTACAGGGTTCAGTTTCACGAAAAAGTAAACCTTAAATTTTCGGTGTAGTTGCCATTGGTTACTTCACGTTTTCAATGAGGACAACAATTCAAACTGAACTGATTTAAGCTTAAACTTTTTCATGAAACCGACCGCAGGGCCCAGTTTCACGAAAGAGTTAAACTCAAATTTTTGGTGTAATCGCCATTGGTTACTTCATGTTTTCAATGCTGACAACAATTCAAACTGAACCGTTTTAGGCTTAAACTTTTTCGTGAAACTGGGCCCTGGACTCGGTTCCGACGAACGAATTCAACTATATTTACGGTAAACCTCGCTCTACTTGGACAAGACCAACTCAATTGAATCGAATTATTGCGACTTTCTAATGTATTTTCCCATCCTCATATCGCTTATCTCGTACCTTAGCCAGTTCGTCCGAGTTAGCGGCGACGTTTACCGTACGATCGCGCTGAATTCAGTTCGTTTTTCAAAAAAGGGCTAACGTTTCAACTAGAATTGGGAACCCGGAACCGTCAAAGCACACTTCAGGTTTACGCCGGCTATAGCTGCATTAACCGCGATTGTTAGCTCGTTTTCGTCTTCCGTAACAAACACGGAATAACGGCATTTTCCATCGATTTCGATGCAGTATACATCGTATACATTTTACTATATATATTATATGTACAGATATAACCAAATGGTATATATATAATATATATATATATATATGACTCGCTTTTAATCAATTGTCATTTTAGTTGTTTGACTCATACACAACGCAATACTAGAAGCAGGTACAATGATAATAATGATAACTTTTCATAATATACAGACAGCAGATTGATTGGCAAAACTATTCGTAGAAGTATTGGCGACAGTCTTGGCCCCTCGGATAAGACAGCAACGCGAAAACCGCGTCGCGGTCGGGACAATTACCGCGCGAAAATCAGTAACAACATCGACGATGTTTCGACCGATTCAGAAATATGGCGGCGCCATAAAATACGTGTCGTGCGCATGCAATAAATCCTCCGCTCGCATTTAAAACGCGGAGGGAAAATTTACGGATTTCGTAATCTATCGACAGGCGACTCCGCTCGACGTATCGTCCCGTTCACGTGAATCGAAGGTCAGATATCGCTACCTCATAAGCCGCGATCACACGGAGACGATATGGCCCGGGCCAAATTGGCACGGATCATGCTCGGGTCAATCATTTGTCTGGTGCTAAAATTTTGCTCGGGCCTGGTCCGACGTTTTTGATCGGGCCAAACAGGCTTGGGCCTATTTGGCACCCATGTGAACAGTTGTTCCGGACCAAATTCAGTTTCGAAATAAATTCAGGACACTGCCGACATCATTTCGGAAAAATGTTCTGTTTTTCATCGAGTCGGTCGGATCGGACTTTGCTCGAAGCGGAGTCTACCGTTCTATCTAGCTGATAGGACACAGTTTCCTTAGTCACACTCGCGCGGATCAACAACCTACGCGTACAATATGTATAAATAGATATTTTGATGACGTGAAAAAGCGAGTACAGCCTCTTTACGACAGCGCAAAAAAAAGAACGAACAGATTTCGTATCAGCCACCCGAGGTAATGGTTGTGAATGGTATTGAAAATCTGTTCGTTTCTTATGAAGTATAATCTACATGCATGCACACGTTTATCATGATAAGCTTTTTACACGTATTGTCGTTCATGAAACTGTGCACATATCGTAATGCGATTCGTCAAAACTTCGTCAAACTTCCCCTATCACATTATCAACTCCGTTCTTTGAACGCGGTGTGTGTAAATATATATACACACATATACATATACACGATCCTTCACGACTGCCATCGGTCGAACAATATGTATATCAACTAACCCGATATATTCTCAGTTTTACCATACAGGTAATAGAAAAGAATTCCATATTACCTTTACGGTAATACAACCAGTCTTATATACAACACTAATTATTTACATACGTATTACACATGTAAAATGCACACGATTATATCATTTATATATATATATATATATATTTATGAATAATAATAATAATAATAATAATAGCAATATATTCATTATTGATTTAGTAATTATAAGCAATGCTGGCATGAAATTTACTTACTAAGAATAGGTTAACAACCTTTATAATGCTGCCTTTCACTAACCACGAGGACAGTTTCTCGAACGCACGTCCACACCGTACGATATCGATTCAGACAGCCATCGTTAATAAAATGTATATCGTACACTCAAGAAGTTTCGCCGACTCCTAACAAATTCTCGCACACGTAATATTGTATTAATCATTAACAAAAAATGATAGTATAAAATACGTACGTTAAAAACGTTTCCACAGTTGAGACAGTACTCCTTCGTAAAATGATACCTTACAGCGTGGTCGACAATGCCCTATGAAGAAAATGGCACGCGAAATAACGTAAAATTCGAAACGATGGCCGTCAGTTATCGAGTACCGTCGTGCGTAGACAACGCGACCGGAAAACGGTCCCCTATACATGAACTTAAAATGTTCCGTGACATTTGCGGATAAATCTCGTCAAACCGACGTAATCAAATAGATATCAGCGGGGAATTGACATTAGCGCACCGATGGCTGGATCACCTAACTGTACCAACAAGATAGCTTTTTAATGCGAATAACAGGATTACCCTTCCACTGCTGGAAACGAACACGCAGGCGCACGTGATTATTAGTGTAGACTATATATCCCACGTGCACGATCGGATATACGCAGATCGTCGCGAATGCCACGGACACGCAAGCACGCGCATACAAGTAAATACATCAAAGTTTATCAAACAAGTACAACAGCACAGTAAGGCTGACGAAACTCACGAACCCGCCCGACTGACGACCGTTCAAACACCGATTCTAAAGCACAACCTCGTCAACACTGGCTTCTTAGACACCCGGATTAAGCATCTGGTTCAATGCGCGGTTTGCCGTTAAGACCCGCACTTTAAAAACCATTCTCGAAAAACGAGAGTTTTCAGGCGCGTTCGCATCAAAACTTTTCTTCTAGTGTAGACGGTAAAAACCGCGTTCGATGCAACGCTCGAGCTCCACAATTCACCTTGATCTCGAACTACATTAGATGCGGTTTCATACTAACCAAACCGAGTGTAGTGTTGGCGCCAATTAGGCCAGTTTTAATTTTCAATGCTTATAGGTTAACGCTTTTGATAACGAAGCTACATCCCATTCTCGTTCCAAAACAGAATCGGGATTATATCGGTGATCAGTCGGGCCGATCGGCGAGCAGGCTGCAAAAAGAAACCTCGTTATATCGCGTAAAACATTTAGCACCATTCGTTTTATTTATTTCATTAAAAGACCCGTAACAGAAAAATAAAGAAACCTCTCGAATCGCAATATTATAATAATATCAATCGCAAACGACGTCATTCAGCGACGAACTACGTCGTCATAGTACGTAGATAATATTCGAACAGAAATCTTAGCGCGGATAGAAAGGGGAATAAAACGCCTCGCGCAGCTGCGACCACAGGCGCCCAGCAATCCGTTATTTTCTTAATAATTTCTGTCCATTGCTTAGACACGAATACATTCTCATATAACTTAACATTTATATATATTTATATATATATATATATATATATATATATATATATATATATAAAACATCTTTTTATATCTGGTCGGTCGGTTGGTTCGGTCGGTCGGTTCGGTCCGCGCGTGCGAGCAGGACAGCACGAGAAAGCAGCGCGCCACGACGACGACGACATCGACTATCAGTTCGGTTAAAACGCGATTGAAAAAAAAAGAAGAAGAAAACATAACTGCGAACTAACAACACCGACAAGACGACACTACTACTGATCACAAATCGCTTCACGAGATATAAGAACCCCCACAACCTCAGCAACGGTCGCACGCGTATATATCCGACTAGCTCCCGTCTGTCGTTCGTCCGTCTGTGTTCCTATTCTTGTCGGACCCCTCTAACCCGCCGTATATTTAATATCAGCAAAAGCATGAAAACAAAAATACGTACATACATAGCAGCGTCATAATATCTAGTTATACGTATATATTACTTTACGTAATGCCCAAAAGGTGGCGCCGAAAACGAGACGCCGGCTCTTATCAGGCGGCGATTTGTTCGGGGAAGTTGCCTCGTGGCGACGATTGCGACGGCGACCAACTGTTGTCCGTTGTCGCCGGGGAAACCGGTTTCGTCGGCGCGTATTTGCCGACTACGTCTATCGTCACGTCCTGAAAATATACGGGGAGGAAAAATTAATATTTGAATACTTAACGATCCATCGGGAAATGAGGACAAAACACAAAAGTTGACATATCATGCTTAAAACTTAAGCTGGTTATACATGTATTTCCAGAGGCATTAACCTCGATCGAATGCGGTATGTGCGGGTTATCAGAGCTAATATTCTATAGAGTTTAGAGTTTAGTATATGCCACTCCATGCGCGCGCGCAGCCGACACCTGTGCAATACATATGTATGTAACCGAGACTATGGCACTTAGCCAGAAACTCGATCAGCGCTAAACACATTGAGACATTGGTGACATTCTGCTGAAAACTAAACTAGTTGGCGCCAGGCTTTGGCACTGAGCCACAGCAGAAAAAAACACGCATTCGTCTGTCAGCTGACCTGAATTCGAGTTCCGGGATTACAAGAGCGCGAAACTGAGAGAGAACAGGAAAGGAGAGTTTTGTTTCTTTTTTCAAAAATACTATGATAATAGCGCCAGAATAGGTGAACTCGATTTAGGTCAGTGACATGTCAACACAGTATAGGGTCCCTACAAATCAGTCATTCCTGGATATTATAAGGCATTTTAAAGGAGATTCAAATTTCGAGGAAGCGTCTGCATCACTTTCATATTCACTCCTCCTAAATCAGTACTGTTTATCACTGGTTTTGTAGGCACATTTTTATCCTTTACACCACATGGCTTCTAATACAGTAACCGCCTAATTAGTTCATTGTTCCCGACTGAATGGATAGTAGACTTATGGATAGTCTACTGTACAACTACAAGCTACGACAGTAATTTCCAATTGCCTATTTCTCAAAATTGAAGGAGGTTTGGGAATTCTGTTCAAATGAAAGGAGTTCCAAGCACCTCCAAAAGCATTTTCTGTATTGAAGGAATCAAGGAGGTGTAGTACTTCAATCCTTCTGCTAAACAGGGCTTAACAAAGAACAAAACAGCAACAGATTTGCGCAGCTGCGTTTTAATGGTTCTGACAAGAATACGAAAAACCTGTTGCTCGGCTGAATCAAAAATCAGGACTAAGGCCACCTCAATAATGAGTAAATTCGACTAATATTTGTGAACTGGCTGTAAATGAACGAAGAAAATAATCGAAACTTCCAATTTACTAAAACCCAGAATGTAGGCTAATGAAACGTTGAAGATCGCTGTGTGTATAAATGTGAAAGAAAGCCAACGGCCGTCAGAGTTAGGAATTAATATAAATCAGGCAGGTCAAGGAATTCACTCACTCCTTCGGTGTATATCTGGGCAAGCTGTACTTTTAAAAGCAAGCAATGCGCACGCACCCGGCTAATCAACAACCGACCATCGGCTAATCAACAACAACCGACCATCGGCGGCGGCGGCGGCGGCGAGAGCAGCGAGATAGACGTCATTGTGTATTGAACTATTCGTGTATTGATCAACAGCTAATAGAAAGCTGGCGCGTCACGCAGACTACACGACTAGCCATCAATAACCGGGGCGCTTTCAACTTATTTGCACAATTGTTAATCTTTACATAGCCGACAGCGTAGATGGTCTACGCGCACTGGCGACGACGTAGTCATTCAAATACCGGCGACGACGATTTCGATCGATGACGCTAAACCAGAAAATTTACATCGCGTCGTCAACAAATTTTCAACCGGCACCCGAGGATATATTATGTTTCTAGTGCGAGTAAAAGATGCCACGAATACAAAATATGGATACTCAGTCACTGTCACTATGGAAACCTCTTATGTTTTCCCCGTAGAAGTTCTTACCGCGTGCATAAGACTTTTTTAAACTATATCGCATTCGCTACCCCACATAATACACCAGGGAACGGGGAGGGGGGGCGGTTATTTATAATCGCGACAAGCTGAACTAAATATCAGGTTCTATGAAATGAATACTTCCCCTCATTTCAGCACATTGATTCCAACCTAATATTTCGACTTTTACTCTTTCGATATTCACTAACGGCTTAGTAGAAGTACTGCATACCGTTAACTTCCTGGAACTGGCCACGCAAATGTACTGCTACTAGCCATTGCTAGAGTCCCGGCGGCAGTAACTACAGGTTACGCGTACTTTTAACGGCGGCGTTGGCCAATCAATCGGTAAAATCAATAACAACAGCAGTACGCTGATCACACGGAATAATTGACCACGATCCAAGTACGTATAACCCTTCCCTAATGAATAGAGATGCGAGCACCCACGCCAAACACGCACCGCATTATTGATTAACAGACTGAGTATGGCCAACATAATTAAATATCTGGGTCGAATGTCGACAGGGGAGGTCGTGACAACTGGACAGCATGCGCTCTATATTCCGCCCGTTCCAGGAAATGTCACAGCTGACAATGGATGTTGAACTATCAATAGGAGATTTGAGTTCAACGCTTCAATACGTTAGCTCGCAACACAACATGTGTACCTACGCAGCTGAATGCATTGACGTCACCGAAGCCTCGACCATTAATTATGACTTTGTTTCGGTCACACCCAGCACCTCACGACCGATACTACAAGCGCCGAATCTCGATACTATACATACGAATTTATAGGTTTTCGCATGAAATGAGTCCCTTTTTTTTAAAAAAAAAGAGCCCGTTATGTAACCTTAAAAATCCGCACACAAACGCACGCGACCTATAAACCCAATTCCAGCTAACAATCACGCGTTGTGCAGTGTGTGTGTGTGTATATGCAGGAGAAAAAATCCATATCCTCATAGTCAATATCGGGAAAAAAAATATCACGAAAGCCTCTATAGTTACCATACAGATCGGATAGAATATATATATACACACACACATACTTGTGGTGGAGGTCGATGGATGTGAAAAGGATATCTGCCATTTCATAAAAACATGCGACTAAAACTTGATATCGGATGAATGGAATTGATCGCGACGAAGAACACCCCTGAACACGCCACACCCACGCGAGCGACGTGTCCATCATAAACCGCCCGCGCGCTAATTAGCGAATAAATTAATCTCGATTACCTGGTCGGCATCTTTATCGGCGGTCGCGACGTCGGTTTCGTTCGTGTCCGTATTGACGACGGTCATTTCGGGCATCGTCAACGGTTTCTGCGGCGGCGTCGTCGCGCGCGTCAGCAGCCGCAAAACTTCGATTTCCTGCAACGCGGAAAAAACAAGTGACATGATTGATTCGACATGTTCATAATAATAGTAATAATAATAACAATAACAACGATAGTAATCTACCATCTTTAATCTCAGCGCTTTACATTATCAATGAATTTGAGACACGTATATATATATATATATATATATATATATATATATATATATATATATATATATATATATATAAACATCTAAATGACTCCGATTATATCAGGGTGGTAAAAAGCATAGGTAGAGGGCACTATTGGTGGGGAATTTGGTTAAAAAAATTCTCGACAAATAGTTTTTTCTCGAAAAACGGCAAGTTTTAAGATTCCTAGATTTTTAAGAAAACATCCAACTGACTGATCATCGGCGATACTTCAGGGAAGCGATGCCTGACAGAGCAGCAAAATTAATGCCATTTTTCCCAGAGTAACGAGTTAGGCCTTTGACACGACGGCCTGTGTCCTGACGTACACAATGTTACGAACAGATGTTTCTAGTCCAGTATGAAAATACATTCAGTTTTCTAACCTTTTCAAGCGATTTTTTATCGGCCAAGGTTTTGTTGAACGCCTGCAAATTGCAGATACTCAGCTGCTGGAAATGCTGTATACAGCTTTTATGGTTCGTCACTTTGCCGTCGAGCGCTTGCTGCAGTATGATCACCTGTCGTTCGAGCACGTCTTCGAAACTGAGCTCGTCGTGGTATCTCCTCGGCGAACCGATCAACGGGCCTGCAAAAAACAATAATGTATCGGTAATTACCCGTAAACGTACGCAAACAAGAAATTCGGTCTCCGGGCTCAACATCCGATTTAAAATGGATCCAATAGGCATCACGAAAATATTGGCCGAAGTTTATTTTTGTACGATGTCTCCTACTGGGTGGCCACTTTAATTTGACTTGCTTTTCCTGTTGTTTTCCCTGACTTGATCCACTCCACTAAGAATCCAATCAATTATCACAGTCGAATACGTAAATCATATGGTAACCGTTTGATTATAAGGGTGATCTAACAATCTCAATAAATTTCGCCGACTTTTCCAAAATTCATTGACTATTCCCAGACTTTATTAATGAAAAGAAAATTCTCCGACTTTTCTCTGATTTCCAGGGTAAGTTGCCAGCCCATCGTTCTAGGTAGGATATATATATATACATATATATATTCTCATTTTGAGAATACGGCGACATAAGTGCGCACTAGGGGGCAAAAAACTCGATACACGAGATTAAGTTGGCTGAAAATGTCAAGGTCATCGGGTACTTGATACTTTCCGTGTATCAAATAAAACGCAGATAAAGAACGACGATGACGACGACGACGACATTAAATCTGCCAGGGACCGTCTCCCGGGTGAGACGCAAAATGAGACACCATTTTCAGATAACTCCCTTATATCGCAATCGAGCAAATGCCAGCTCATCATCACAGATTTGGCAACGATCTCGAAACCAAAATGATCTAGATTTTAATAAAAATTGCGTATTTCGAAATATGCGCCAGTGTACCGGTATTCAGATCTCAGGTTTAATCAAACTGTCTCGGCCGCATGGTTAATTCAACTGATGTCACTGATACGTGTTTAAATGGTAATATATCAAGGCATTACCGGTAATAATCGACGTTAAACGTTTCGAAATATTCGTGATTACTTACTGGATCCGCATACCGAGTCGGTATCCGACGCATCCCACGCGTCTTCTTTTTTAATATCGTCCGTCGAATTTGATTTGAATCTTTTCGTCACTGGCGCGAGAGTAACGTTAGGCGCGAACTGCGGTTCATTCCTAGCACAAAAAAAGAAGAAAATTGCGTTTTTATTATCATTTAACTATCTGGATACTCTTCCGAAATTATATTATAATCCTCATTGTTGAGAAGTTCGTTGAGATTTGGATACAATTCCTGGTCATTGTTTCCTTAAATGTTTTGGCATCTTACAAATGACTTTGTTACACAAATCAATCAGCCGTTTAGAGAGGAAGTAATATCAACAGGCAGTTTTCTCAACAATCGGTTTTAGAGGGGCGGCCACCCCTTCCATTTTCAAATCCACTCCAACCTTTGCAAAAATCAGCCACCCCTGATAAAATATCTGCTGCCCCTATCATAGTGGATGTCAATATTCTATATGTGGATAACTGCTTTGAAAAATTATGAGCCAGTGAAAAATAGAAGATTTCACCAAAATTAAGCTATATCTTTCTGTACCTTTTTTTAGGGGGGGGGGGGGGGGGGTCAAGTCTTGTTTAGCAGCTGGTATAAACATTCACCCGGGTTTAACTCAATTTACAAAGAATTTCGAATGGACCCGGCCGATCAGACGGATCAGTTTCCGTAAGAAATAACTTACTCCGATTGCGAATCTGGTACGACGCGTTCGGGATTCAGTAAAACCGGCGGTCCAGAATGTAGATACGACGGCAAATATTTGCCGCCGGAATCCGCTCTGATTACGCCGTGTTTACCGTCTTTGTAAATCGGACACCACGGTTGAAATGCAGATATTCGAATATGCTCGAGAACGTCGTTATTTTTCGCGCGCTTGATTTCGTTTTTCTCGACCTCGACATCCTGAAAACATACGAACAACACTCGCATGGTTATCAAATGCAAACGATATAATTACGTCTGATAATTTTTGTGATTACCCGGGGTATAGGAAGTGTATAGGGCTAATGCGGATATGAGCCGCGATCACAAGAGCATTTTTTGCCCGTGCCAAATTTGGCCCAGAACAACTTTTCACACGGGTGCCAAATGGGCCTGAGCCTGTTAGGTCGGGGCCAAATTTGGCACGACCAAAAACGTTGGACCAGGGCCGAGCCAAATTTTAGCACCAGACAAATCAACTGGCACCGGAAATGATCCACTTCCCTTTGTTTCAGCATTGTTTAGTATCGAGTGAATGGTTTGTGTGTGAACACGCTCTCTAATTAGGCACGGGCCAAATTTGGACCGAGCCTGATCCGGGCCAAATCATCTGTGTGATCGCGGCTATATCTAATATTGTAAAGCAAATGAGCATATCTTATATGGATTTTAGACTCAATAAATTATTATTATTAATTATTATTTATGGTTTTGTCGAGCTCAGTGCCGTGGCGTAATGTATGCTAATAGAGCAGAAATCTAGCCACATGAAAACACGAGAAAGATACTCGAAAAAGAACGTATAACAACAGCACTCAGCGTGTGCTGAAGTAGAATATTTGCTGTGAGTCACAAGAATGTACTGAATCAACCCTCAGTCTGCAGAATCTGTCTGACAACACGAGAACTGAGTCACCTTGATGTCTGACATCAAAACCGCAAACTAAAAGCGTACTACTTCCTATTTTCATTTCCCCGGTGCAAATTATGTTCGCGATTGTTTGCTATTTTCGGCTCCTATATTAGTCGATATGTCGTCAATTAATACGCGTATAACACTAAATACGCATATAACATGCGTTGAAAACTTTTTATACCCGAGGGCGATGAAAATTTCGATCAGCCTCGACATACATTAAGGTTCCTCCGGATCAATACAATAGGGTTAATCAGTTCAAAACAAAAACATGAAAATAGATTTGGTCTGATTTCGATAATGATTGAAGCGAAAGTTTCGTCTGAATATATTTGAACTTAAATAATGGTACCTTCGCTCGGTTATCCATAGATCCGAGCCTAATTTTAGAATCTACGATTTATGGGGCGGGCGGGTTCAGGGGGTAACCTCGGTGCAGATACGGCCGCGTGGAATATCCACATAGCTGCATCCATAAAACAAATCACCGACTGTGTTTAATGTTTGCGCGCCATAAAAATGGCAGTTTACCCTGCAGCGGGGTTGGCTTATTCGTACCGGGAGTTGAAGAGTTTACACTCGTGAGATGATGGAAGATTTCGGATGTCATCCACGTCATGAACAGAGTTCGGATATACGTCGGTTCGGTTCGGTTCGGTCGTACACTTTTCCGTTTCGATGAGGAATCATTTTTCATGAAGATTACATTCGCCAACGACAATACGAGATCAAGATACGTATACGGACAAAAGGGCAAACCTAATGCATAATTTAAAGCCTTACATGATCGCTGAACATGATACTTCACGGCCAAACTTCTTCTAAAACCCATATATCCCCCATTCAATATTAGCCCCGTATATTTATGAATATCTTAAATTCGTAAGACCTCTTACGATCAGCGAATTATAAGATTACTTCTGCAGTTCTTTTTTTATTCAAATTCCACTATTCAGGCGTTAAGACTTTGCATTTACTTCCGAATGCATCGGCGGTCTACGGTACGACGATAAAACAACTACGAACTGAATATGGAAATCGAGATAAAACAGAATATGGAAATTAAGATAAAAAGCAAAGTGACTGCGACTGACTGCGACAAGATATACACGTAATTCTTATCAATAATTGACGTGTTAACGAATCCTCGGCATGAAAATGGGCCATGCAAACGACTCCTGCGCGTATTTCATTTATCAACATTATCGCCTTAAAAACACTCCCGAGTCGCGGTGTGACATTTAAGAAATATATACATGAAATATCGAAAGTTTTCTACTTTTCCCCTAATCTTATCTCAATTTCGAAAAGCGAAAATAGCAAAGTTCGTACCCGGTATCAAAATCCACTCTTAACAGATCGAAATCTTTTACTTTTTTACGAAATTCAATTTTCGATATTTCGTGCATTTCGAACACTCGTATATTCTAATCGACTATGTTGGCAACGCTTCAAAA